>NC_047084.1:520255973-520560973 GCF_902459505.1 Geotrypetes seraphini | reverse complement strand
TAAGACAAAATGGGATTGTCACGTGGGATCTCTTCACAGAGAAAGGTAGGGGAGGGTTATTGGGGTGGGCAGACTTGATGTGCCGTCTATTTCTATGTTTCTATTAAGACAAACTATTTGATTAATCATTCATAGTTGAACTTTTCTGCTGTAATGATTTTTCTCCTTTCAATAAAGTACCTTAATTTAAATTAGTTTTATTTAACCAAAACAATAACATAGCGCATGTATTATTGTATTTGTTTAAATATAAATATACATGCTAACTCACGTGCTCAGTCTAAAGTTTTTAAAGATAGTTTGTTTATCAGCCAGGTCCACACATGAAAACTTAAAATACTGTCTTCTGTAGCTGCTCATCTTCATCTTGTTTATTTATAATCTGGAAAAGAAAAACTAGCTTTCCTCCTTTATTGGGTCGTTAAATTATTTCTTTATTTGAAATGAATGAGTTCAGTGGAAGAGACTATTCTTTCTATACTAGCAGAAGAAGCTACTGCTATTGAGCGAAATCATTACTTCACCAGTCTCTAAATCCAAGTGCTTAATAAGTGACCTCCCACCAGTTCACTGGTGTGACTTTCTTTAAAACATCATTGGTAAACATATATGTCTTAAATGGTTCCCCCTTAGCTCTGAAGTTTGTTATAGTTGGCATTAGAGATGGATGATTCCTGGAAACCCTTGTTATAGATAACTACTCTTTTTCAGTACTTAAAGTTTGACCCTGTTACCGGATATTGAAAATATTTGCAAGAAAATGAGCTGGAGACTGTGCTTGTCCCATTCATTTTTTTAATACTTGAAATTTAATTCTATCATTGTGCAGTTCTTATAAGTGCTCACTTGGTTCCTTCCAAATTTCAACAGTCAGCGATAAAACAGCTATTTTTCTGTATTTTGTTTGAAGCTTCAGAAAAGGGTGTCAAAATTATCATCCTATATTCAACATTTCTCTTAAGCCCAATGTTGAGGATTTTGGTCATAACAGTGCCATTTATTTTCTCTCAATTTTGTTCACAAACTGTTCTCAGGATAAGCGAATTCTTGATATACTGCTCAAAGCAGTCCTCTACAGAGTTCCATTTAACATCTCGTGAGAGCATTAGTTTGGTACCACCCATTCTTTTTAGAGCTGCTGCAAAGTGAATGTTATGTCATTGAAATTGCTAAATATTTCCATTAGTCTTTATTTCAGGGACACTGAAGTATTTGGCTAGGAGGTATAGCAAACAAGCACTGCAACATATGTTAGCTTGGTTTTCTCTTCATGCTTTTTTCTAAATTTCTTCTCATCTTGGATACATTTGCAGTATTTTCTGTGACTAAACTGCATACTTGACATTTGAGTTTTGTTAACATTTTTACTATAGCTTTTGATACTACTTCCTGTAACTATTCTGCTGTATGTGCATTTCCTGAGGTATCAATTGTTTCTGCAAGAAAGACAATCCCTTCTTCTGTTAACAAGCACATACAACAGGTTCATTGTGGACATTACCCCCACCCATCAATTTTACCTTCTAGACCTGTTGCACATTGTTCTGTTTCTCTGTCATACTTTTTCTAGCAGTTTCCCTGCAATATCTGTTCCTGTATCCTGGTCTCGGTGAGTGAACCACATTAATGAAGTGTGGGTTTTCAGTCAGATAGATGGAAAGAAGAGTTAGTCGCATAAACAAACTGGGCAATTTTTCATCATTTAACCTCTTTTTCTAATCTGCTGGTTTTGTTAAAAAACATATCTATGGTGGCTTCCGGATGGTCAGATTCTCAGAAATCTCGGACTACAAACTTAACATCTCTAAAACTAAAGTCCTACCACTAAATTGTCCTGATGCTATACATATTAAATCCTATGGCCTTCAATGTTCCACTTCTAGGATAAAATATTTATGAATTCAAGTTGCAGCCACCCTTACAGATATGCAAAAATATAATTCTGATCTCCTTTTAGACCTTTTCAACAAACTCACTTCTAAATGGACGCCACTGAAATGATCATGGTGGGGAAGGATAGAGACAGTCCATATGATGATTACCCTTGCAATTAATTACGTTCTCGGTATGCTGCCTTTCTGTCTCTCCAACTACACTTATACCAAACTTGACTGTATTCTAACGAAATTCATCTGGAACAACAAAACCCTGAGAATCAGTCTCAAAAAACTGAAAAGGACTAGAGCTGAGGGCGGTGTTAATTTTCCTTGCTTCAGAACATATCATACTGCCTTTATCATGAGACAAGGTTCTAGATGGTTAGTCACGCCACCATCTGCTGAAGTAATTCCTACTTGGCTCCAAATAGGAAAAAACCTACTAGCCCATACCTCGATAGCCCTCCTTCCCTTTCTGGACAAACCCATGGAACCTTAGATACATCTCCATCTACAAGATACTTCAAAAGCAATCAGACATATTGCTAACAAACTGGACCTTTTTTTATGCCCATCTGGAACTCCGCCAAACTACTAATACAGGGTCAACCCATTAGTTGGCCTATATGGAAAAGAGCAAATATTTGGACCCTCAAACAACTCTTACACAACAAATCCTGGATACCATTTACTACACTGTCCACTCAATATCAACTGCCTATGACCTTATATGGGACCCAATAATTAGCTACTGTAATTCACATCTGACTTCTCCTTTATTTCAAATGTTCCCCTCTGATCAAACTCATTCTTCATGATGTATCTCATATTTTTTGTGACAAAATGGAACAAAATACTGCCCACCTATATACTGTTGTTGCCCTTGAATGCCTGTCTGATATGCTCATATGATATCCCTTTATTCATGCCTATAATTCCACTCTATCAAAATTTATATTGAATAAGATGTCAACCATATTACCAAATGCTCATGTATCAGTCATCTACCTGTGCAACAGGTCATACCTATGTTAGTGTTGTTGTATAACTTTTCTTATTGTTTGCTACTATAAAATAATGAAAATATTGAACAAAAACCTATAAAAAATTAAACTAGATCAGTTTCCATGTGTCATCTAATTTTTTTAATGCTATATACAGAAATGCATTGCTAATACTGAGATAAAATATTGTTGGATTTTTATAACTTGATATGAGAAAAATGGCCTCCGCCTGGCCATTTTTTTAATGGTCTTAATTCATTTTTTAAGCTGGGATCACTTTGGATTCTAATGAGTTGAAGGAGAGCTGCAAAATATCTTCATATGGAGCCATGACACTGCTGACCAGTGTGTGTCAGTGACATAAAGTATATTCCCACAGCCAACCTTTAAACTTAATTGGGTGAGATCATGTGATGCACTGAGCTGAGGCAGAAGCAGGCTGCCTGAGCTCCCGGGCCCCGAGTCCTGAAGCGCCCTGTTACTAGCCTTTGGAGGTGAGCTGGGAGACAGCGCTTTGCAGCGCTTGCTGTGCACAGATTTCTGTCCTCTCCTGCGTCGCCGATGTCCACCCGCACCCAAAAAAAGGATCGGGACTGCCCGCAGCACGGCGCTGACAAAATGGCGCCGGTCACCTCCACAGCCGTGATTCAGCAAATAGCGCTGGAGGCGCTGACCACCCTTACTCAAGCAGTAACAGTGGCAATGCAACCCAGCATAGAAAAACTTTCTGAACAGCTCCAAAAGCTTGAAAATCTACTTATGGAGACTATTAGCCGCACCGCAGCGCTGGAGACTCGGGTTTTCAGCGTCGAGGATACACAGCAGGCACATGACACCACGTTACAGGAACTGCAGGCTCTTACTCAAAAACAAGCACAAAGACTGGATGATCTTGAAAATAGATCCAGAAGATCTAAGTTAACGTTTTTTGGGGATTCCGGAAACAGTACCCGGTCCTAAGCTCCTGCAGGTGCTGGAGGCCTGGCTGACCAGTTCCTTTCCCTTGAAGGAGGGCCTGGGGCCTATTCGACTGGAGAGAGCACACCGGCTAGGCCGAGAACAAGCAAGAGAGGCGAGGCCTCGCATGGTAATAGCCAAAGTTTTAAACTATAACCATAAAGTGGAAATCTTGCGCAAATATAAACAACTTCGGGAGACTTTAGCATTTGAGGAGTCTGAGGTGCGCATTTTCCAGGACTACTTGTGGCCCTAACGGAGCGCAGGAAGCAATTCTACCCACTTTGCTCCTCTTTGGCTGACAAAAAAATACGCTTTCTCTTTTTATATCCAGCCACTTTGAAAATTTACCATCAGGGATGCTGGCAGGTATTTGAGGACGCGGCCCTTTATGTGAACACTCAGGTGTTGCCCCAGTCGGACCTTACATGAAAGAGCACATGGTGTGCTTCCTTGTTTGTCACATGCTCCTGTGTGCCTGTGGCATTGTGGATGCACCGGGATCTCCTGGTTTGGGGGAAGCCTGGATCTTGGATAATATAGCTGTTACTTGCTATTCTGGTTTAAGTTTGTTTACAATTTTGTGTTTTTTCCTGTACTAGTTCAGAAATTGATATACTGTATATTTGAGCTCATCCTAACGTTCATTTGCTCTGCAGACTGCTCTTATGACTATTGTATTTACTGTATGGGAACTCGGGGCCCGGAGTGGCATTGTTTTGTGATCTTTCACACCTTTGGGACCGCCTAGGGCGAACCTGAGGCTGTGACCACAATCATGCAATTGGGGAGAAGGTTGGGAGGGGGGGTTGGGGTTCCAGGGGGGGGGAGTCCTTGGCCTACGTGGTTGCTGCTGGTATTCTTTCGATTATTGGGAAGGGTGGGATCAGACCCTGCTGCGAGACTCCTGCACCTGACATTTACCATGGTACTGGTGCTGCTCGGGCAGGTCCTGAGCGTTGTATGGCTGGGAACCCGGGGTGGATTTTTTCCGTACTTAGCATTTTATATGTTTGTACTAGCCCCTTTTATACCTGCTGGCTAACACTTTGAGAATAGTATCCTGGAATGTTTCGGGCATTACCTCTCCCATAAAACGAACAAAAATTTTAACACAACTCAAACGACATAAGGTCTACATAGCCTGTCTGCAAGAAGCCCGACTTATAGACTTGGAACATCAGAAATTGAGGAGGTCCTGGGTAGCCGCAATGCATGAGGCATCTTCAACTCATAAGCGGGCATGGGTGGTGATACTGATTAGTAAGACATTGCCTTACACTGCGAAAGTAGTAGGCTCGGACCCTCAGGGCCGCTACCTCTTGCTGCAGTTGTCGGTAGGCACAAATTCCTTTTACTTAATGAATGTATATGCACCTAATACCTATGACCATTCCTTTTTTGAAGGTCTAACTGCCATGCTTCTTGGGCGGGTTACTGATCCGGTATACATTGCAGGGGATTTCAATCAGGTGTTTGACCCGACTTGTGATCGGTCTCAGCCGGGACCTGGTGCGAGTATATCTCATACCAGAGGCCTGCTCTATTTTTGCGCCACTTTAGATTTGGTGGACCCGTGGAGAATTCTCCATACCACTAAACGGGATTACACACACTGCTCCAGAGCACATAACACACAATCTAGGATAGATTACATCCTTACCACGCGCAGAGCATTTCTAAATGTGGATGCAGCGGTAATAGGCCCGGCGGTGATTTCAGATCACGCGATGATCTGGCTAGATGTGAATGTGGGCTTTGGTTTACGCGGACCTGTACGTTGGCGCTTCCCTAGTTATCTATTTTCTGATGACCATTTCAAAACATACCTAACGACTAAATGGGGTGAATTCCTAGACTTTAATGGTCAGCATAGCAATGATCCGACACTGTTTTGGAGCACGGCTAAGGTGGTGCTCAGAGGAGATTGTATAGCTTATGTAATAGCGCGTAATCTCCGTTTGTCCCGGGGAATACTGCGGTTGGAAAAAGAACTAGCAAGCGCTAAGAGTCGGTATACCCTGTTCCTGACCCGCCACACTATGGAACACTTAGCTTCTTTGGAAACGACCCTCAACTCCTATATACATGAGTGCACGGTGAAAATGCTCTTGTATCAAAAATTTCGCTACCATCTCTATGGAAATCAGGCAGGGAAGTTATTAGCCCGCTTGACTTCCCAGGTGCGGGGTCACCGTTATGTTTTGGGATTGAGGGATAGTACGGGCCAATTTCAACACACTACTGAACACATTGCACAAATTTTTCAGTCCCACTTTGGGAAGATATATGGGTGCTGGGACTCGGGAGCTGAACCCCTTATTAAGGACTATTTCACGGATTCCGGTTTACAGCCGCTCTCTGACTCAGATGTTAGGTTTCTTAATGCACCCATCACCCCTAAAGAACTACATAAAGCTATCCACAATCAACAAAATTTTTCGGCTCCAGGGCCGGATGGCTTTACGGCAGAATTTTATAAACTGCTCTCAGGACAGCTTAGTCCTTTTTTAAGGGACTATTACTCCCAGGTAATCCAGGATGAACATTTCCCTGGAGAAGCGAATGAGGCTTTAATCATGTTGATATTGAAGCCTGGCAAAGACAGTTCTGCTCCCGAGTCCTATCGCCCAATTTCTTTGCTGAATGTAGACATCAAAATTCTGTCCAAAATCTTAGCTGATAGATTAGCGACCCTTCTCCCCGATGTGATTGCATCCACACAAGTCGGCTTTGTACAGGGTAGACAAGCAGTACACAACGTACGTAAAGCATTGATAGCCTTAGCGCACACGCAATTCCATCACACTCCTATGCTTCTACTCAGTTTGGATGCGGCACAAGCGTTCGACCAGGTCAATTGGACGTACCTCTTTGAAGTGTTAAATTGTATGGGGATATGTGGCTGGTTTGCCTCGGCATTATGCACTTTATATTCCACTCCAACAGCAAGACTACTTGTCAATGACATTATTACTGACCCAATACCTATTGAGAGGGGAACTCGCCAGGGCTGTCCCCTGTCACCCCTCTTATTTCTATTGTACCTCAAACCCTTTCTTCGCACAGTATCTCAGGACCCCGACATAGTGGGTGTGGACTTCGGGACTCATTCACTCAAAGTGTTGGCCTTTGCAGATGACCTATTATTTTTGCTAACTGACCCCGCTCGCTCTGTTCGATATTTATTGCAAGCGCTTGACGAATTCAACTTTTATTCGGGATTTACGTTGAACTACCAGAAATCTATGGCCCTAGCTAGCCCCCTGACACTACAACAGACCTGGAGCGGTCACTTCCCATTTACGTGGGCTCAGACTTCAATTCGCTATTTGGTGGTACAGATCCCCCGAGACCTTACGACCCTGTACACCAGCAATATCACCCCATTGCTTCAAGACACCTCACAACAGAATTTGTCCACTTTTCCCTTATCGGTGGCGGGCCGGGTAGCCCTTTTTAATATGGTGCTCTTTCCCAAATGGTTATATCGTTTTCAGGTTTTACCTCTGCTGCTGTCTCATGCCCATAACATTCGTTTAACGAAAGAGCTACAGCGTTTTCTATGGGGTGGTAAGTGACCACGTATGCCCTTGCTACGGATGTGTCTGCCCAGGGATAGGGGGGGGCTATGGTTTATTAAATGTATGTTGGTATGCTATGGCTTGTCAGATGAGACGTATTAATGATTGGTTTAGAGGCACATCTGATTTTTCTGCTACACCACTGGAGTTATCTTTGCTGGCTCCGTTCCATGTGAGCTATTTTCTATATGTGGTGGATCCGAGGATGCGTCTTTTGGTGTCTCACAACCCCATTTTTACGCCGGCCAGAAGGACATGGAGATGGGTCTGTAAAACAGCCAAATTGTCTTCTAGGGTGTCTTTATATTTGCCTATACTGGGCAATGGAGCTTTCCAGCCGGGCATGAAAAATGCCACCTTTCTTAGGTGGCAAGCACAAGGTCTACAATATCTTTTTCACCTGTTTTCGGAGGAGGGGAGCCTGGTCACATTTGCCGAGCTGCAACGAACTTTTGACCTACAGGCTAATGATCTCTTCGCCTATTACCAGATCCGTCACTATGTTCAGTCCCTCCCAGTGGCTGCCCTTACTGAAGTCTGCAGGGAGGCGCTTTCGGAACTCTTCAGCCTTTCAGCCCAACAGAGGATTCCTCTACAATTTCATATTGTGGGGATCTGGGATTGCCAACCAAGTACGAATCTGGATATATTAGCGACAGCGTGGGCTGAGGACTTGCATTGCCAGTTGACTGCTCAACAGTTACAACGGGTCCTGAAGAACATTCAGAAGGTGTCACCCAATATTACTCACTGGGAAATGCAATTGAAAATTGTTCTTAGACTTTACATTCCACTGGAACGTGCAGCCCGGATGGGGATTACTGCATCGCATTCTTGCCCGAAATGCAATCAGGCTCATGCATCTTTGAGTCACATGTTTTGGGCCTGCCCCGCAATCCAACAGTTTTGGAGACATCTTGGCCTATATACCACATCGCTTTGGGGAAGGCGATGGCTTCCGCAACCGAGGGCGTTATTTGGATTTTATAATATAGCCTCGCCCAAACCCAGGGGAATGTCAGCATTTATCTCCAGAGCCCTTTTGATGGGAAAAAAAGCAATCCTCACCAACTGGCTCTCCCGTGATCCCCCGTCATATGCACAATGGAGATCCCTAATGATAGTGCACGCAACACTGGAGACACGCATGGTGGGAGACTTGACTCTTGGCTCGGGTCGCAAATTTTGTCAGGTGTGGGAGCACTTCTGACAGGACCTCACACCGCGTGCTCGCAGTAGAATTTTGAATCTTTAAGATTTTATTCCCACTCTCAGCTATTGGACTGGCCATGGATTCTTGGGGAGGGGGGAGGAGGGGGGGATAGGAGGGGAACTGATTATATTGTTGAAAATGTTATTTCCTGAATGGTACTACTGTTTGTATTTGCTTCTTACTGCTGGAATAATAAAAATCATTTAAACGTAAACTTAATTGGGTGTACACTCAACGGTTGTGAGCATTTCTAAATGTATTTTTTGTCTATTCAGAAATGCCATATCCTTCAAGCATGCACTTCTACCCCCCATCTGTTTTCCCTTTCTTTCCTTACCCTGGGTAGAGAGGCATAGCAGCAGAAAAAAATAATCCAGAAAGACAATGAGAGCCCTGGGCTTTGCGCTGAAGGGCACTGCCTTAGAGAGAGCATTGCTTGCAGGCCAGGGGGTAGTTAGCCTCTCTTACTTTGATTAGTTCTGTTCCATTAAATAAGATTTGGCCCATCCTAGATTTGTCTATAGGTCAAATTTTCATGTGCACACATGCATTGGTAACTCAAGGTGGCAATCATCTTGCAGAGATGGGTAAACTGCATTTTTTTTTTTTTTTTTGCACAAATATGGATATATAGTATTTGGATTATATCAAGATTTTTCTGTTCAAGAAATTAATATCTTTTGAACATAATCCTTGTAAAATGTTATATTACTGGTACTTATAAGATGTTGCATTACTTTGAGACACAGCTTTTTAGTTCTTAATGAAGCTCCGTGTTAGAAAGTTGTTTAAAAATGGGTTTTGGGTTTTTGTGGTACAGTATTCATTTGTTTAAATCACCATCAACTGTGAGTACCCTTTTGATATAATTGCTTGTAATATAATTGAAAAGAACCATTATCCACATATTTGGTGGTGCTGGTTTTCTGTTTAGTTATGGATGGTCTTTTCCTTGTACTCTGTGGAATGTGTTATGTTGTAGAATGCTGAAAAACTCCTGATTTGGTACATTGTAAAATCACATAAATATCTATCACATTTTTTGTTGCTCTTGAGACTTGAGCTTTGCATTAATGCCAGGCATATTAACAGAGCATTGTTAACAAGAAGAGATCAGATTCCTGTAAAACAATACTTTGTTTTGAAAAGCTAGTCTAGAAGTGTGATCTTGTAAATAAAACAATTGCGATGGCACAGATAGGCAGTGTTGGTGGCCACTGGTTGATGATGGTGTGGAGTATATCTTACTGTTTCATTGTTTGGTTACTGGTAAGATCCATTAGGCTCAACTGTGTGAAGAAAGTTTTAAATATTTGAATTGTTTTCTTACAGGAAGTGTTAACAGCATATTCTATTCTTTGTGAAATAACTTAGAACTACTGTCCTACTTACTACTACTGTCCTAGTATTAATACTGTCCTACTTACTAAAAGATTGCTCAATTTTGCTTCAGAAAATACATTTTATTTTTAGGATTCAGATACGATTACTACTATGGATTCTACTTGATTTGGCATTAGTGTTGGTAACCAGATTTCCAGATTATGATCAAAACCTGGGTAGGTTTTAATGCCTGATTTTCTATAAGAAAACTAAGGTCACCATGCCTACTTGACTTCTTCAGTAATCTGTTCTGTTTTGATTTAGATGTTTACTCATACTAATTCCTATAGTCACCAGCCAGCTTCATGTTTGGTTTTTAATTTAGCTACATGAAAGCTGATGTGTAATGTTGTATATTAGGGCCCCCAAGACATTTGTGATACAAGTTTTTCTATGTACTAACCTGCAAGAAAAGACTCATAGGTGGTCTTAACAGTGCAATCATGGAGCTGTGAAGAAGTGTGACTGCAACTCTGGGTGACTCTGCAGAGAAACCATATCTAATTTGGTCTCTTAATCTCTTTTAATCTTACATTGCTTGGCAGCTCTTTACTACACCCTGTCTCATAGAGAGAGCCTATGAAGTTTCTCATTTATTGCTACAAGAGAAGGGGAAATTTCAAGAAGCCAAGATGGTGGATGTTTCAGCTCTTGCTTCGCCCACTCTGAGTTCTGCATGGATCGCTGAAGTAACAACTAATGTGCATGCTGCTCTTGAACACACAGTCAGAAAACAGCTTCAACTGATTTTGGATAAGTTGGAAGCGATAGATCAGTGCTTTACAGTGCTAACTAAGGAGATGAACAACATGCAGCATAGAGTGAGCATGGTGGAGGATAATATTCAAACCTTAGTGACGGACTCTCAGCATTACAAAACTTGCCTGACTGATCTGGAAAACAAGCTGGAGGATTTAGAAAAACAATCGCACCATGATAATCGTAGAATAGTCAGTCTCCCTGAAATGGTGACTGACTGGAATTTACAATCTTTTCTAGAGACACGACTTGCTTTATCTCACAAACATAGCAGACCCCCTTATTGTAGAGCTGGCTCACTGGCTGAGACAGCAGCATGCTGCTTCCAACAATCCACATGTAGTCATCAGGGTTTAAAATTAGTCATAAGGTGGCCATTCTCTCTGCAATCTGTGTAGGTATGAAATTGCAATATGAAAGTACTACCATCTTGTGTTTCCAGGACTACTCCACTAAGGTCATGCACGCACAGCGAGCCGCCTTTGTTATGCTCGCAGATGTTTTGAAACAAGATGGAAATTTTAAAAATGCATAGAGCAGAGGTGTCAAACTCGATCACATTAAGGGGCTGAAATCTAAAACACTGGCTAAGTCGTGGGCCAGACTCCGCCCAATCTCCATCCCAGACCCCGCCCCATAATAGTACTAATTGTAACACCGTTTTTTCCATTCATTTTTTCATATATATATATACACACACAATATTATCTTATTAACAGATATGGCCTTTTTTACAAAGTCGCGCTAGCGGCCTCGAAGCCCATAGAGATTTAAAGGGCTTCGGGGCTGTTGCCACTTGGCAGCTTCTAGCGCAGGGATGAAGTGAGAAACTACAGGCTGGTGAGCCTCACTTCGGTTGTTGGAAAAATAATGGAAGTGTTGCTGAAAGAAAGGATAGTGTACTTCCTTGAATCTAATGGGTTACAGGATCCGAGGCAACATGGCTTTACAAAAGGTAAATCATGCCAAACGAACAAACCTGATTGAATTTTTTGTATGGGTGACCAGAGAGCTAGATCGAGGCCATATGCTAGATGTAAATTACTTAGATTTCAGCAAAGCCCGGTCAGTTGCCTCTGCGGGCTCTCCTGCTTCCCTCCCAGCCGGTTCTGCTCCAACCTTAAGATCCTGATGAAGGGTTTCACCCGAAACCGGTTGATCCAATGACTATTCTGGTCTCCTGCAATTCTCATTGACCTCATTTGGCTCGCTTTAAAAGCTAAGTTGGCTGTGGTTTCATTTTGTATCTTGGGGATTAGGCTGGGGAGGACTCTATGAGTGGGTTTTCAGTGTGATTCACTCTCTCACTAGTTCACTGTTTGTGACTTATTTATTGTTATTAATTCTGCACAGTTGATTTTGCACACTAGGGACGCCCGATGATGGTGTGCAGGCGGGGTGATTCACCTCCGTCTTTGTAGTGGAAGCGCTGGAGTTTGTTCTCCCGTCGCTAATAACCTCACACTGAGAGCGTCCCTACTCCTCAATTGACATTTGGTATTTGTGTGGTTTGGTCTGTTAGTAGTGATTAGCTGATAGACACACTCATAGAGTCCTTACTGACATCTTTTGCCTTCTTTTTGGTATCTTTTTAAGCACCTTTTGGCAAACGTATAGGAGTTTATAGTTTATTTTAATGTTCTAAGCATGTTTTGTTAAATTTTACACTTTTCTGTATTTTTCAATGAAATGAGTCATTTTCAATAAAAAGTTATAAAATCCATAATTTGGCCAGCACTGTAATAAACATTTTTTAAAGTTTTACAGACTTGTTTTCTCAATGCCTATAATTTGTAATCTGTAATCAGACTTTTTCTGTATCAAGTGCTACATTGTGCTGGTGTTGGCAGCAAACTCTCCTGTCTACTTTTCATGGATGTTTACCCAATTCCTCAGTACTGTGATATGTGCAGTACACTTACCGTATTTCCCCATATATAGGCCGTGACCTATATATAGATTTTGCAAACCGGCCTATTGGCGCAGCTTGCTTAAATGGGACGGTCTATACATGGAGCAATACAGCATCCCCCCCCATTAAATAACTCCCTTGCTGGAAATTACCTTGTAGACTGCCGCGCCTGCCTCCTCCAAACACACTGTGCAGGTGAGCGATGTTTGCGATCTCAAGCCTCACCCCGCGCATTTCCTGATTGATTGCCGTCAGTTCTCACGATGGCAGATTATCAGGAAGGGTGCAGGGCGAGGCTTGATCGCAAACATCGCTCTCCTGCACAGCGTGTTTGACGGAGGCAGCCTGCATGGAGGAGATATTCAGGGGGGGGGTGGAGGAGATGATGCCCCGGGCGGGCTGGGCTGGGCTCCAAGAGTGCGCAGGCCGCTCGTGTTCTTGCACTGGGAGGAGAGGAGATGATGCCCCGGGTGGGCTAGGATGGGGTCCGAGAATTCGCAGGCTGCTCGTGCTCCTGCACTGTGCAGTTCCTACTTTGCCTGTCATTTTTCTTCCACTAAGGGATGAGCCGCTTCTGTCCTGGGATGCATTGGGCGTGGCCTAAAACACTGATTTGCATCCCCCCTCCCTCATGGCACACTGATTTTTTTCCTCGCCTAACTCAGCCTATTCTGGTCCCATGGCACAGACTTAGCCAGCATAAAGTTTTACCTTGATCTGCTCTGCACCATACCTTGGCAGGAAAATGAATTCTAGCTAAGAAATTCAGGCAATATGTTTCTAGGCATTTATCTAGAAGGTGGTGGTGGCCTATGCACAGAGGTTACTTCTAGTGGCCATCCCCAGCAAAAGACAAGATATGATGGTAATAAAGATAACAATGAAAACAACAATATTAGCAATGCACTTCCTAGTAATGCAACAGGAAATGAGACAAAACTAAAAACTGTACAAAAAGTGAGATTGCTACAGAATAGTAGCTGGAAAGCAATGACCACATATACTCAGTCTAAGCAACAAAAATCAGGATCTGCAAGCCCTGATGTTAGCAAGAGACTTGGATATTGTAGCTATCACAAAGACATGGTTCAATGGTTCCCATGTATGGGACACAAACATACCAGGGTATAATCTTTTTAGGAAGGACAGAGATGGTCGAAAAGGCAGAGGAGTAGCTCTTTAAAAAACTAGTATCCGAGTGATTTGAAATACAGGGGGCTTTGTGAAAGGAAGAAGCGATATGGATTTCTTTAAAAAGAGAAGATGGAACTTCTATCTATTTGGGTGTTGTCTACAAAACTCTGACTCAATCGCAGCAAATTGGAGAAGAGCGGATGTGGTCCCTCTTCACAAAAGTGGTCGCAGAGATAAAGTGGGATACTACAAGCTGGTAAGCCTCACTTTGGTTATTGGAAATGTTGCTGAAGGAAAGGATAGTGAAATTCTTAGAATCTAATGGATTACAAGATTCGAGGCAACATGGGTTTACGAAAGGTAAATTGTGCCGAATGAATCTGTTTGAATTTTTTGACTAGGCAACCAGAGAATTGAATCGAGGACATGCACTAGATGTAATTTATTTGGATTTCAGCAAAGGCTTTGACATAGTTCTTCTTCATAGGAGGCTCTTGAATAAACTTCACGGGCTGAAGTTAGGGCCCAAAGTAGTAAACTGGTTGATGGACAGATGCCAGAGGGTGGTGGTTAATGGAAATTGCTTGGAGGAGGGAAAGGTGAGTAGTGTAGTGCCTAAGGACTGTAGTGTAGTGCTAGGACTGATTCTGCTCAATACGAGGTCTGTTCAAAAAGTTCCAGGACAGTTTGAATTGCGCACCAACAGGAAGTTTTTTTTTTTTTTTGAGACACTGTAGGTGGCATTGAGTAGCTTAACCTCATGAGTAACTTTTTTTTTTTTTTTCTTTTTCTTTTCATTTATGTCTCTGAGCTTCGAAAGTGTGTGTTAGAGATTGGCTATATTTTTAATCATGTGCGACCTCAATGGGCAGCGCTACAGCATGAATTTCTGGTTTAAATTGGGTAAGACTGCTACAGAAACTTATGAAATGTTGAAAGTGGCTTATGGGGAACATGTCATGAGTCATGGAAGGTGTTTTTGGATGGTATTCACGTTTCAAAAGTGGTCGTAAATCAATCAGTGGAAGATAATTCGCCAACTGGAAGACCATCAGCGTCAACTGATGATGAATTTCTGCCACAAGGACAAATTGTCAACCAAAATTACTATTTAAAAGTGTTGAAATGACTCCATGAGAGAATTAGGAAGGAGTGGCCCGAACTTTAGAGGGAGCATTCATGGCAATGTACAAACTCATGCCGCTGTCAAAATTCATGAATTTTGTGCAAAAAGCACAATGACAGTTCTTCCCTAGCCACCTTACTCTCCTGACTTGGCCCCTGCTGACTACTTCTTGTTTCCTAAACTTAAATCCACGCTGAAAGGAAAACGGTTCAACACTATTGAAGACTTGAAACAAAATTCAATGCAGCAACTTTTGGTGATTCCTGAAGATGTGTTTAAAGACTGTTTCCAGAAGTGGAAATGGCGTTGTTAAAAAAGTGTCTAAGTAGGGAATGGGGAGTATTTTGAAGGTGACCCAATGGAATAAGTTGTATGATTGTTTAATAAATTTTTATAAAATCAGTCCTTGAACTTTTTGAACAGACTTCGTATGTTTGTGAATGACATTGCCGAAGGGTTAGAGGGTAAGGTTAGCCTTTTTGTGGATGATACAAAGATTTGTAAGAGTGGACACCCCAGAGGGGTTAAAAGAATGGGCTTAACATTGGCATCTAAAATTCAATGTGAAGAAGTGCAGAGTTATGCATTTGGGGGATAGAAATCTGAGGGAACCTATGTGCTGGTAGGTGAGAGGCTGATATGCACGGACGGGGAGAGGGACCTTGGGGGCGATCATGTCTGAGAATCTGAAGACACCAAAACAGTGTGATAAGGTGGTGGCTGTAGCCAGAAGGATGCTAGACTATAGAAAGAGGAGTAACTAGTAGAAAAAGGGAGGTGTTGATGCCCTTGTATAGGTCATTGGTGAGGCCATAATTGGAGAATTATGGTCAGTTTTGGAGGTCATATCTGGCAAAGAATATAAAAAGACTTGAAGCGGTCCAGAGGAAGGCGAATAAAATGGTAGGGGTTTGAGCCAAAAGATTTACGAGAAAGGACTGAAAGATCTAAATATGTATACTCTGGAGGAGAGGAAGGACAGGGGTGGATATAGTGCAGATCTTTAAATACTTGAAAGATGTTAATATAGAACCAAATCGTTTCCAGAGAATTGAAAATGTTAAAACTAAAGGGCATAAATTGAGGTTGCGGGGAGGGAGACTTAGGAGCAATATTAGGAAATCCTTTTTCACAGTGTAATGCCCTCCTGAGGGAAGTTGTGGAGAGGAAAACTGATGGAATTTCAAAAAGGTGTGGGTTAAACTGGATCTCTAATTAGAAAATTAATGGTATAAATTTAAAGAACTAAGGCTGCTATTGGGCAGACTTGCACGGTCAGTGTCCCATAGATGATTCGGTTTAGGATGGGCTGGGGAGGACATCAGTGGGAACTCCACTAACTTGGGACATAACGTTACTAACCATACTTTACAGTAGGTATCCTGCAAACAGGATGGTTGGATAAGTTGGAATGAGCTTGAACGGCAACTCCAGCAGTTCCAACCTAGGATAATACCAGGTGGACTTCATGTTCTATTGCCCAGATTATCAAAGAAAAAAGACAAGTTAATTTAATTGTGAATTTATGTGTATAACTAATGAACAGATTGGATGGAATGTTCAGGTCTTTATCTGTTGTCATAGTTACTAGTTCCTTCTCCTGCTGGCCTAGACATTACTGCTAGTGAACCCTGGGGCTTTTTGGAGGTCTACGCAGTTCAGTCATTTGGGTCTAGGCCAGTGGAGGAGCAGAAACTGGCTGAATGCGCAGAAGTTCATTTCCTCTTCCTCTTGCATGATCTCTGCAGGGTAGAGAGACCAAGGAGAAATCTGATACTGTGCTTGTTTTGTTAAGGTGCTGGCAAGTGCAATTTTCTGCATGTTCTATGGAGGTGTATAATTCTGTGTATGCAGATGTGCAGAATTTTCCCACAGACTGAGATCGAGAGTCTGCTTCCAAGGTGCAGACTGCTTTGATAGAAGATAAAAGTTAAATGGCCCATCTAGTCTGCCCATCCACAGCATTCACTATCTCCTCCTCTCCCTAAGAGATTCCACATGCTTGTCTGAAGCTTTCTTGAATTCATACAGTCTTTGTCTCAACAACATCTACAGGCAGACTATTCCACTCATCTACCAACCTTTCTGTAAAAAAGTGTTTCTTTAGATTACTTCTTAGCCTATCACTTCCTTAACATCATCCTATGCCCTTTCAAATTAAAGACTTGCCTCATGTCCATTCATGCCACGTAAGTATTTAAATGTCTCTATATCCTCTCTCCCGCTTTTCCTCCAAAGTACATATATTGAGATCTTTAAGTCTGTTCCCATATGCTTATAACGAAGACTACCAATCATTTTAGTACTTTCCTCTAGACCGACTCCATCTTGTTTTATATCTTTTGAAGGTGCGGTCTCCAGAATTGCATACAATATTCTAAATGAGGTCTTGCCCGAATCTTATACAGGGGCATCAATACCTCCTTTTTCCCCACTGGCAATTTCTCTCCTTTTGCACCTAGTATCCTTCTAACTTTCACCATCGCCTTTTCAACCTGTTTGGCCACCTTAAGATCATCAACTACTATCGCACCCAAGTCCCTCTCCTCTCTCATGTTGTTCACACCATCAGGGATGTCTACTCTATTGCAGATTTTGGTATCATCTGCAAAGAGGCAAATCTTACCTGACAGCCCTTCAGCAATATTGCTTTTACAAATGTTAAATAGAGCAGGCCCAAGAACCAAACCTCGAGGCACACCACTGTTAACATCCCTCTCCTTGGAGCAATCTCCATTGTCCACTACCCTCAACCAGTTCCTGACTTAGTTCCTCACTTTGGGGACCATACCGAGGGCACTCAGTTTAAAAATTTATTTGACGTATATGTGGAATACTGTCAAAGGCTTTGCTAAAATCTAAGTACACCAAATGTAGTATTCCTTCTATCCAATTCTCTGGTCACCCAGTCAAAGAAATTGATCAGATTTGTCTGATAAGACTTGCATCTAGTGAATTCATGTTGCCTTGGGTCCTGTAATCCACTGGATTCCAGAAATGTCACTAGTCTTAAGTTTTGAAAGCATTTCTACTTAATTTCTTACCACAGAAGTCTGACTGACTTCCGTTTTTGTGGAGATGGACCACATCTGCCCTTTTCCAATACCACTCCTGACTCGAGAGCAGCATTGTAAAGGTCAGCCAGAGGAGACACCAGAACTTTCCTAAGTTCCTTCAGTACCCTTGGATGTACAGTATCTGATCCCATTGCTTTGTCCACCTTTAGTTTAGCTAGCTCCTCACAAGCACAATTCTCTGAAAATTGATCAGGGTCGTCCACACCTCCATTTCTATTTGTTTGTCTTCTGCAATCCCACTCTTGGCACTTCAGCTGTGAACACAGAACATAAATATTTGCTAGGCAATTCAGCTTTATCTTTAATGTGCTCAACTTCAAGAGACGATGGGATAAGCATGTGGGTTTGCTCCGGGGAAATGCTTAAGGGGAGAGTTCTTTGAGTGCCGTCATACTCTGTTTCTGTGTTTCACCTTTAAATCTCACACAGCTACTTTTGCACTTCTTCCTATCACTAATATATCTAAAAATAAGTATTTTCCCCATGTTTTACCATGTTGGCTATTTTCTCTTCTATTTGCAGCTTTGTTTTCCTGACTATTCGACCAGCCTCTCTTTAACTTTTCCATATATTTTTGCCTGTCTTCCTCTTTCTGCAATTTTTTTTTTTTTTTTTTTTTTTAGTTCAGGAAAGCTAACCTCTTTCTTTACCTTCTCAGCTACTACTTTTGAGAACCAAAGTGACCTTTTCCTTAATTTTCTTACAAAATAGTTTGTTGCCCTTACAATAGCTCATTTCAGTTTTTCCTACTGTTTTCTTGCTTCTTTCAGATGCTCCCATCAAGACAATTCCTTGACATAATTCCCCATCTGAATAGTTTTTGTGGGTGTTTTTTTTTTTTTTAAAGCCTAGAACCTTTTCTTTTGAATGAGCCCTCTCTACACCTATCTTAATATTAAACCACACCATGCAGTGATAACTGGATGCCACTGTAATATCAATTATCCCAGGACAAGCAGGCAGGTATTCTCACTAGTGGGTGATGTCATCCGACAGAGCCCCGATACGGACATCTTGCAAGCATGTCTTGCTTGAAGAAACTCAGAAGTTTCGAGATGCCCGCACCGCGCATGCGCCAGTGCCTTCCCGCCCGATGTACCGGGCGTGTCTCCTCAGTTCTTTTCTTTCCACGGAGCTGAGAAGTTATTTTCAATCTGCGCTGACTGAATTTCAGTTTTTCTTTGCCTTCTATTACCCGCGTTTTGATTTATTTCTTTGAATTTCTTTCAATTTACTTTCTTTTAAAAAAAAAAAAAAAAAAAAAGTTTAAAAATTATTTCTTCCGGCGGTTCGGCCGGCCCGGCCTCGTGGCTGCGGCCTACCGCTTTCGACCTTGCAGCGTCGATTTTCCGGCCTATGTCACGGCCAATCACCGGTTTTAAAAAGTGCAGCAAGTGCCAACGTGCGATTTCGTTGACGGACCCGCATCGACGCTGCCTGCAGTGTCTTGGTCCGGACCACGTTCCGAAATCGTGCAGGCCTTGTTCCACGCTCACTGCGCGCTCGTTTAAGAGGCGTTGCTTGCTTTGGGAGTCGATGTTCAAGATGGAGACTGCCAAGGATTTGTCTGCTTCTACATCTGCTGAGGTTTCGCCGGTCCGCTCGAAACCTGCATCGACGACTCCCGCATCCAGCATCGTGAAGCCAGCATCGTTTACACCGACTACAGCTTCAAGTTCAGCTGCGGCGCCTGCCTCCGTCTCCTCGGTTCAGGTACCGCCTTCCACAGTCCCTCCCGTGGTCATCAAGGTGCCCAAAGCTACCAAGCAGAAGCACTTGGCCGCGAAGGAGCGCGAAGACCGTGCAGGAGGACCCCCTTTCGGTGCGGATCCCTCCATATCGGCTTCGCTTCGATCCCTGCTAGAAGCTCAGTTTGTCGAGCTTATGCACACTATGGGGCCCCGGCTTATCGCCAACATTCAGGGTGAGGTCCGGGCACCGGGTTCAGGGGGCGGTCCGCCCCCTCCCCCTCGCCGTTCGATCTCGCTGCTCGACGAGGGGGATCGGCGGAGGGCGGCGGAAGCTTCCAGAAGGGCTTCCCTTCCTGATATGCCACCTTTAGAGCCCATCACACCTCCACGACAACAGGGCGCTGGGACGGTCCCTGAGAATCGGAGTCCTGGGCATACTGCATCGCAGGAAGAGTTCTTCCGCACTCCATACCAGACTTGGGTGGCGCTGCGTGAGTCCGCGTCTTTACCACCTCTGCGATCCACCGCATCGAGCCCCATTCATTCCTTAGAGGCTTCGGGGGATCGTGCGGTGCACGGAAGATCTCGCTCCCCATCCCGTCACCGGGAGGGGCATCGATCTCGACACTCATCTCGACACTCCTCAC
Source organism: Geotrypetes seraphini (assembly GCF_902459505.1). Taxonomy (NCBI): domain Eukaryota; kingdom Metazoa; phylum Chordata; class Amphibia; order Gymnophiona; family Dermophiidae; genus Geotrypetes; species Geotrypetes seraphini. Next base: position 520,540,609 of record NC_047084.1, on the reverse strand, counting down.
GTCATTCGGAAGTGTCTCCTCAGAAAAAGATGCAGCGTTTGGGATACTCATCGTCGGATGTTTCCCAACCGGAGGGACCAGAGTATGAGGAACCATCTACCTCCTATTCTCCATGCCGGTCTCAGCTCTCCCTGGACCCGGAGGCTTCCACTTCATCTAGTCCTTCTCGGCGGCCGGCCTTGGCAGACCAATTGTCTTTCTCATCTTTTCTCCGACAAATGGCGGATGACTTGGATGTAACTTTGGATACTGGGTCTAAATATTCTAAAGAGTATTTGGATACGATGCATTTGCCTCACCCTCCGGCAGAGACTCTGCGACTTCCCTTGCATAAATTACTGGACCAGACTTTCATGCGCTGTTTTGAGACACCGTATTCCATCCCTGCGGTTCCCAGTAAGCTGGATGCTCGATACCGCATCGTTCATCACAAGGGGTTTGAGGGGGCTCAACTCTCTCATCAGTCTCTTCTGGTCGAGTCTTCTCTCAAGCGTTCTCGCCCTTCCCAGGTCTACGCTTCTGTGCCTCCGGGCAGGGAGGGGAGAACGATGGACAAGTTTGGTAGACGAGTTTACCAAAACTCCATGATGGCGACTCGAGTGCTCAATTACAATTTTTTCTTCTCTTCCTATTTGGATTTCTTCTTGCCGGTCCTCCGCAAGTTCATCCCTTTCATCGATGCTGAGGCTCGTTTCCAGTTTGAGGAGGTGGTGGCAACCCTGTCCCAGTTGCGGCTGCAGCTGATGCAATCCTCCTACGATGCCTTCGAGCTCTCGGCACGTGCTGCGGCCTGCTCAGTCGCCATGCGTCGCCTGGCCTGGCTTCGCACTATTGATATGGATCCGAACCTCCAAGACAGATTGGCTAATGTGCCTTGTGCGGGAGCGGATCTGTTCGATGAGTCTATCGAGACTGTTACTAAAAAGCTTTCGGACCACGAGAAGTCTTTTCAGTCTATTCTGCGTCCCAAGCCCAAGCCTCAGCAGTCTCGTCCCTCTAGACCGCCTCAAATCTACCAGAGGCGTTATCAACCAAGACAGGCTCCCCTAGCGAGACAGCCTGCGAAGAGGCAGCCCCCACAGAAGGCCCAGCAGAAGCCTCAGATGCCGGCTGCACCCAAGGCTACTCAGCCTTTTTGACTCTCTTCCAGGGAGCATAACCGACGTTCTGTCTTCCCCTGTTTTTCCCATCGGGGGTCGACTCCACCATTTTTATCATCGATGGGAGTCGATCACCTCGGACCTTTGGGTCCTTACCATCGTAAGAGAGGGATACTCTCTTCATTTCCAACGGGTCCCCCCGGACCACCCGCCAAGAGAGTATCCTTCCAACTCGACACAGACCGCTCTTCTTCTACAGGAGGCGCAGGCTCTGCTTCGGCTTCGAGCCGTCGAGCCGGTGCCAGTAGATCAGCAAAACCAGGGGTTCTACTCCCGGTACTTCTTGGTTCCGAAGAAGACGGGCGATCTGCGTCTCATTTTGGACCTTCGAGTCCTCAACAAGTTTTTGGTCAAGGAGCGGTTCCGCATGCTGACCCTTGCTTCTCTTTACCCCCTACTCGAGCAGAACGATTGGTTATGCTCTCTGGATCTCAAGGAGGCCTACACTCACATCCCGATACATCCGGCCTCCCGCAAGTTTCTCAGATTTCGGGTGGGACATCTACATCTGCAGTATCGAGTGCTTCCATTCGGCCTTTCCTCGTCTCCCAGAGTCTTCACGAAGTGTCTGGTGGTGGTGGCCGCGGCACTCCGGAACATGGGTCTCCAGGTGTTTCCATACCTCGACGACTGGCTCATCAAGGCACCTTCGGCTCCAGAGGTCATTTCGGCGACCTTGACTACAATTTCTTTACTGCAGAGTCTGGGCTTCGAGATCAACTTCCCCAAATCACATCTTCAGCCCACCCAGTGTCTCCCCTTTATCGGGGCTGTTCTGGATACCATTCAACTTCGAGCATTCCTTCCTCCTCAACGCATGGATGCTCTCCTTCTACTCTGCCAGTCGGTGTCTTCTCGCCAGTCCATCTCGGCGAGACACATGATGGTCCTCTTGGGCCACATGGCATCTACAGTTCATGTGACGCCTTTTGCCAGACTGCATCTCAGAATTCCTCAATGGACCCTGGCATCTCAGTGGACTCAGGTGTCCGACCCGTTGTCCCGTCACATTATCGTCACTCCTGCTCTACGGCAGTCTCTTCTCTGGTGGATGACCTCTTCGAATCTATCCAGAGGTTTGCTGTTTCACTCTCCTCCCCACCAGAAGGTTCTCACGACCGATTCATCGAACTATGCATGGGGGGCCCATCTGGATGGTCTTCGCACTCAGGGGTTCTGGACCAGTGCGGAACGACTCCATCAAATCAATCTTCTGGAGCTCAGAGCCATCTTCAATGCTCTCCAAGCCTTTCAGCATCTGCTTCACGACATGGTGGTCCTTATTCGCACAGACAATCAGGTCGCCATGTATTATGTCAACAAACAAGGGGGCACGGGCTCGGCCCCTCTTTGTCAGGAAGCTCTTCGAGTCTGGGATTGGGCGGTTCGCCACAACACCTTCCTCAGAGCTATCTACATTCAGGGGAAAGACAACGTCTTGGCAGACAAATTGAGTCGTCTTCTCCAGCCTCACGAATGGACGCTCCATTCCAAACCCCTTCATCAGATCTTCGCTCAGTGGGGAACGCCTCAGATAGACCTCTTTGCAGCCCCCCACAACTTCAAACTGGCTCAGTTTTGCTCCAGGATCTACACTCCTCTCCGCCTTGAGGCAGATGCCTTTCTACTGGAGTGGGGGAATCGCTTCCTATATGCGTTTCCTCCCTTTCCTCTCATTCAGAAGACTCTGGTCAAGTTGAGATCAGACCATGCCACCATGATTCTGATTGCTCCTCGGTGGCCCAGACAACCTTGGTACTCCCTTCTACTTCAACTCAGCAGCAGGGAGCCAGTACTTCTTCCAGTGTTTCCTTCACTACTTACTCAACATCAAGGTTCACTACTTCATCCCAACCTGCAGTCTCTTCACCTGACAGCTTGGTTCCTTTCAACATAACTCCTCACCAGTTCTCTCAAGCAGTGAGGGAGGTCTTGGAGGCTTCCAGGAAGCCTGCTACTCGACAATGCTATTCCCAAAAATGGACTAGATTCTCTTCCTGGTGTTTTTCCAATGCTACGGAACCTCAGAAAGCTTCCCTATCTTCTGTATTGGACTATCTTCTACACCTGTCCCAGTCTGGTCTCAAGTCTACCTCTATACGAGTTCACCTGAGTGCTATTGCGGCTTTCCATCAGCCTCTACAGGGGAAACCTTTGTCTGCTCATCCTGTGGTTTCCAAATTTATGAAAGGACTTTTTCATGTCAACCCTCCTATCATACCTCCTCCTGTGGTTTGGGATCTCAATGTTGTCCTGTCTCATCTTATGAAGCCTCCGTTTGAGCCTCTCAACACGGCTCCTCTTAAGTATCTCACCTGGAAGGTGGTTTTTCTGGTGGCCCTCACGTCAGCTCGCCGAGTCAGTGAGCTTCAGGCCTTAGTGGCAGATCCACCCTTCACTGTATTCCATCATGACAAGGTGGTTCTCCGTACTCATCCAAAATTCTTACCTAAAGTGGTCTCTGAATTTCACATCAACCAATCCATCGTGCTTCCAGTATTTTTTCCAAAGCCTCATTCTCATCCTGGGGAATCTGCTTTGCACACTCTGGACTGTAAACGTGCTCTGGCTTTCTACTTGGATCGCACAAAGCCTCACAGAAATGCTCCTCAACTTTTCGTCTCCTTTGATCCAAACAAGTTGGGACGACCTGTATCGAAGCGCACCATCTCTAACTGGATGGCGGCTTGTATCTCTTCCTGCTATGCCCAGGCTGGATTATCCCTTCCCTGTAAGGTCACAGCCCATAGGGTCAGAGCAATGGCAGCCTCTGTAGCCTTCCTCAGATAGACACCGATTGAGGAGATTTGTAAGGCTGCCACTTGGTCCTCGGTTCATACATTCACCTCTCATTATTGTCTGGATACTTTCTCCAGACGGGATGGACAGTTTGGCCAAACAGTGTTACAAAATTTGTTCTCTTAAAATTGCCAACTCTCCCACCATCCCATTGGGGTTAGCTTGGAGGTCACCCACTAGTGAGAATACCTGCCTGCTTGTCCTGGGATAAAGCAATGTTACTTACCGTAACAGTTGTTATCCAGGGACAGCAGGCAGCTATTCTCACGTCCCACCCACCTCCCCTGGGTTGGCTTCTCAGGCTAGCTACCTGAACTGAGGAGACACGCCCGGTACATCTCGAAACTTCTGAGTTTCTTCAAGCAAGACATGCTTGCAAGATGTCCGTATCGGGGCTCTGTCGGATGACATCACCCACTAGTGAGAATAGCTGCCTGCTGTCCCTGGATAACAACTGTTACAGTAAGTAACATTGCTATACTTTCCACGATTGTAAGCACTAAGTCCAGTATGGCCCCATCCTGCATGGTTTTCTAGTACCAACTGCTTTAACAGCAGTTCTTTTGTAGAGAATCTAGGATCTCCCTATTTCTAGAAGACCCTACAATAGGGCTACTCTAAGCAAACCGTGAATAATCAAAACCACAATTACTGGAACAGCAAATACGGAGGGAGAAGTGTAATAAATGTAATAAGTAACAAGGAAGAACATTCATATAAACAGATATCAGCACAATACAAAAACACTTTAGCAGGCATTCAAATAGATATGCTGTTCACACGTGCCTCCATCGGCATAGAAGTTGATAGGAAGGTGTTACATGAGCAAACTTCTTCAGTCCACAAAGTACCGGTAGTCTAACCGCTGCATTTTGTACCAGTTGCAATCGCCACATATTTTTCTGGGAGAGTACCAAGTAGGCGATGTTACTCTCCTAGCAATTTTATACTAACTGTCTTTTCCTGTCTGTATAGCTGAATTGTACTCCTCAGTGATTTTATCATGTTGCATGAACAGCATATCTGTTTGAATGCCTGATAAAGTGTTTTTGTATTGTGCTGATATATCTGTTTATATGAATGTTCTTCCTTGTTACTTATTACACTTCTCCCTCCGTATTTTCTGTTCCAGTAATTGCGGTTTCAATTATTCACGGTTTTTAGCTTGCTGGCTCCTCCCCCCAAATGACATCAGCTTGCATAGAGAAATCGCTGATTCCAAGCGTTTACAGAGAAAATCGCTGATTCCCAGCACTTTCTTCACTGTGTTTTGCCTCTCCTTCAGGAACAGGCCAGCTCTCCTACCATGTTATTCGCAATTTCACCATATTCACGATGGTTTTTAATAGAAAACAGCGAATAACATATGAAAAAAGTTTTATATTCAGTTTTTCTGTATTTGCGGTTCTGTTAATCCCCTATCACAGTGAATACGGAGGAGAAGTATATATCATTCTTGTTTTGCTGAGCTTTCTCATTATTGTTTGTTAAATGATGTACAGGGATCTCATAGTCCATCCTTGAGGGCCGTAATCCAGTTGGGTTTTCAGGATTTCCCCAATGAATATGCATTGAAAGCAGTGCATGCACATAAATCTCATGCATATTCATTGGGGAAATCCTTAAAACCCAACTGGATTGCGGCCCTCAAGGAGGGACTTTGAGACCCCTGTGTTAGTTTTATTGCTAGGATTCAATTTGCCATGTCCAAATTTACATGCTTGATTTGTTATTTATTTTTTACTCTTAAGCTGTGCATGTTGTAAACTGCCTTGTGTGACTTCCTTTATAAAGAACTCCTGTTATAGCCATGGTAGTGATTCTTTTGCAGCAAATGCACTGAAGCCCATAGGAATCGAATATGTTTCAGTGCATTTGCCGTGAGGGAATCACTACCGTGGCTTTCTAACAGGAGCCCAGTTAATAAATCCCAATAAATATTCAATTTTTACCACACAATATGTTGGTAGTATGTGTTCCAGTTTGAACTTTGGGGCTCTTTTACTAAAGCTTAGCCTGCTAACATAACTAATGCACAATAAATGTTAAGAAACCCATTTTACACCTTTGGACTACTTGGCATTTAGCACATAGTACGCTTTAGTGTCCCTATGTAGTCTTAAACTGAATTATTAGATTCCAGAGCTAAGCTGAATTTTGGAAGGATAATTTCTTAAAAGGGTACTTTTGGAACTGTATCTGTAAAGTTGCTTCTTTAACTGTGAATGCATTTGGAACACATCACTGATTGTTCTGACATAATAATTACCACCTGTTAGGGAAATAGGTCTTTTTTTTTTTTTGTATGTTATCCTTTTTCTGTTCCATACCCATATTTCAAAAGAGAGGAGCCCAATTCTGTTGATATGGTTAGATTCTGCAACTCACTTTATGTACCCGCAAGAAACTGAGGATTGTTCCGAACCGATATAAACAGTGAGATCTTGATAGAGAAATGATGACGCTGGGACGTCCATCTCCAAGCAGCAATAGCAGATGAAAGGAGCTGATAGTTACACAAAATATCCCGAGCTCGAAGCCCCATAGCATGTAAATAACAGCTAAAATGAATAGATTCCAAAAGTGACAATTCCATTTGAGTGGCAGTGAAATCTTCTGCTGATCTGTAGCAGTCATTGATGTCTCATAGCACATGCCACGTTCTTAGTTAACTTGCATCCGAGCCATCTTCTTTTAATTAGGATATGTTCTGAGCAATGTAACACAATAATAATTTTCAGTCCCATTGCAGACAAACTTATGCTAATGCCTTTGGGATTTCAGACCCCCTCCCTCCCCCTCGAGTCCCATAACTTGCTGGGGTTCAAGTTCTCATTCCTCCCAACATGGCAGAAGCTTCCTTATATTATCATTTTATTTTCTTATTTCATAATTTATATAATTTAAATAGTTGGATTTAAATAGGTAACTTAGTTTTTCAGCCTTTCAGTAGGAATTTCTCCTTTACCAGCGCGTTTCGCTTTTTCTTTATCAAGGTTGGGGAAGCTGAAAAGTAAAAAGATACATTGATAATAAATCTTAGTTATTTTAACTAAAATATTTTACAGCAGAGAATCCTTCTTATCTAGGTAACACTTTATCTCATTTACATGCTGTCAGCTATCAAAGATGGCTGCGGCGTTCCTGCAACTAACTGAAATAGGGAATCCCCCTGACGTCACAACCGGTTGAAACCGGAAACTAACAAATCGTTACAAAGTTAATAATTAATAATTTATTGATATGGTCGCACAGATACAGAAAAGCATCCAGGCAACTACACAATGAGGAAATGTATATAAAAAATGAGCAATAGGGATCGTTTAAAAGTCAACTTGAGTCATTCAATCTGACGTTTCATTTAAACCCCCCCTCCCCCCGAGCCATAGAGTTCAAAGTGAACATCTATCTCAATTATCTTAAATTAAGGCTGCTCTCAATATTACCTCTCTCCCACCCTACAGTAATTACATCTAAAACCCACCATTTTAGTCCTGCAATTTATGACCGCATAGTTTCCAGTGACAGACTAGCAGGGATGATTCATTTTGATTATGTACTTGGGACTTATGTACTGTCAATCTTATTTGAATGGAACATGTCCGCCCCAACATATAGTTTAGGGCACAGGCATTGGATCACATAATTTATATGATCTGAGTTGCAGTTTATCCGATACCTGGAGTGGTAGATCTCACCCATACATGGATGAATCCATGTCTCACCTAATAGAGTAAAAGGGCACCACTGGCATTGACCACAAGGGAGATGGCAACCTACACTCCTAGGTAAAACTTTCCTCAATATACTGTGGTCGATATATTCTCCAACATTTTTCCCTCACTTTTGGAAAAAATGGGATGGTCAGCTATTGTTGGACAGGCTAATTTCACAATATGCCAATGTTTTGCAATTATCTGAGTGATATTGTAGGCATAGGTGGAATATTGCTGAATGAACGCCACCAATTCAGCAGGGCTATCTTCCCATTGATCATGTAGAAAGAGCCACTTAACGGTCATATTTTGCCCGAATATAGGCTTTTTTTCACAACATCTCGTTGATAAAAGTGAGATTTCATCATCTTTGCTTGCACTCGAAATTCATCCAAAGAATAGCAGATCCTCTAAAGGGGGAGGAACTGACTAATGGGGAGGCTCTTTTTAAGACCTCCAGGGTGAAAACTGTGAAAGCGAAGCAAGCTGTTTCTGTTCGTGCTCTTTCGATATATTGTCAACAATTTATCATTATCTTTCTTAATTTTGATGTCCAAAAATGCAATTTCATGGTGTTGAGTAGTTGCAGTAAATTTTATGTTGATGTCAATTTGATTTAACCCCTCCACAAACTGTAGAAGCTCTTCTTCAGTGGAAGACCATATACAAAATATCATCCAAAAATCGCTTCAAGATAACCACATGCTGAAACAGTTCCATCTTGAAAATATGATCCTCCTCCATAGCCGCCATATATAAAGTGGCTAGGAGGGGGCCAAAGATACCCCCATAGCGATCCCATGTAGCTGTTGGTAGAAATTATTTTGAAACCAAAAATAACTTTTTAAAAAAAACAAGTGTTGCCGTTTCTATCAGCAGAGTATTAGGTATTTGGGGTCGCACTGTCTGTTCACTAAATATTTTTTGAAGAAGTACTAAAGCTTAGTTCACCAGAATCATCGTGTACAAAGCAGTTACATCAAGCGTAACTAATATCCAGTGCACTTCAGCAGTCTGAATTTCTGAAATCATTTTCAGCATGTAAGTGGTGTCCTTGACATGAATTTAATCTTCTGGACATCTTTCTGCAGAAAAATATCGAGAAACTTAAGACAAAGGTTCTAAAGGAGAATTCCTCATTTCTTTTTTTGTGTTCAATTGAAATATCGTACATTCAAAAGTCTCAGACCACCATATACAGAATGAGTACATACCATAGAATAAGAAAGCTGAACCCTCTTTCCCAGCCATAAGTAGGATTGCAAAATCCCATGAAGTTGCCATTCATCTTTCATTTTTAAAAATAAAGGTAACATTTGAAAGGTGCATTGTCACTTGGCGCCAAAATCATATTAAAATGAAGAACACGACCCAGCAGAGAAAGAGGGTAGGCCCTCCAAAGATTTAACTTCACAGCAGTATCTCTGAAGAGGTACCACATTTAAAGCATACAGGCAATAAAGTTGAGCTGGAATACACACCCCTAGAGGGACACTAAATCTGTATCAACTTTTGGTTTTGGTAGCAATGTTATCGATGCTACATTGGCATGTCTCAGAAAGGTACCTTCCTGTATAACCACATTATAATATGCAAGAAGAGGTTCCGATAGAGAGGGCTATAGGAGCCTATAAAACTCACCAGAAAACCTATCTGGTCCCGGTGCAGAACCCAATTTGAGAGAATGAATGTCCTGCTGTAGTTTTCACAGTGAGGGAAAATTAAAGTGCCCAATTGTTTTACAGTAGGGATAAGTTTGCATGTCTAATATAGTCCTGCACATCTAGGGCAGACAGAGTCCCCAGCCACATAAAAAGCTGTAAAGTATTATTTAAAGTGGCGGGAGATGCGTTCTGGCTCAGAATGTAATTTTTCTGAGGGATCTCTAACTGCTGTAATATTTCTCCAACCCCACCCCCTCTCCCCCAAAATTTTTTTTTCACCAGTTGTGCTAACAATTATCCACTTTTATTACCATATCTAAAAAAAATTCCCTTTCCTGAACAGCATACGTGTGGTACACTCATGTATCATGGTATCCAAGGTTACCTGAGTTGCCCGTATAGTCTCTTTTTTTTTATCAGGGGAAGGGTGTTTCATAAAGCCTTTTTATCTCTCTGCAGCTGCTTTTCTAAGCCTAATATACCAGCTGCCAATTTTTTATTCTTGGCGCTGACATAGGCTATGATATCTCCCCAAATGGCCACTTTGGCTGCGGACCAAAATAATAGGGGATCCTGAGCATGCTGCACATTTGTTGTGGTATACTCATCCCATTTTGTTTGCAAATGTACCAAAAAGTGTGGATCTTTATATAGATGCGCTGAGAAGCGCCACCCTCTTCTCTGATGGTAAAAAGTTGATGAATCTAATTCCACCCAAACCATACAGTGATCGGACATCTCCCCAGGGCCCACCTCTGCCAACAAAACCAAGGAAAAAAGACTTTGCTGCACAAACATTTAATCTAATCTGGAATAGGTACCGTGGGCCCTGGAGAGGTGAGTATAATCACTCTCTTGGGAGTGCAAAGCTGTCCAAGTATCCACCAAATTCAATGCTGAGGTAAGTCTTTAAATCATTCTGAGGGCCTTCCCCTCCCGATGACTAGATCCACCACAACTGTCAAATTGTCTGACTTGATACTTATTGCAGACTCCTAACAATTGTCTCTAGAAGATTTTATCATGGTAGGCCGGGCCATAAACCACCAGCAATGTTTTGATCTCTTCTTTGCAAATTAAGGCCCAATAAAAGGAATCTACCCTGGGTGGACTTCTGTAAGGTGACTATTTTGCACTGCAGGGGACTTGCGTGCCAACACTGCCACCCTTTCATGCCTGCCTCCGGAGGAAGAGAAGTGCATCTTCCCCCACCTAGTGTCGCTGAAGTTTTAGGTGCTTATCAGAGCCGTGTTTCCTGGAGACAGGCTATATCAGTTCTGTGATGCTGTAGTGCTTGCAAGTTTTTTATATGCTTTATGGGGGAGGTGATCCCGCCCACATTCCAAGAAATTATCTTAACAGAATTAGAATTTTGCACTTCATGTGTTCAAGACCCAAAAAGCCACAATTACAAAGACAAAGGGTGAGATGTGCCCAGCCCCCTGCCGCCCAGCCCCTGAAACTGCAATGAGTTAGAGAGAAAAAATAAACAAGAAAACCATATAGACCCAGAAGCAAAACAGTAAATAGGAAAAATAACTCTAATCTAACAAACAAATTATACATTAAAAGGTAGAGACCCTTTCTCTCCCTCCCCCATCCCATGGTCCCAGCTCTCGCCATCCTCATCTATACCAGTGGTATTCAACCCAGTCCTCAGGGACCACCTGGTCGTATCCTGAAAATCTGACTGGCCAGGTAGTCCCTGAGGACTAGGTCGAACTTAAATGTATAATTTATTGAATGTCATAGAGGACTTTTAAATGTATGTAGTGGCATAGAATTTGATAACGAAGATGTAGAAAAGGGAAAGAGATTTATTTAATACATCATACTACCCAAACCAAAATCTAATATAGAACAGAGGGTATGTCACAGATGTTAAAAAAACTTTTGAAATACATAAACTGCCTAAATTAGGCTGACTTAGATGTTTCTATTCTAGATGTTCCCATAAGGGTTAAAATACAAGAACTATTTTTTCTAAACTAATTTATTTAAGGTAGAAACATAGAAACATAGAAAGATGACGGCAGAAAAGGGCTATAGCCCATCAAGTCTGCCCACTCCACTGTCCCACCCCATTAAGTCAGAGTGCTGCTCGACCTACGTAGAGATCCCACGTGGATGTCCCATTTATTCTTAAAGTCAAGCATGCTAGTGGCCTTGATCACCTGCACCGGTAGTTTGTTCCAGTGATCCACCACCCTTTCTGTAAAGAAATACTTCCTGGTGTCACCACCAAATCTCCCTCCTCTGAGTTTGAGCGGGTGCCCCCTTGTGACTGAAGGACCTTAGGAAAGGATATGTCATTTTCCACCTCGACACGACCTGTGACGTACTTAAATGTCTCAGTCATGTCACCCCTCTCCCTGTGCTCCTCTAGAGAGTAGATCTGCAACTTGCCCAGTCTTTCCTCGTATGAGAGACCCTTGAGTCCGGAGACCATCCTAGTGGCCATTCGCTGGACCGACTCAGCTCAAAGTACATCTTTACGGTAATGTGGCCTCCAGAATTGCACACAGTACTCCAGATGAGGTCTCACCATGGTTCTGTACAGTGGCATTATGACTTCAGGTTTACGGCTGACGAAGCTTCTATTGATACATCCCATCATCCGCCTTGCCTTGGATGAGGCCTTCTCTACTTGTTTGGCAGCCTTCATGTCTGCACTGATGATTACTCCCAAGTCCCGTTCTTCTGAGGTCGTAGCTAGTGTTTCTCCATTCAAGGTGTATGTTCTGCATGGATTTCTGCTGCCGAGATGCATCACCTTACACTTCTTTGCGTTGAAGCCCAGCTGCCATGTCGAGGACCAGTTTTCCAACTTGATCAAATCCTGCGCCATACCATCCGTGAGATCGCTTTCACCTACTATATTGCACAGTTTGGCGGCGTCGGCAAACAGCGCTACTTTTCCCTGAAGCCCTCGGGTCAAGTCCCTTATGAATATGTTAAAAAGGGATGGTCCCAAGACTGAGCCCTGCGGCACTCCGCTAGTCACCTCCGATGTCTTAGAGAGGGTGCCATTGTCCACCACCCTCTGAAGTCTTCCACTCAAGGAGCAGACATATCATAACTAAAGGTGATCAGATCATAGGACCTCCTATAATCTATATATTATTTCGGGTCCACATCCTGATTCAAAGATGTAATTACCTACGCCTGTCCCACCCCACCTACCTCACCTATTTCATGTAACAACTTCAAAAATACCTATTGCAGATGGTGTGCTGCTTTAAATAAATAAATAACAATGAAAAATATTCAAAAAATATTTACTAACTCAAAATCAAAACAGTGTGTAAATTCAAACCATCAGGCCATATTGTGAAGAGAGAAAGCAAGTTGCAAGCTGATACATTCTGATGCTATTGCTTCAACATCTATAAAGGCAGCCAGGAAATGCTTTCCTTCAGCACTACTACTCTAGACTATTGCTGCTGCTGCTGCCACCTAATGGTTATAAATTGCTAAAACAAATAGGTTATAGGGAGGAGCTGTAGCTGCTTTTCATATGCTTGCACTTCTGTTCTGATGTCACTTTAGAGCCTTATATTGCTTATCATGGGAAGTTGAGTACTAGGAATTTTGCATCTTACTAATTGGATTGGGCAAGGGGATTTTGTCAAACAGCAATTTAGTATCAGTAACTACCATCAGTCAGATTGCGGTCAACTGGACTTGAATTTAATTTAGTCAATTCTTAGGGCTAATGCTGCATATAGGAGAATTTTAAACAACTTTGATAGTTTTATAAAAATTGCTCTTTGATTTCTAAAATTTGGCTTGGACATAAAATGGGTTAAAACTAAAATGTAGGCTTATGTATAGTAGTATAGTTTGTGAATATCTGGTAACCTGGGAGAACCTGTAGCTTTGCAATGATATGCTTTCATGTTATGACCTTAACCAATGTTTCCTCTAAGGACTGAGTAGATGTGAGCAAAAATTTTCTGTTATATTACCCTGATGGTATTATACACACTGAACATTAAAAATTAAGAATTACAAATATAAATTTAAAAAAAATGGAAAACATGATATTTTATTGAAAGGACTTAAAAAACATTTTTCAATTAGCTCTGAGACCAACGCTTCCTTCCCCAGATCCTGACCTAAGCAAGGAGGTTTTAGTCTGACAATTGGTCAAAAATGTATTAAAATTTAGTTTAATGAAAATATATTATCTTAATTCTGTTTTCTATTTATATTTATTAACCTTTTATAAACGGGTACAATACTATATTCTGAATTAAAAATAAAATTCTTTTTTCTGCCTTTGTTTTCTGGCCATTCACTTCTGGTTCCTGCTTTCCTCCATCTTAAGTCTCTTTCCAGAATTTTTCATTCTTTTCCTTTCAGCGTGCTTCAATTTATTTTTCTACCTCTGTGTCCAGCTATAACTCATTTTTCCTTAGCAACAGCAGCAGATGAATCCAGAGACTAGTGGGACATCACACATCTACCAGAAGGTGGAGATATAGAAACTGATTAACAGGGATTAACTTGGATATAACTGTTCCTGTTCTTCAGTATTCTATATCTTCAGCAGGTGGATGGTTGCAGTTCCACTGGCTCCTGGATTTTTTTTGCTGTTTGCCCAGTTTTGGCTCCTGTTGAGAGTGCTTTTCAGTGAGCAAGGGGTGTTTGGCGGTGGCAACTTTGGGGGTTACACCTGGGCCCCCCCCAGGTCCCTGCCCCACCATTCCCTCCAAAGATGTGAGATGTGTCTGGCTATCTGGGTTTTTTTTTTTTTTTTCTTCTTTCTCATATTAAAAGAAAAAAGAAATTATAGAGTAGCTTTGAAGCAGTGATATACTGGCAGTATACAGACTGCAACTACCAGTCTTCCCAGCAGTGCCAGTTCGATTGGGTTAGCAGTGTATTGATTTATTTGGGGCTGTCTGAGGCAGTTAGAGAATGTTGTGTGGTTGTTTGTGCCTTGCTGTTTACCTGGTTGCTGTGGTCAGAGTATTTCTGGGGGCTTAATTATCTTAATTATGGCAGCAGAGGCAGTCAAGCAGTGTTTGCGTTGTTGGGTCTCTGTTCTGCAGACTGTGTAGGCGTTGCAGGGGAGGAAAGCAATATAGCGCCAGAGGACATAGGCATTTCCCGCGCGAAAGATGCGCGGCCTCGCTCTCCATAGATCACATAGAAATAGACGGCAGATAAGGGCCACGGCCCATCTAGTCTGCCCACCCTAATGACCCTCCCCCTTTGCCTAGTGAATAGATCCCACTTGTCGATCCCATTTGGCCTTAATCACTACAGGTGATTGAGGCCAGCAGCGTGCCTGATTAAGGCCAAATGGGATCGACAAGTGGGATCTATTCACTAGGCAAAGGGGGAGGGTCATTAGGGGAGGGTCATTAGGGTGGGCAGACTAGATGGGCCGTGGCCCTTATCTGCCGTCTATTTCTATGTGATCTATGGAGAGCGAGGCCGCGCATCTTTCGCGCGGGAAATGCCTATGTCCTCTGGCGCTATAGGGTGGTTGATCGTATATATCTAAAAATTTTCCATTACAAAATTAATCATTACATAACCACAGATCACAGTCCCAAGCTCAATTCTTCAAGGTGATAAAGCCAATTAAAAAAATGTGCTTTTAAATGTCTTTTAAAATTTATATTTGATTCTTCTTTTCTTAAGTCTATGGGCAAGTTATTCCATAACTGCTGAACTAAATAAAAGAATGCACAATCTCTAGTTGACGCAAGATGTTCCTTCGAGGTGTGAGGAACAACTACCCTATTGTCATTCAAAGATCGTAATAAACGCCTTGGGACATAAAATAACGCCTCTCTCCCCTTTATCAATATTTCCATCCTCTTTATATATTTCCCCTTCCATACATCTGCCCAACTTCCATCCAGTATCTCCCCTTTCACTTTCTATATTTCATCCTGCTGGTAGATGAGTGCTATCCCACTAGTCTCTGGATTCATCTGCTGCGTCTAAAGGAAAGAAAATTAACAGATAAGAATATAATTTTTCCTTACTATCTAGTCTTCAAGTTCCCTCCTTTTTTATGATCTACCAGCAGTTTCCATCTCTTTCCCCTCACCCTGTGTCTCCTATTTAATTCCTTATTCCCAATCTTGACTGACTATCTGTCCTCTTTCTCTCCCCCTGCTATACAGTGTTTGCCCCCTATATCTGCCTTTTCTTTCCTCTTCTATCATCTCCCTTCCTTTTGACGCTCTTCCCCCAAATATTTATTTTATTTATTCAATTTTCTATACCATTCTCCCAGGAGAGCTCAGAACGGTTTACATGGGTTTATTCAGATACTTAAGCATTTTTCCCTGTCTGTCCCGGTGGGCTCACAATCTATCTATCGTACCTGGGGCAGTGGGGGGATTAAGTGACTTGCCCAGGGTCACAAGGAGCAGCGTGGGTTTGAACCCACAACCCCTGGGTGCTGAGGCTGTAGCTTTAACCACTGTGCCACACTCTCCCTGCTCATTTCTCTCCCCTCTTTCATCCAGTGTCACCTCCTCTTCTCTCCCTTTTCATTCAGCATCTCCACACACTCTACCTTTCATCAGTATCTCCATTTGTTTTTCTTTCCCCTTCTATACAGTTTGCACCTCTCTCCCCTTTCATCATCTCCTTCCTGTCTCCCGCCTTCTGTACAGCTTATTTTCCCCTCCCATCCTGCATCTCTCCTCTCTCCCCTTTATCAATATTTCCATCCTCTTTGTATATTTCCCCTTCCATACATCTGCTCCCCTCTCCCCCTCACCTTCCATCCTCTTTGTATATTTCCCCTTCCATACATCTGCTCCCCTCTCCCCCTCACCTTCCATCCAGTATCTCCCCTTTCACTTCCCCGTTCCATCTTCTCCCTCCTTTCTGTACCCCACCCCAAATATCTGCCCTCTTCTCCCTGTTCTATCTAGAATCTGTCTTCCTACTTCTATACAAAATCTACCCCATCTGTCCTCACACACCACTTCCACCCTTTAGCATCCCAACTGGTGCTTCTGCTTTCTGAAAGCAGCAGCAGTGGTAAACTAAAACAGATCGGCTGTGGGACCTTCCTGGCAGTTGAAGAAGTGACATTGGGGAGGGCGAGCTGGCAGCCATGGGTATGTATAGGAAGGTCCTGCAGCAGCAGTTGCACAAGATGGAAGAGTGGTACCAGAGGTGCTGGCCCCGACTCCACCAGTTGCATGGTGGGGCTGAATGGCTGTGCAGCCTTCTGCTAAAAGCAGTGCAGCCACACAGCTTAGAGGGAGCGTTCACCTCAACCCATTTTGTCTGTTGGACAAATCTTTACTTTGGTTTGTGTGTGTTGGTTGTGAAAATTTTTGCCTCTTGCAACATTTCTCTTTTTCAATATAACTTTATGTGATAATTTAGTAAGCTTATCTGGACTTTCGAACTATGTGAATCTAATAGAGTAATAAGTGTATATACTTTTTTCATAGGAGCCCTTTGAAGATGGATTTGCCAATGGAGAAGAAGGCACGCCCACTGGGGAAGTTGATGTTAAAGGTGTGGTAAAGTTTGGCTGGATTAAAGGTGTATTGGTAAGTGAATGTTCATTACTCAAAATGGTTGCCAGAATGTTCATGCATGTTCCTGGCTCCCAATAATCTTAAATCCAGGACTAGTCTTTTTAAAACTAGATAAATGAATCTTTAAGTTTGGGAACCCAGAAACTGGAGTAAGCAGAGGGAAAATAACTCTTAATACTGCCATAAGTGAGTACTATATGATTTTAATCAAAATTGCTGAATGAACTTTGTCAAAAGAATCTGCTGAAAATCTGCTGAAAGTTTTCTTGGAAAACATAACATTTTTGATAAATTTTACAGCCTATGTTAAGTTAGTATTCTCTACACAATACAAACAATTTCATGCAGGATTTATTTAGAGCTTTTTGTTCGCAGAAGTGGGTTTTCATGGTCTTTCCCATATATGTAGTTAGATTCCCTTTTATAAGGCCAAACTAGATAACTAGCTTGTCCTTTCTGGAGGGAATTTCCTTATTACCCAGATAGAGCCCCAAGGCCAACCCTCTCCCCTTTCACTATATGCCTGAAACATTGAGGGGACCCCAATTCAGGCATTCTCCTCTTATGTGATATAATAATAAATCACCCTATTACTGTTGTCACTTGTGTATACTGTTGATGCCACTAACCCCCCTTTTTATGAGACTGTGTTAGGCTTTTTTATTGCTGGCACTGACTGTAAAAACTCCAATGCTCATAGAATTGTGTGAGCGTCTGAGCTAATACTGCTGCAGCTGTTGATATAAAAGCCTAATGCGGATTCATAAAAAGTGGCCTAAATTGGGAAAATAGCCTAGATATTTATTCAACTGTGCTCTTTTCCTGTATGTGTTTGATTTAAGTTAAGAAATGTACTACTTGTGCACCACCGATTTTCTGGCAACAGATGGTCCGGTGCCTTCTTTAGTCCAGCAAAAACCCCAAGACAAAATATCCTTAAAAGACACCAAAATATAAGTTGGGCATGCCCTAGGACATTGCAGGAAAGTTAACTCCCTAGACTCCACCAAAAATATATAAACCTCAAATCTAAATTTTTAAGATAAGGAGCACCCTCAGCGTGAGTTTGAAAGCTTTAAAGAGCGACTCAAAGAGCAGCTCTAGTGCTTAAAATAGCAAAGCCAGCAGACACTGAGCATAGATTACCACTTACTGCCAGCCGCACACCATCATCTGGTTGCTCCTGTGTGCTTTAAAGGGTGGCAAGTCAAATGCGTGCAAGACAAACGCGTGCGGACAAACGCATGCAAAGACATTTGAGCGCATGATAACTGTGCCAAGACATAAGCGAGCAGACAAGTGAGCGCAAAGACAATTGCGCACAATGATAATTGCGCGCAAGACAATTGAGCGGAAGGACAAATCAGGGCAACGACAATCACGCGTGCATTCACATTACTATGGTTACATTAGCTCCTTTTTTACGTGCTCAGAACAGCCCGCCTTCATTTTGCTAGCCTCTTTGTGATTTGTTACGTAAGCTCCTTTTTTACGTGCTCGGAACAGCCCACCTTCCTTTCGCTGCCGACTGTGTTTGTTATAGGTCTGGTCTAGAACTTGCTCTATAACAGGTATTTCTCTTGCGCAGATTTCACTCACCTTTGGTGAGAGCAACACTACTTCCAAATTCGGATTTCACTCGCCTTTGGTGAGAGTGACACTACTTCCAAAAGCGCGTGGGTCAAACTATGAACCAGTCATAACGGGACAAAACGTGTGGGTCATATGCGCGCCGACTATTACTGAAAACTGAACTTTTCCTCAGATGTCTTGCGCTCACTTGTCTTGCACTCACTTGTCTGTGCTCAGATGTCTTGGCTCCCTTTTCTTCACGCTCCCTTGTCTTTAAACTCATTTGTCTGCTCCCATTTGTCCGCGTACTTATGTCTTGCGCGCATCTGACTATGAACCGCTTTAAAGTGCAAGTCAAGTGCAAACAATGTGCAATAAATAAATATATATAAAAGTGGAAGACAAAAAGTTCACTGTCCTGCAATGCCCCGAATGCTTAACCCACTGACCTGAACAGAGAATGAAAAATTAGTCACTTGTCCCTCCGGTTACTTAGCTGAATAAAGGTGCTTTAGTCAAATAGTAGCAAGGAGAGTCCAGCTTTTTTGGATCAAAGACCAAAGTTAAGGTGCAGTCCTCTTTCAACATGGCTCGACCCAGCAGGGTTTCAGGGCAAAAGCCAACAGGCCAACACGACTGTAGGTAAGTGATTCCAGTCAGGCAAGGCAAAAAGGGGGAGGAACTGGAGACACAGCAACAGCTTTAAATTCTCAGGCAATTAGCAGCATAATTACATTAGAGCAGGGGTCTCAAAGCCCTTCCTTGAGGGCCGCAATCCATTTGGGTTTTCAGGATTTCCCCCAATGAATATGCATGAGATCTATGTGCATGCACTGCTTTCAATGCAACTCTCAAACAATAGCTTTTGTGGTTAGTGGGATGAGTCCAGCAATCCAGTTGCAGAGATATGGCACACATCTGACACGTGCCACATGGACTGTTGCTTCCAAGTTGATTATAGGTTTGAGGAACTGCAGGAGAAGTAAGCATGCTAGACAGGTTTTTGGGTCTAGAAAAAGCAATACATGGACCATCCTTAAAAACATCATGCATTGCCAAAATGCCCCAGAATTTACTTCTGCAGTCCTGCAAAATTTACTTCTCCTGCAGCTATCGTTTGAGAGCTCATACTACTTGTGTGTCAGCTGTCAAAAAATCTTCATAGGGCGCACAAGCAGACAGATCAGGGCTGGTAGAGCATAAAAGTAAACCCTGCTGGGTCGAGCCGTGTTGAAAGAGGACTGCACCTTATCTTTGGTCTTTGATCCAAAAAAAGCTAGACTCTCCTTGTTACTATTTGACTACAGCACCTTTATTCAGCTAAGTAACTGGAGGGACAAGTGACTAATATTTTCATTCTCTGTTCAGGTCAGTGGGTTAGGCATTCGGGACATTGCAGGATAGTGAAACTTTTGTTTTCCACTTTTATATATATTTATTTATTACACATTGTTTGCACTTGACTTGCACTTTTTTTTTTTAAAGGTGGCCACTGATAATGGCACCATTTACAGAATTCAAGCCTAAGTGAGTAAATTAAGCACTGCATGACTCATGAAATTCTTTCCAACCCCTTTGCATGTGCTTGTTTATATGTATCTCTATTGCATGCTTGCCTGTTTGTATTTTGGTATAGAAACATAGAAGATGACGGCAGAAAAGGGCCACAGACCATCAAGTCTGCCCACTCCAACAACCCTACCCCCTTGAATTTACCCCCCTAGAGATCCCACATGTGTATCCCATTTCCTTTTAAAATCCTTCACGCTGCTGGCCTGAATCACCTGAGGTGGAAGTTCATTCCAACGATCGACCACCCTTTCGGTGAAGAAGAACTTCCTGGTGTCGCCATGAAATTTCCCACCCCTGATTTTCAGCGGATGGCCTCTTGTGGCAGAGGGACCTTTAAAAAAGAAGATATCATCCTCCACCTCAATACGGCCGGTGATATATTTAAACGTCTCTATCATGTCTCCTCTCTCTCTACGTTCTTCGAGTGAATATAGCTGCAATTTATTCAGCCTTTCTTCATACGGGAGGTCTTTGAGTCCCGAGACCATTTTGGTGGCCATTCTTTGAACCGACTCAACTCTCAGCACATCCTTTTGGTAATGTGGCCTCCAGAATTGTACACAATACTCCAGATGAGGCCTCACCATGGATCTGTACAATGGCATTATAACTTCGGGCTTCCGGCTGATAAAACTTCTTCAGATGCAACCCATCATTTGTCTTGCCTTTGATGAAGCCTTCTCCACTTGATTGGCAGTCTTCATGTCTTTGCTAATGATCACCCCCAAATCACGTTCCGCCTTGGTCCTAACTAAGGTTTCACCATTTAGTGTGTAAGTTTTGCATGGATTCCTGCTGCCGAGGTGCATGACCTTACATTTTCTAGCATTGAAGTTTAGCTGCCAAGTCGAGGACCAATGTTCCAATAGAAGTAGGTCCTGCGTCATACTGTCTGGTAAAGTGTTCTCACTTACTATGTTGGCTTTCTGTATTTTTGACCAGGTAAGATTAGATGAAGGGATGGCAATTTGGAAAAATGTGATTTCCTGAATCACTGTTACAGTGAATTATGTATGCTATACCATCAAAGATCTGCCAGTGCTGTTTTTACTTTAGCTGTAGATCTGGCAAATGTTGCTTCTTGCTGCATGGCCCTAATACTGGTTAAAATAGACTGTTCATGTAATAATAATAATAATAAACAGTTTATATACTGCAGGACCGTGAAGTTCTATGCGGTTTACAATGATTAAAAGATGGTACAAATTGAGTGGACTTAACAGAGTTAAAAGCTAGTGATTAACAGCTCTAGGGATCAGTTATTGTGGAGAAAGAATTGTACAGGTCAGCTGCCTAGATACTTACATTACATTACATAAGGGATTTCTATTCCACCATTACCTTGCGGTTCAAGGCGGATTACAAATGGTTTATCCGGATATTAGAAGTGTTTAGGGAGTAGTTTGTACATTTCTTTGAGTTGTTAAGGATTACATCTTAGTTGTCATGATATTAGAAGTTCATATGTAGTAGTTGCAGGTGATGCAGGTGTTAGTTCGGTTTTATGAATAGAAAGGTTTATTTCTTTTTTTGAAGGTCTTGTAGTCTGTGGTCATGGTCAATAGGTTGTAGAGTTGTGGGTCAAGTTTTGCAGCTTGAGTGGCTAGGAGGTTGTCGTACAGTTTTTTCTTTTGACGTTTTTGGTTGGAGGGTGTGTGAATGGTGCGTGGGTTTTCCTATGTCTGGTTGAGGTGGATTGAATTAGTCGATTGTTCCAATAGGCTGGGCTGTCTCCGTTTATTGCTTTAAATAGTAAGCAGTAAAAGTTGAAGTGTATTCTTGCATGTATTGAGAGCCAATGTGAATCGTGATATGCCTCTGAGTAGACCAGTGAGTAGACCAGATATGAACAGATGTTTTTAGGCGTTTCCTAAATTCCCCATAAGTAGTAGGCGTAAGCAGTTGTTCTAGATCTTTACCCCATAATGCTGCCTGATGTGAGAAAAGGTTTTGTTGTTGAGTTTACATCCTCTAACTGGAAGGGAAACAAAGTTCAAATGTGAGCTTTTTTTATGTCTGTTGGCTGAGAGAGAGAAAAATCAGTTATATATTTAGGGGCTAGACCGAATAGTACCTTTAAGCAAAAACAACCAAACTTAAAACTTCACACGTTCCTCCATCGGCAGCCAATGCCACAAACCACATTCAAACCTTAGAACCAGGTTTTTCTCTTTTTTGTTTGTGAGTGGGGTTTGTATTGAGCCTCGTAGTTACCTATGGTCTTTATAAAATAGCTTCACAAAATCTCTGAAGAAATCATGAAATAAATTGATAAGGTGGTATATCAGATTTTTAATAAATTTGAAACTTGACTAAAAGACTTGTGTATGCTTAACACCTGCTTAGAGTAAGCATAAATATACATGCACATTGCGCTTTCAACTACACCCGTGCTTTACCCATACAACAACCCCCACCTCAACTTGCTTACTAATGGGTTGTGTTAGTATCATCTTGCCTACTTCTATATGCAAATAGGGCTAGATTTCTATATATGGAACTTGAAAAATAAACCTTGCTGAGCACCAACTGAATGATTAAACTTAGACACAGCTTATTGAATAGTGCTTATACCCTGGAACCTATTTTTAGGTGCATCCATTTCAACTAAAACATGGTAAAATCCCTGTGCCTAAGTTATGTACGGATTCCCCTTATTCTATGACTGTGTATAAATTCAAGAAACGCCCCTGATCTGCCCATGGCCCTCCTATTTCGGTGCCCTTTTTTTTTTTTTCCACTTGTGTGCAAAATTTAGGCACAGATACTATGCCTAAATTTACATGTGTAACTTTTTTTTTTTTTTAAATTAAAACCAATTAGCACCAATAATTGCTTGTTAAGATCCCAATTAATAGTGTAGGCCATTCAGTTAAATTTGTGTATGCAAATTGGTGCTTACCCAAATTTGCAAGTGCACTTTTTATAGAATTCAGGGTTTAGTGTGGATTCTGTAGGGGTCTACCTACAAAACATTTTGAAAATTAAGTTGTTTTTTTATAACTTGAATAGGTTCTAATATTTTCCAAAGCTTTTACCAAGTTAAACCTACATAAAAAGTTGCTTTATAGAAAGGAGTATGTATATATTAATTTCTTTCATATTACCATTGCCTTTTCATTGGTAGCATTTTAATCCTTTGCTTACTATTTTTTTCTGTTTTGTGGAGTGCATAAACTTTTTTTTTTTTTTTGTCTCCCTCCTCCTCTTAGGTACGATGTATGTTGAATATTTGGGGTGTAATGCTCTTCATCAGATTATCATGGATTGTGGGACAGGCTGGGATAGGTAGGTGTAAAAATCTGTACTTCTCTATTGTAAATGTAGCTATAGCACTGATGCAGTAGAAACTTCATTACTATTTTGAAGTGAGACATATTTGGTCTGTTGCTACATATTTTATTTATTTTGCTTACACCTCTTTAAGTAGCAACTTAAGGTGAGTTACATTTAGGTACAGTAAGTGTTTCTTTTATCCAAGGACAGGCAGGCAGCAAATTCTTACATGTGGGTGATGTCATCCACGGAGCCCGGTATGGATAGTCCACCGCAGCACCATGCATGCGCAAGTGCCTTTCTGCACGCCATCCAATCACAGGACCATCAGTTCTTAGTTTTCCACAAAGCTGAGAAGCTGTTTCTTTCATTTTCTCTCAGCGCACGTACTTTATGCACCTATTTTAGATATACTTTGTTCTTTTGTGCCTTCCGTTGACCCAGTTCATTATTTTTTAAATTTTTATTGACTTTTTACTTGTGGCTATTGTTTGTTCATCCTCTGGTTTCTAGATTCTTGAAAGGACTTTTTTATACCAAGCCACCTCTCAGACCTCCTCCAGTGACATGGGATCTTAATGTAGTACTTTTCAGCTTTAATGAAACCTCCCTTTGAACCGCTCTCGACTTCATCTTTCAAGTATTTCACTTGGAAAGTAGTATTCCTCATATCTATCACAGCTACATTCAGAGTTTGAACAAGTGCTAGTGAATGATCCACCTTTTACAACATTCTACCATGACAGGGTAGTTTGTTGCATTCATCCAAAGTTCCTCCCTAAGGTGGTCTCGGAATTTCATCTCAACCAGACTATAATTCAACCTATATTCTTTCCAAGACCACATTCTCACCCTGTTGAAGCTGCCCTACACACATTGGACTGTAAATGAGACCTCACGTATTACTTGGATCGGACTAAGCCTCACAGAACTTTTACCCAGCTGTTTCGATCATTTGATCTAAACAAACTTGAAGCTCCTATCACCAAAAGAGTCATCTCAACATGGCTGGTGGACTGTACTGTATATCCTTTTGCTATGCTCTTGCTGGGCTGACCCTTGAGGACTGTTATCACTGCACATAAAGTACGAGCAGTGGTGACTTCAGTAGCTCACCTATGTTACACTCCCATTGAAGACATCTGCAAGGCAGCCACTTGGTTCTCAGTCTATACTTTCATATCTTATTACTGTTTGCAGAATTATTCCAGACAAGATAGTCAATTTGACCAAACAGTTCTGAGAATTTTATTTTCCGTTTATAAGCCAACTTCCCTCTAACCCATTTGGGTTCAGCTAGGAAGTCTCACATGTAAGAATATGCTACCTGCTTGTTCTGGGATACCCGTAACAGGTGTTATCCAGGGATAGCAGGCATAGATTCTTACAACCCTCCCACATCCCCCAGTTGGTTTCTTAGCTGCTTTTTTTTTTTTTTACTGATGGTCTTTTGATTGAACAGTGGACGGGAAGGCACTCTCACATGTCTTCAAGTTTTAAAGTGACACTACACTTGTGGACTGTCTGTACCAGGCTCCAAGGATGATGTCACCCACATGTAAGAATGTCTGCCTGCTTTCCCTGGATAACATCTGTTACAGGTAAGTAATTGTGCAGTACTTGTGATCTTGGACAAGTAACAAGCCTCCATTGTCTTAAGAAGTGAACAGTAGGATATGAACTGGGATCCATGGATGTCATGCTTGTTATTCTAACCACTAGGTTACTCCTCCACCTACTAAATACAAACTGGAAAAATTTTAGGCTAGTTTTTCTTTAGGCTTATTTTGTCTTTTTATCAAGGGTCAGTCTCTCCCTCTGTTCTTTTGCTTATTTGATTATGCATGTATAAGATACAATCAAAGTAGGAATTGGGCGCTACAAGGAACCCAGATCTATCCACCCTTCAAAGCAACAACATAAAATGAGATGGCGAACAGTCTCTCACCAGCTTCTCAATTCCAGCTTGTGTGTGTGGATTGTGAGTGGGAGCTGGCTTTGCTGCCTGAAGAAGCAGCAAGTAGCAGCAGTAGCGGCAGATAAAACCAACCTTAATATCTGGCCACTTAGTATCTGAGGATGACTGTCTTTCCATATCTTTTATGGCAGACTACTGTTCAGGGCAGTAAGGCAACTAGAGAAGATGATAGTGGGAAAGGGAGAGGGGCATTTTCTGCTTCCTGGATTCTCATCAGTGTCACCTTTCCTATTACTTACTACCTGCTGCATAGAAAGTTTTGAATAATGCTAACAATTTTGCCCTCATCCCCAAGGGAGAAATTCCTCGTTACATTACTTTCCCTCCACCCAATTTAAGCTTAGCTTAGGTGGGTAGTGGGGAAACCAGATTCCCCTTCCCTGAAAAAAACTTATGCCGAGCTGGCAATGACCTGAGGATATTCTGGCTCCTAGGATTCCTTTTGGCAATGCTGATGTAGCCATAATTGATGCTGCTTAGTTTAGTAAGTTTCCAGGAGAATATAATAACAAGGGGGGAAGGATAAAGGGGTGGGAGAGAAGAAAGCAGCCTTCATTTATTCCTGCCTTGCACACACTGATATCCTTTCAGAACCCTGCTTCCTTCCCCTATCCACTCTTAATCCATGCTTCAGTATACTTAGTACTTGATGACCATTCTAGAGAGTCTGTACTCAGTATAGGGAAAAAATTACTAATAATCTGTGATGATTAATTAAAATTACATTACATTACATTAGAGATTTCTATTCCGCCAATACCTTGCGGTTCTAGGCGGTTTACAAAAAAATTATAAACGGGGGGAGGGGGGTTACAATGGAAGATCATTAGATGTTTCTAGAGAGGTAGAGGTAAAGAGTAAATGGTGGGTTACAATGGAAGATCATTAGATGTTTTTTTTTTTTTAAATTTCTTTATTCATTTTTTCATATTACAACAAGTGTATCAGAAAAATACATATAATCTTATAAACACTACCTTGGTGCTTTTTAATGTATATGCCCCTAATTCGAATCAGCCAGAATATTTTAAGACTCTACAACAACTGATTCTTCCACTGACTACATCTAATTTGGTAGTAGCTGGGGATTTCAGTGCTGTCATGGATCCTCGTTTGGATAAAAATCCTAAAAGATTTGTAAAATCTTTGGGATTAGATAATTTTGTACAATCTTGTGATTTGAAAGATATTTGGCGTATACTTCATTTTGATGGCCGGGAATTTTCTTTCTGTTCTCATGTTCATAAATCTTTTTCTAGAATAGATTACATTTTTGTTTCAAATCAATTAGTACATCAAGTTACACATTAGATGTTTCTAGAGAGGTAGAGGTAAAGAGTAGGTCAGGTAATTTGAGTGGCGGGAAGAGGGAAGGAGGGAGGAGGAGTATTTGATGTTAGGATTGTTTCAGGAATTTCTTGGAGTATAGTTTTTATTTCTTTTCTGAACATCTTGTAGTCTGGGGTAGTTATCAGTAGATTGGAGATCTGTTTATCTATTTTTGCTGCTTGAGTGGCAAGGAGGCCATCGTATAGTTTTTTCCATTTTACTTCCTTTATCGGGGGTGTGTGTGAATGGGGTGTGCGTTTTTCTATGTCTGATTGAGGTGGTTTGGATGAGGCGGTTGTTCAGGTTGGTTGGGCTGTCTCCATTTAAGGTTTTAAATAACATACAGTAGAATTTAAATAGTATTCTTTCTTGGATTGGTAGCCAATGCGAGTTAATGTATGCTTTTGTAATATGGTCGTGTTTTCTCAATGAGTGGATGAGTCTCGGAGCTGTATTTTGGATTGTTTGTAGTTGTTTGGTCATAGTGGCAGGGCAGGGGAGGTAAAAGATGTTGCAGTAATCTAGTAGACCTAGGATTAGGGATTGTACTATAAGCTGGAACTGTGTTCTTTCGAAGAATTTCCGGATTTGTCTTAGGTTTCTCATAACTGCGAAGGATTTCTGTATTTTATTTATTTGCGGCTGCATAGTGCAGCATCTGTCTATTGTCATTCCTAGTAGTTTTATGGTGGTTTGGATGGGATAGTTGATTGAGTTGATTTCTATGTTGGTTATGGTTGGGACTTTTGTCATTTTCGAGGAGGATGAATTTAGTTTTATCTGGGTTGAGTTTCAGTTTGTGAGTACGATTTTGGGTTTCAAGAATGGGTTGGACAGGTTCCTGAAGGAAAAGGGGATTGAGGGATATAGATAGAAGGGGTACTATACAGGACAAAATGTCTTCAGAAGAGGATCATTTGCAGGTCACTGACCTTGGGGGCCGCTGCGAGAGCAGACTGCTGGGCACGATGGACCTGTGGTCTGACTCGGCAGAGGCGATGCTTATGTTCTTATGTCGTTACTGTTTCTAGTGTTCGGTGTAGTGTGTATTTCATGGTGGACTTTGGCTGATGAAAAATTCACACTGATTGATCACAGCTCTAATAAGTCATTTAATTTATATAAATATTTGTAAAGTGCTCAGACCCATAACCAAAATCATCTGTGATAACAGAACTATGGTTGTAGTGGGACCATCACAGCTCTTTACAGTCCCAAACCTCTCATATAGTAATACTTCTCTATTAATATAGCATGTTCACTTACCTTATATGATGATGAGAGGTTGATAGTAGATATCCAAGTACAACCACAGCCAATAAAGTAACTCAAAGTGCTTGTGCTGAGGTATATGCTAATGATAAACATTAGCCATATTAAAAGTGATGACTCCCCGATTCGAGTTTCGATGACTCTTCCTCAGGAGGGGGCGCTGTTAATTAAAATAATGAAAATTGAAAATTGCAACATCACTATTTGCTTACAGATTAGTTATCACAATTAAACATACCTAATCCTGAACAGTACTAGTATATTCAATTAATACTTTTCAATACTAAACTACCTACCCGCTTCTGGCTAGTGTTAACTCTGAACGAGTGGGAGACGACAATGCTAGGGGAGCGCCGCTGCCTTATGCTCTTATATGAGTCTGCCGTTACACCGGAAATGACATAAAGAAAGACCGTGAGCCAATCAAAATATGGTTATTCAAGCTCATAGTTGAAACCAATCATTTTCTAAATTTAACCCTTGCAGGGCAAAAGTTTGCCAGTTGAATATGTATTTGTTTCTTTATAGTTAAAAATTTTAATATATCCCCTACAAAATCTCTGGCATGATACAAAACTGTGTAACGTAAAGAATCCAAGGAATGAGCCTGTTCCTGCCAGTGGGCAACTAATGGTGCTGTAAGTCACCCTCGCCTCAAATTACTGAGATGTTCTATTACTCGTGTTTTGATTTTTCTGGTTGTATGTCCTATGTAATATTTATTACAAGGACAAAGAATACAATAAATTACCCCTTTTGAATCACAATTAGCTCCTGTTGAAAGATGAAACAACTTTCCCCTGTATGTGGGATAACAACAGATGAACTCTGTAATGCAAACTGACATTGGCGGCACTTTCCGCATTGCTCAAGAGGGGGAAATCTTAGAGACCCTATCATTCTTTTTGTATTTGAGTTTTTCACCTAAATTAGGGGCTCTGGTAAAAGCAAATTTTGGCTTGTCAGATAAAGCCGCATGAAACTGTACAATCAGCCAGTGTTTTTGAATAATTTTCCTAATTGTGTTACTTTGATTTGTGTATGGTAAAACACAAGCTAAGACATTGTTGTTCTGGCGGGGAGAAGAATGCAATAACCATTGTCCTGGCAGTTCTTTGCTCTCTTCCAAGCCCTTTTAATTATCCTCCCTGGATAGCCTCTATCTTTGAATTTATTATACATCCCTACGGCCTTGATGTCGGTCCTCTTCACCGGAACAAATTCTCCGTAACCGGAGAAATTGACCAGTTGGTATGCTGTTCCTCTGTATTCTAGAGAGTTCCCATGTCATACAACTCCACAGGCCCCCCTCTCCCAAAAGTGTTCATATGGTCCATACATTCTCCTAAACACCCTTCAGGTACTAATACTCTTCACAAGCACATTGAGATACGCATCCCACATCTACACTCTCCCCATAGAAAGATACAAGGGGTTAAAAGAGAGCACAACATTACTTAGCAGCAACTGCTGAATTACTGTGCATCTCTTAAGGGGAGGGGGTTGGAATAATTTTTCCAAGTCTTGCTGAATATGTTCACATAGTGACCCCATTGTGTATAGGCTATATCAAATTTTAGTAAGGCAGCACTACAATTGAGGAACAGTAGGAAAAAGAAGGAAAAATGTATACTAGCTGCACAGGATAAAAGGTGCTTGTGTTGCTTATGTGGTAAGGCTAGAGATTGTGTTGGCAATAGTATACATACTAGAGTTGAAGATAACACCTCAGCTGCAGGTAAAGGCCATGGTGAACTTATTCATGGCAGTTGGAGAAAACCAGAAAAGTTAGTGAAAATTTGAGTCTTAACTACAATTAAAAAGGAGATAATATACTGCTATCTTTATAATAATCAAGTGAGTATAAAGGTCACTAAAAACTGGAACAGATGCAAATTTTGAGCTGATTAACTTTGATTTTTTTAAAAGTAAGGCGGTATGCGAGTGATAACATCTTAAGATCATTGAGAGAGATTGTAGGAAATGAAATAAAGATTAAACCTAAGCAGGAGTACCTGAAGAAAGGTTTATGCAGAAAAAGCCTTATACTACCTGTTTTCAGATTCCTAGTTCGTTGACTCTTCCTCCCAACATTTTCTTGAGTTTGTTTATATAAAGCATAACATTGCATCATCCGGCCTGTTCATTAACATTCAACTTCAACATAGCAAGATTTCCTTCTCCCCCTCCCCCTTAATAGCCTGCTTTTCTTCCATAAACTGATGAGATTTGGCTTCTGGATGAAGTCCATAAAAGTCACAATAGTAGAGAGTAACATGATGACAAAATTCATCACTGTTTCTGTCCTCATGAATAACTATTGGAAACCATCTCCATATCATTATTAAGGCGAGAGGGAAGAATCAGAGTATGAATGGGCACAACCACTGACCCTCCTCAAGCCTTGCATTGAAGAATGCTGGTGTAGAAGAACTGAGGATGAGATACACTAAAGAATGACATGGGGTTGTTTCCTGCTGTTATCCACAGGGACAGGAATGGCAAATTCAACCTGATTGAAATTCTCTTCATGTTCTGTAGACTTCCAGACTTTAACAAAGCCCAACATCTGTCCTCTTCTCAAAGCGGTCATTTTGGACATCGAGTGTACATAGTCTATTTGAGTTATCATTGTAGCTTTATCAGGGACATCCAGTTTCTTCCAGAAATGAGCTGTGACAGCATTAGCAATAAGATTATTTTTTTTTTTCTTCAGGCCTTCGTAGCCCCTCCCCACCCCAACATGTTGTTAATTTAAATTCTACAATCATGATGATTATCCAGGAACAATTGTATAAAAACACATAGGCCTGAATTCTGTAAACAGCGCCATTTGTTGGCAGCCACCTTAAAAGTAGACGCTGATTGCATGTCAATCATGCAACAGCGCTGGGTACAGAATCACGCCTCTAGCAAAGGTAGGTGCCAGAAGTGTAGGCCAGGGTTTTCAAGGCCTACATTTCCAGCGCCTACCTTTGATGTGACTCGCACCTCTGTAGTCACTTTAGGCCACTTAAC
Organism: Geotrypetes seraphini; assembly: GCF_902459505.1. Lineage (NCBI taxonomy): Eukaryota > Metazoa > Chordata > Amphibia > Gymnophiona > Dermophiidae > Geotrypetes > Geotrypetes seraphini. The sequence continues at coordinate 520,509,724 of NC_047084.1, read as the reverse complement.
GCCACTTCTGGTGTTAGTCATGCCCACAGTGGCATTAGGTGGCCTAAAGCACCTATGGAAGCACAATTCCAGTGCCTTGAAACTCAGTTAAAAGTGTAATTTAAATGGCTTTTTAAAAAACTGAGCTTGAGCATCTAAAAAAAAAAAAAAAATTGGCACTGGTTAGAGAATCCAGGCCACACTGTATTTGAACATCATATTTCTACCTGCAAAGCAAATTTAATATTTAAAAGTACATGACGATTCTTTTCCTGTGGCTGTTGGCATCTATTTTGCTTTTTGAATGCAATTACTTATTTCTGCTGCTGTAAATGACCATGTGGTCTTGCCTAATTGTTAGGCTGGCCCTGAGCAAAAAAACCTTAAAGGAAGAAAAGTTGGTGCAAAAAGAAAAGGGATTTGGAAAGGAGCACAAGAACTGGTGGGGGTGAGAGAGATAAGGAATCCAGAAGGGAACACCAAGAAAAACAATGAGGTAGAAAAAGCAGGCTCCAAACAGAGTACTAAAAGGAAGGTTGAGATCTGAAAAAGCAGGATAGACCAAGAAGTTAACTGAAGAGGAAGAAAGCCAGGTGGAGTAATAAACTCTGGGGTTGAGTACATCAAGTTTGCCATGAAAATGTGGCAGACCATGCTTCATCTGATGTGAGATGGACAGATATAACAAGGACTATTTCAGTAAGAATCTTACGTTTTGTATGGTATTTAATCCATTGAGTTCTCTTAACTCCTTGGGCTATGTCCAGAAGCAATATCACATGCTTACTGATTGTAGGTGACTTGCAGCTCTAGTTCCAAGAATCTCTATGTAGTGAAAAGCTTCATGGATGACATCAGAATAACTTTGGGCTGGTCAAATTGTAAAGCAGCCTTCCTTAGAAGAAAACTGAGCAGAACTTAAAATCTGATCATGACATAATGAAAGTTGAACAAGAAGTGGTATCAAGGCGTAGTGATCTTTTGTGTCTGCCATTTGATATTGAAAAGTGCTTTAAAACAACAAAATAAGATACAAACCATTAATCAGCTCTCAAGTCCCACAGTCCCATGTAGTTTTGAAGTGTGATGGCTTGAGGGGCGTGGCTTAACGCGAACACGAATGGACGGGTAATCGCGAAGCTCCTCTTCATCTAGGCAAAAGAAGATAAAAATATTATTCCCTTCTTGAAGATTTCAAAAAAAATAATAATTATTATTGATGTTACCCTTTTATGCTGAAGTTGAAGTCTGTGAAATAACAGCTGAAAAGTCAGAGTGCCGTTTTTCCTCAGTGCTGGAACGAAGCGGTGTTGAGGTTTGAATCGCTGATTCGTGAAAGATAAAACTTTTAAAAATCAAGCCGTTTCTAAAATGGTAAAAATCAAGCACTGAGTCAGAGCCCTAAGGTGAAGAATCAAGGAAATCCTGAAAGAGATGAAAGTAAAAGTGCCGGTTTTTCAGAGCTGAATCAGCAAGACAACGGGAAGATAACCGACGAAAAAAAAAAAAAAGGGGGAAAAATCTATCAACGGAGATTATCTGATAATACTGCTGATATTGAAGAAAACCTGAAAGGAAAGAAATAGTAAGATTGTTTTGAAAAAATAAATTGAAAACCGCCGACATCAAAAGAAAGCTGAGGGGACGGTAATTGAATCTTTTACCGGCTTTTATATGTGCTGAAAAGACGAGGAAGTGTATGAAGGCTGATAAAATTTGAATTGACTAACGGAGGAAAAGTTTCAGTGCTATAACTGTGTAAAAAATTGAAACAGGGGAAATAAAAAGAAAATCTATTTCTCAGTTAATGGTTTATTAACTGCAGTGACCGCTTATAATGGAGCTGATGTGAAGCCTGAAAGAGAGAGAGCTGAGAATTCAGAGCACCGTTTTTTTTTCTCAGTACTGAAACGAAGAGAAGTTGAAAGATATAAATTTAAAGATTGATGAAAAGTATACTGCCTGATAATCAAACAATAGTCTGAAGGAGGAAAGTAAAGAAAGAGGGTTTGTTTCTCTTTATGCTGAGTTCTTTCATGACAGGAAGTTGATAGCCAGAGCAACGGGGCATATTTGAAGTAAACTCGGCATAAGGGACATCAGCCTGATATTATAAACTGCCAAGCCTGTGTAAGATATTGAAAGAGAAGCTTGAAATATAAAAAGTGTTGTTATTTCTCTGTGCGCTGAATAACTGTTGAAAAGGAAGCCGATTTTGATGTGAGGCTGCTGACGGTTGATTGTGGAGCTGTGACAGTTTGATACAGCCTTCTCCTGCCAGCGCTGAAAAAGGCTAATAAAAAACTTTTTCCCTCCGTGCTAAAACGAATAGATATTGGGAGAGAGTAAAGCTGAACGGAGCTAGAGGGAAAAAGAGCTGACAATATATGTGAAAGCCCTTCGGCGACGACGCTGAAAGGGGGGATTGATTGAAGAAAACTGAGAGAAAGGAATACCGGCGTTTTCTCTCAGTGATTGAACACCGAGACGCTGAAGACAGAGAAAAAATATCAACTTACTAAATAAATAAAATACTGAATTGAAATTGCTTTTCTCTTACAAAGCTGCGATTGGGCTTGTATGAGAGGAGACAGAGGAAGGGGTTAACGGAACTTTTGGAAAAAAGCTGAAGCGGAAAGACATCGAGACAGTTGAGAGACGCTGTGAGTGAACAGAAAACAGTTGATTCAAGTTTGTCAAAACAAGGGAAGAGAATTAAATGAAGGGTTGCTCTCCTCGGTCAGGGCTGCGATTGGGCTTGTGAGAGGAGAATTAAAAGAAAGGACTACCAAACAATTTTTTTTTTTTTTTTTTTTTTTTTTATTTATTCAGCGCTGAAGCGGGGTGTCATAAAAAAAAAAGAGTGACTGCCAGAGGTAATGAATTAAATCTGTGGAAGAACCCGACAAGTCTGCGAAAAATTTAAGGAAGGAAATGCTGTTGGATTGAATATCCCCCTCTTTCATTGAAACAGTGAAGGGGCTTAAGGGAAAAGAACCATAAAAAAGGATTACTAGTTCTTTTTTTTCTCACATCAATAGAACTGGAAACAAATAACTGACACTTACTTCAAAGAACCTTTTTACCAATATTAAAGAGATAAAGACACTAAAAAAGGAGTATTTAAGATTGAGACAGATAACTGAGAAGGAGAAAAGGAAAAGGAAAAAAGGCAAAAAAGGAAAAGAAAATTTCTACTTTAAAAGATAAAACTAAATTTTGGAAGAAAAGGGATTAAAAACAACAATATGGCAAGCACCAGACAAAACAAAAATGAGGCTGGTACATCTGCAAAAAGACAGAAACAAGACCAAATAACACCAAGCAAGATACCACTTCCTATTGAAGAACCAGACATATTAAGCAAAGCAGAAGTCATGGAAGAACTAAAACAAATCAAACAAATGCTCAAGGAAACTATAACTAATATGTCGGAAATGAAAGAAGAAATTTTAAATATTCATAGACAAATGGAAGTTAACAACAAAAGAACAACTGAACTAGAATCAAAAATGGAAACTATAGAATGTGAATCAAAAAGATGTAAAAACGACAGCCTGGAATTAAATAAATTAAAAGATCAACTGGAGGATTACGAGAATAGAGGAAGAAGGAAAAACATCAAACTTTTTGGAATACAAGAAAATTTAGAGGGAAAAAATACTATCCTTTTCCTTGAAAATTTAATTCCAAAAATACTACAGTTAGACTTGAAACAACCAATTGAAATTGAAAGGGCGCATAGAATCCCAATTAAAAATTTAGAAAACAAAAATAGACCAAGACCAATAATTTTCAAAATGCTGAGATACCAACAAGCACTAGAGATACTAAATGCTGCAAAAAAAGATAAAAACCTAAATTATAAAGGATCAAGATTATGGTTTTTACCAGACTTCGCCAAAAACACAGCAACTAAAAGGAAAAGACTACTAGACATGAGACCTCTACTAAAAGAAAAAGGATTTAAATATGGTCTATACTACCCGGCGAAAATGAGAGTATCATCTGGAGACAAATCCTTATATTTTGAGGATCCCGAAAAACTAAAAGATTTTCTCTCTAAACCAGAACCTATGATATTTTAACATAAAACATTAAGATGGTTTTGAAGACTCTATGAAAAATTAGAAAATATAACATATCAAAATATCTAAAGAAATGGAGGAAAACAATACAAAGAAAAGACAATAATAATTATATGAAAGAAAGAACAGAATATAGGAAAATTATTAAATAATACACTACATATATGTTTAAAATAATTATATGTTGAAATCATAATACTAAGGAAATGCAAATTAACATATTGTTAAATGGATAATGATACATTAATAAAATGTTATGGAAAATGATTAAAGATATAAAAGATCAATATAGATAGATAGAAGGGAAATTTGTTTAAATATTGAATATTGATTGCCTGGAATGGGGAGAATGTTTGGATTACAGTTCAAATGTGTATCCTTAAGCAGCCAATGTATTGGGTGGGAAAGGGAGGGACAAGGAGAATATTTACTAGAATAATTAAGGGAGATACATTAGGGTTAAATATGTGTGTCATGAAGAAAATTTTTTGGATATTAAATATGAAAGAGGAGAGGAAGAATAAGATAATGAAAAGTATTAAAATATATAATGTCTTTTAAAATATATTCTATTAATGTCAATGGCCTGAATCACGTAATTAAAAGGAAAAAAATATTAACATTTTTAAAAAAGCAAAATGCAGATATTTACTGTCTGCAAGAGACCCATCTTAATATGAAGGAATCACAGAAATTATCAGGTGGATGGATAAAGGAATGTTTTTTTGCTCCAGCAGTGGGTAAAAAAGCAGGGGTTGCAATTCTTATAAATAAAAAATGTATGGCCAATATAAAGGTAAAAAGTTCAGATCCACATGGAAGATGGATACATATCGATATAGGTATGGGAAATGATACCCTGACGTTATTTAATATATATGCCCCTAATTCGAATCAATCAGAATTTTTCAAAAAGCTACAAAATATGTTATTACCACTGGCTGCCTCTAATTTAGTGGTGGCTGGAGATTTTAATGCTGTAATGGATCCATTATTGGATAAAAAACCAGGTAAAAATATTAAATCTTTAGGTCTAGATAATTTAGTTCGATCATGCGATTTGAAGGATATATGGCGTATTCTTCGTTTTAATGATCAGGAATATTCATTTTGTTCACAGGTTCATAAATCATTTTCAAGAATAGATTATATTTTTGTTTCAACAAATAAAGTGCAACAGGTGATTAAAGCCTCCATTGATCCTATTATCATTTCGGATCATGCGGGAATATGGATAGAATTACAATTAGATCAATTAGAAAATAATAGACCTCTTTGGAGATTTGATAATGCATTGCTTGTGGATGACAAATTTTTGGAAAATTTTAAAACACAAATTAATGAATTCTTTCAAACAAATTTAGTGGAAGATACATCTATAGAGAATGTATGGGATGCATTTAAAGCAACTATGAGGGGTAATATTATATCATATTCAGCTTTTATTAGGAAACAGATCAAAAAACAATATATAGAATTAGAAAAAGAAATAAAAATATTAGAAGCTAAATTGATAAGTAAATGGGAATATGAAGTTTTACAAGCTCTTTTGAAAACAAAAGGTAAATATAATGAATTAACTTCAAAAATGATAAGAAAAGATTTGTTTTCCAAGCAAACAGTGTATTATGGAAATTCTAATAAGGCGGGAAAATTATTGGCAAATTATCTTAAGGCAAAAAAAAGGAGAACTAATATTAATGGAATAAAAGATGATAATGGTATAATAACAAATCAAACAAATATAATATTAAAACAATTTTTAAATTTTTATAAGGATCTGTATTCTTCCGAACCTTATTTGGAGAAACAAAAAGATGGAAAAAAATTTTTAGATTTAATTAATGGACCCAAAATTCCTGATCATATAAAACGAAGTTTAGACGAACCTATATCATTAAAAGAATTAGAAACAGCATTGAGATCTCTTAGAGTTGGATCCGCTCCAGGTGGTGATGGTTACACAGTAGAATTTTATAAAACATTTCAAAATATCCTTTCCCCACATTTATTAAAATTATATCAGACACAACTTATAAAAGGTAATATAAAAGGTTCTATGGCTGAATCAATAATAATTGTTTTGCCTAAGCCAAATAAAGATCCTACTTTGGTTTCGAACTACAGGCCTATATCTTTGATAAATGTTGATAATAAACTTTTGGCGAAAATTTTGGCTTTGAGATTAGCCAAAGCTCTCCCACATATTATAGATATGCATCAAACGGGTTTCGTTGCTAAAAGACATTCCTCCAATAACTCTAGATTATTATTTCACATGCTAAACTTATAAAAAAAAATGGATGAACCGGCTTTTACAGTTTCATTAGATGCCGAGAAAGCATTTGATAGGGTAGAATGGAATTTTATGTATCAGGCTTTAGAATGGTTTGGTATAGGTTCTGGATTTATACAAATGGTAAAAACATTGTATAGCTTCCCGATTGCAAGATTAAATATTAATAATATGATATCGGATGGTTTTCAATTGCAAAGGGGAGTTAGACAAGGCTGTCCTTTATCTCCTTTGTTATTTGATGTTGTATTAGAACCCTTATTGTTAGCAATACAGCAAACGAGGGAGATACAAGGTATTCCATATTCAGATATGGAATATAAAATCTCGGCTTATGCGGATGATATTTTGCTTTATTTGAGAAACCCAGAGTCTACCTTATCTTCTTTATTGGAATTAATTGATAAGTTTGGCAAATTTTCAGGTTATAAAATTAATTGGAATAAATCTGAAATTATACCCTTGAATGTTTACTGTGTAAAAGGATTATTTGATACTTTTCCATTCATATGGAAAGAAGAAGGATTTAAATATCTAGGCATTCAAGTTAAAAAAACAATTGAAGACACTGTAAAAGAAAATGAAAAATATGTATTAAAAAAAGTAACGGAGTTATGTGAGCAATGGAACCCATTACATATTTCTTGGTGGGGAAGAGTTCAAACTATTAAAATGATGATGTTGCCTGTAGTTTGCTACCAAATGAGTATGATACCTATTTATTTTCAGGGGTCCTTTTATAAAAAGCTTAATAGAATTTTAACAAAATTTCTTTGGCTTGGTAAAACACCTAGAATAGCTTTAGTAACCTTACAAAAATCAATTAAGGAGGGAGGGGTAAATTTTCCAAATTTCTATAGGTACCATCAAGCCTATATTCTACGTCAGGGTATGTATTGGATCCTCCCAGAACTTATAGATAATGCACCAGATTGGTTATATTTGGAATGGCGCCTTATGTTTCCCCTAAATTTAGTTCATCTACCAAGTATTAATATACCTAAAAGATACAAAGAAAATAAAATAATAATGGATACTTGGAAAACATTGAGATTTATTGATAAATTAACACCCATCCCAATATACAAATCAACTAATCAATCCATATGGATAAACTCCAAGATCAAAATTGGCGGAGCTCAAATCCTTTGGAAGAACTGGATTATTGCAGGCATTAGATCTATAGACGATGTTATTTCAGAAGGTAAACTGCTGGATTTTTCACAATTGCAACATAGATTTGGTCTTAATAAAACACAAAGTTTTAAATGGTTGCAATTGAAGCAGGCCATTCAGGTTGGGTTCCCTGAATGGAAATCATTAAACAATCAATATAGTTTAAAGTTCTTATGCTTTAAAGCAGACTTCCTAGGACATCAAGCCGCATTGTGGTATAAATTAATATCTGGATATCTAAATAAAAAACCAAAAAATGGTCTAAGAGACATTTGGAGCATTGAGATTGGACATCAAATTAATGCATCTCAATGGCCACTAATTTGGTCTTGGAGAATGGGATGTACAGTGTCAGCGTCTATGAGACAAACATGGTTCTTTTTATTACATAGAGCTTTTTGGACCCCTACTCGTTTGCAAAAATTAGACAGTTCTAAGTCTAATAGATGCTGGCACTGTAATCTAGAACCAGGGACATTAGATCATTTATTATATCATTGTCCTTATATTAAAATTTTTTGGAATTCAATTTGGCCACAAATTAATAAATTAATGGAAAATCATATTGCAATATCATATGATACAATTTTATTTGGAACAATGATGAGAAAAAAAAGTCAAATTTCACCAGAAAATAATAAGCTTTTATTAATTATGACAGGGGTTGCCATTCAACATATAACTAATAATTGGAAAAATTACAACAACCTAAATTACACATTTTGGTGGAATACAATATGTCATATTTTTAAAATGGAAAGAACAATAGCAATACAAAAGGGGACATATAATAAATTTATAAAAATATGGGGGCCATTGACAAAATACTGTAATGAATAAATAATATGATGTTTTCTTCTTCTTTTCTTCTTTTAAGGATTTTTTTTTTTTTTTATGACACACATAAAGGGGGGGTAAGAAAAATTAATTTATATAAAGTATGTTATAATATATTATACAAAATGTAACGTATGAATAAAAGGTAATAAAAGGGTGAGGGGAGGGAAATGGGACAAAAATTGTTTTGATTATATTATATTAGATATAAAAAAGTTATTGAATATTTATCAATTGTATTCTAATATGTTGTATACTTTTTATAAAAATTTGAAAATTAAAATATTATATTAAAGTAATGAAAGGGAGGGGGGAGGGTGAGGGGGAAAATCAAATTCAGATATATAATGTATTAGATATAAAAGTGATAATATGCATTTATCAATTGTAATTTATTATTATGTACACTTTATGAAAAATAAGAAAATAAAAAATAATGGAAAAAAAAAAAAGAAGTGTGATGGCTTTTTAAAGATTTAGAAAAATTGGATGTAGAAACAAGATAATTCCTCAATTCTCACAGGTAATTTATGAACATTGGTATGTATGCCAAGACTGTATATTCTCTAAGCCGAAGGAAGAGTAGACCTCAAGAAAATTCCTTTGAGGTCTACGATGATAGCTCTAAAGGTATAAACGTCAAGAGTCTGTCTCCACATTAAACTTGGACAGCATTCTGATGAGCAGAATGAATGAATGAAAATCCACTTGTATAAATAGGAAAGAAACAGAATTTGTAAAACAAGAGGAAAAACTCTTTAAGAATTAGATCAGTAGGTAAGGTAATGGGAGAAGGGTATAAAAGGAATAAAGCATCTGGTTGCTTCTCCCCTTTTCATAGTCTGAGAGACAGCTAGGAACATTCTCATCTAGTAGCTAACAGCAAAACTGATGGAGAATTATGCATAGAAAGGCACAATCACAGGTAATGGAAAGAGTTGCATTACTAGATCCATGGCTCCCACCAATATTTTGTCCAACAGAACATCAGCAACTAGAGAGCTTGGGGACAGGGATATTGTTCCACTACCCCTAGGCACAATAAAATGGTATGTCTCGCCTAATAGAAACTTTATAAACCTGACATCTGTTCTCGTGCAAAAGATACTTCAGTCCTGAATGTGTGGGTAGTCAATCCCTTCTTGAGAGAATTCTTGTAAGGAGTTTCAATAGCATTATTTTGCTCCACCTCCCATCCTTTGGGGCTGTCCTCCAATTCCTCAGTTGGTTCTCTACAAGCGAGATGATAGAAGCTTGTCTTTTCTGCTCTTGTTTTTCATTTTAAATTCAGTTGTTTTTTTTTGCTAACCATTTGTGAGGCTTTTTGGTTCTCCAGAGGATCCCTCTTTTGGAACAGCTCTGGCTGTGGGAGAGTGCAGACTCTGAGGTCGAGGGTTTGATTCCAAGGGGCAGACTGCTGTCCAGTGCACCCACTTGGACAGTCTGCACTAACAGCTCAGGGGCTCAGGGAGCAAGGCTCACCCCAGGTTTGTCTGCAGTGGGCTTGAGCGCAGGCTGAGTGGCTCCGTGGCAGTTTTTCCAGGATTGGGGCCAACTGTTTTCCTCCCCGTTTTGCATGCACGTGATCCAGTTGGGGTTGAGGTCTACGAATGATTTGTTGAGCCCAAGAAGATTCCCGAGAGGATTCCAGGCTTGTTGAGGCAGAGGTTCTCTCTGTAAGCTGTTTTCCACACTTGAAGCTTCCAGCACTCAGCATGGCACAGTGATTAACAGACTGACAGCCTGGAAAACAAAATCGAGGGGGGTCTTTAAAATCAGATTTACTTATTTTTTTAGGCTCTAGGGTTAGAGTTAGGTTCCCCACCTCTAAAATCCACTAATGTTAATCTCCAGTGTAGCTCCCACAGGCTGTTTTTAGTGATAAATTTGCTGTTGGGGTGGCCATCTTGGATTTCCTAATTTGAAAACAGAAACCTCTATCTGCCTCGAAACAATTCGATTTTGCTTAAAAATAGGTGTGATTGAGTCCTCGGGCAAGGATACCTTGAATTCATGCTATGTTTGCAATGAATGGCTGTTTGAGGATCGTCCGTGTTCCACGTGCCACACACCATGTGAACGGGGGGGTGGGGTGGGGAGAGAGGGGGCAGCAGGAGACACTGACTTAGCCTCCTATAATCTCTGAAGGAGGTGTTAGTACTCATTTGGTGTGAGGGCCATGAAAAAAGTCTAGGTTTGAACTAGAGAGTTGCACGGGGACAGAAATCCCACCCGTCCCCACCCATCCCCACAAGGAATTACCTCCATCCCCGCCCATCCCCATAAAAAGCAGCAATTACTTCTGACACGATAATCAGTTCCAGTTTCTTTTGTGTTTGCGCTGCTGTTTTCCTTGTGGAATCTCTTTGGTGGAACCCTTTTTTGTTTTCTGTTCAGATAATTAACTTATAAACCCCCTCTTTTACTAAGGCTGACGTATCCATTATATTATATGGACGAACCCTGCTTCCAAACCTTCCATCCCTGTGGGAGTCCTGTTGGCTAGAGGGGGGTCCCCGTGGGAGTCCCATGGGTTATGGGGGGATTGCCGTGATCCCCGTTCCCGTGCAGACCTCTAGTTTGAACCAGGAAACAGTGCAAGTGTGTCCCCAATGAGGTGCAGCTGTGACGCAGCCACAAAATCCCAGAAAGGGGCTTGTGAGGGTCTGCAGGGGCCATCTGGATGTCTGGTCAGGGGTTTTCCCCTGAATTCATCAATATGATGTTTGAAGTTTACATGATTAACAAGGGCCGCATGGAACCCTTGGGGATCATGGTTTCTTGGTGCCGGGGTCCCCCCCTCCCCCCAGAGCACAATTCTCCATCAACCATGCCATTCACAAGATGGGGAAGTTCAGTCTGAGGACAATGTGATGAAGTGAGCTCTATTTCAATACTTTTAATTTTCCAGTCAGGGTCCTCTATATAGGCAATGCTACTTCATTTCTAGGGGGGCTGGATCCGGATCGGTTGATGACCCAACTATGCACAGGCTGTTTAAGCCCTCTGCGCTTTTGGAGGTGATCACACCTGCGTTGGAAGCCTCTCTGACATCACATCAGAGAGAAGGCTTCTGATGCAGGCGCGGATTGTACGAGGAGACGCCACCTGCAGGTTTTAACAGAATGATCGACTGAGCAAGGGAGCCGGCTAAACATGCTGCTGCTCCACAAGGAAGGGGAAGGGAAAGAGAAATGCTTCTGCTGCACAGGAAAGGGGGAAAGGATATGCTGCTTCTGTTGCACAGGGAAAGGGAGGGGGAGGGAAGGGGGAAGAGAAATGCTGTTGCTGCTGCACCCAATTGGGGAAAGAGGGAAGGAAGGAGAAGGAAGACAAGGGAGAAGAGAGGAACAAGAGATGCCAAGTACATGGGAGGGAGGGAAAAGAGAGGGGAGGGAGAGATGCCAGGGCATGGGGGGGAGGGAAGGAGACAGATGCCAGACCAAGGGAAAGGAGAGAAAGGAAGGAAAGATGTCAGATCATGGAAATAGGGACGGAAGAAGAGAGAGATAGGAAGGGAAGGTAAGACATGGAAACAGATTTTGAAAAGAAAAATTGAATATTAAGTTAATGCCAAAGATGGATGCAAGGCAGAAAGTGAAGATGGAGAGAAAAACAGTCAAAGGACAAGAAGACCCTGGAAACATAATTAAAAGCACAGAAAAATAGTCATCAGCCAACAAAGGTAGGGAAAATGATTTTATTTTCAATATAGTGATTGAAATGTGTCAGTTTTGAGAAAGGAAAGATATTAAACTTTAAATGTGAGGGCTACAGAAAACATAGAGTACTTGGAGGGCCGCAGAAAAAATAGTTAATGTCTTATTAAAGAAATGACAATTTTGCATGAGGTAAAACTGTTTATAGTTTATAAATCTTTCCTTTAACTGTTTTTTTTTTTGTTTTTTTTTATTCATTTTCAAATTTTACATGAAGTGTACAAAATATTGAAATACAACTAATAAATACACAATATCACTTTTATATCTAATACATAATATTCTAAACATATTTTTATCCCAACTCCCTCCCCCCACCCTTCAAGTACTTTCCAATCCTTCATTACATATTGTATATCATATTATATCATATTGTGTAAAAATTATTTTCACTACCCCCCCTTCGTATGTGTTACAAAGAATATTTTGAAAAGAAGAAGAGAAATCCTACTATTCATTCATTACAATATTTTGTCAATGGCCCCCATATTTTTATAAATTTAGTATATGTCCCTCTTTGTATTGCTATTGCTCTTTCCATTTTGAATATATGACATATTGTATTCCACCAAAATGTATAATTTAGGTTACTATAATTCTTCCAATTGTTGGTTATATGCTGAATGGCAACCCCTGTCATGACTAATAAAAGCTTGTTATTTTCTGGTGAAATTTGACTTTTTTTTCTCATCATCATTCCAAATAACACTGTATCATATGATATTGCTACATGATTTTCCATCAATTTATTAATTTGTGGCCAAATTGCATTCCAAAAACTTTTAATGTAGGGACAATGATACAGTAAATGATCCAACGTCCCAGGTTCCAGATTACAGTGCCAGCATTTATTGGACTTTGAACTATCTAATTTTTGCAAACGTGTAGGGGTCCAAAAAGCTCTATGTAATAAAAAGAACCAAGTTTGTCTCATAGATGCTGACACTGTACATCTCATTCTCCAAGACCAAATTCGTGGCCATTGAGATGCAGTAATTTGATGCTTAATCTCAATGCTCCAAATGTCTCTTAGACCATTTTTTGGTTTTTTATTCAAATATCCAGATATTAATTTATACCACAATGCGGCTTGATGCCCTAGGAAGTCTGCTTGAAAACATAAGAACTTTAAACTATATTGATTATTCAATGTTTTCCATTCAGGGAACCCAACCTGAATGGCCTGCTTCAATTGCAACCATTTAAAACTTTGTGTTTTACTAAGACCAAATCTATGTTGCAATTGTGAAAATTCCAGCAGTTTACCTTCTAAAATAACATCATTTAGAGATCGAATGCCTGCAATAATCCAGTTCTTCCAAAGGATTTGAGCTCCGCCAATTTTGATCTTGGAGTTTATCCATAGAGACTGATTAGTTGACTTGTTTATTGGGATAGGTGTTAATTTACTAATAAACCTCAACGTTTTCCAAGTATCCATTAATATTTTATTTTCTCTGTATCTTCTAGGTATGTTAATACTTGGAAGATGAACTAAATTTAGGGGAAACATAATGCGCCATTCCAAATACAACCAATCTGGTGCATTATCTATAAGTTCTGGGAGGATCCAATACATACCCTGACGTAGAATATAGGCTTGATGGTACCTATAAAAATTTGGAAAATTTACCCCTCCCTCCTTAATTGATTTTTGCAAAGTTACTAAAGCTATTCTAGGTGTTTTACCAAGCCAAAGAAATTTCGTTAAAATGCTATTAAGCTTTTTATAAAAGGACCCCTGAAAATAAATAGGTATCATACTCATTTGGTAACAAACTACAGGCAACATCATCATTTTAATAGTTTGAACTCTCCCCCACCAAGAAATATGTAAAGGGTTCCGTTGCTCACACAACTCCGGAACTTTTTTTAATACAAATTTTTCATTCTCTTTTACGGTATCTTCAATTGTATTTTTAACTTGAATGCCAAGATATTTAAATCCTTCTTCTTTCCATATGAATGGAAAAGCGTCAAATAATCCTTTTACACAATGAACATTTAAAGGTATAATTTCAGATTTACTCCAATTAATTTTATAACCTGAAAATTTGCCAAACATATCAATTAATTTCAATAGACAAGATAAGGTAGACTCTGGATTCCTCAAATAAAGTAAAATATTGTCCGCATAAGCCGAAATTTTATATTCCATATCAGAATATGGAATACCCTGTATCCCCCTTGCTTGCTGTATTGCTAATAATAAGGGTTCTAATACAACATCAAATAACAAAGGAGATAATGGACAACCTTGTCTAACTCCCCTCTGCAATTGAAAACCATCAGATATCATATTATTAATATTTAATCTTGCAATCGGGAAGCTATACAATGTTTTTACCATTTGTATAAATCCAGAACCTATACCAAACCATTCTAAAGCTTGATACATAAAATTCCATTCAACTCTATCAAACGCTTTTTCTGCATCCAGTGAAATTGTAAAGGCCGGTTCATCCATTTTTTTTTTTGATAAATTTAACATATGAAACAATAATCTAGAATTATTAGAGGAGTGCCTTTTAGCAATAAAACCAGTCTGATGCGTATCTATAATATGTGGGAGAGCTTTGGCTAATCTCAAAGCCAAAATTTTCGCCAAAAGTTTATTATCCACATTTATTAAAGATATAGGCCTGTAGTTTGAAACCAAAGTAGGATCTTTATTTGGCTTAGGCAAAACAATTACTATTGATTCAGCCATAGTACCTTTAATATCACCTTTTATAAGTTGTGTCTGATATAAATTTAGTAAAAATGGGGAAAGGACATTTTGAAATGTTTTATAAAATTCTACTGTATATCCATCACCACCTGGAGCGGATCCAACTCTAAGAGATCTCAATGCTGTTTCTAATTCTTTTAATGATATAGGTTCATCTAAACTCCGTTTTATATGATCAGGAACCTTAGGTCCATTTATTAAATCTAAAAAATTTTTACCATCTTTTTGTCTCTCCAAATAAGGCTCGGAAGAATACAGGTCCTTATAAAATTTTAGAAATTGTTTTAAAATTATATTTGTTTGATTTGTTATTATACCATTATAATCTTTTATCCCATTTATATTAGTTCTTCTTTTTTTGCTTTAAGATAATTTGCCAATAATCTTCCCGCCTTATTAGAATTTCCATAATACATTGCTTGCTTGGAAAACAAATCTCTTCTTATCAGTTTTGAAGTTAATTCATTATATTTACCTTTTGCTTTCAAAAGAACTTGCAATGTCTCATTTTCCCATTTGTTTATCAATTTAGCTTCTAATATTTTAATTTCTTTTTCTAGTTCTATATATTGCATTTTAGTCTGTTTCCTAACAAAAGCTGAATATGATATAATATTACCTCTCATAGTTGCTTTAAATGCATCCCATACATTCTCAATAGATGTATCCTCCACTAAATTCATTTGAAAGAAATCATTAATTTGTGTTTTAAAATTTTCCAAAAATTTGTCATCCACAAGCAATGCATTATCAAATCTCCAAAGAGGTCTTCCATTCTCCAATTGATCCAATTGTAATTCTATCCATACTCCCGCATGATCCGAAATAATAATAGGATCTATGGAAGCTTTAATCACCTGTTGCACCTTATGTGTTGAAATAAAAATATAATCTATTCTTGAAAATGATTTATGAACCTGTGAACAAAATGAAAATTCCTGATCATTAAAATGAAGAATACGCCATATATCCTTCAAATCACATGATTGAGCCAAATTATCTAAACCTAAAGATTTTATGCTTTTACCTGGTTTTTTATCCAATAATGGATCCATTACAGCATTAAAATCTCCATCCACCACTAAATTAGAAGCAGCCAGTGGTAACAACATACTCTGTAACTTTTTAAAAAATTCTGATTGATTCGAATTAGGGGCGTATATATTAAACAACGTCAGGGTATTATTTCCCATACTTATATCAATATGTATCCATCTTCCATGTGGATCTGAATTTATTACCTTAAAATTGGCCGTACATTTTTTATTTATAAGAATTGCTACCCCTGCTTTTTTACCTGCTGCTGGAGCAAAAAAACATTCCTTTACCCACCCATCCTTTAGTTTTTGTGATTCCTTTATATTCAAATGAGTCTCCTGCAAACAATAAACATCCGCGTTTTGATTTTTTAAAAATGCTAATACCTTTTTCCTTTTGATTACATGATTCAGGCCATTGACGTTAATAGAAAATATCTTAAAAGACATTATATATTTTAAAACTTATCATCACAATCTTTTTCTTTCCTTCCTTCATATTTAAGATCCAAAAAATTTTTCTCAATGACACATTTTTACCCCTGAAGTATCCAACCCCTTATTAATCTTTTCTTTAATCATTCTAGTAATACCTTTAAAACCCATCTTTTTCCCACCGTTTCCCGCCCAATATAATGACTGCTTAAGGACACACATTGGAACAGCAACCCGAACATCCCCCTCCCCCCTAGGCAACCAATACTAATTAATATCCCCTTTATCATTTCTTAAAATAAATTCATTAATCTTTCACAGTGTATCTTAGTATATCTCTCTTCTAAACATAAAATCTTTTTTTTTTTTTTTTTTACCATTTTCAAATAATTATATTCTCTGTCTGTTATATTAACATTTGATAACTTTAATCATATTTTACTCATAACATTCCATTAATGTATCTTTATCCACTCATCAATCTTTAATTTATATTTCCCCAATATTTTAGTTTATATCACAAAATTCTATCATAAACATATATTTAATATAGTAATGTTATTTTTCCTATATCTTGTACATTCTGTTCCATCAATTCTTATCATCCTTTTAATATCTAAAACAAATATCCATATCTTCATATATTACTTTAAAAGTTGATTTAATTTTATAATTATTATCATTTATTTATATTTCAACAAATTTTTTTTTCATTCTGATAAATGAAATTTTTAATTATAAAATTTTTTTTTTATTTATTTATTATATTTTTCCTCTTTTCCAATTAATATCCAATCCTTTTGAAACTATAATATTATAAAATCAAACTTTATAATTAATCTTTTAGTCTATTTTTCTTATTTATTTTACATTTTCATTTCCTTTCTTTTACTTGCATCTAAATGTCATAGATCATTTTTGTCTATGATTAGTCCATTCTATATTCTTCTTTTTGTTGTCCTTTCTTTCATTACTTTTCGTGTCGTTAATTTATTAAATTAACTGATTTTACATATTGTTTTCTTATTTATATCCTTCTTCCCTTTAGTCTCTTGAGTGTCATTAGTCATTTTTTTTTTAATATCCTTTTTTCCATTTTGCTTTCTTCTTTTACCCATTTTTATTATTATCTGGTGCATTCTTCTTTTTTTTCTCCTTTTATTTTTATTCAAGTTTTTATTACTTTCTGATCACTCTTTACTCCAGCCGTCCATATTTTACTCTTCTAAAGTTTAGTCTCTTGAGTTTCCAGTCTATCTTTCTTGTCTATTTCTTCTTTATTTTTTTTTATTGTCTTTTTCTTTAGTTCATTTTATTTCCTGTTCTTTATTTCATATTCTTCTTTCTTCAGTATTCCAAAGTCTCACAGTTTTATATTAAAATTTTTTCCACAATGTCCATCAAAACCAGTCTTGATATTTTCTGATCATTTCATCATCCATTATGTTAAAATGACATAGGTTCTGATTTTGAAAGAAAGGTTTTTAGCTTTTCCGGATCTTCAAAATACAAAGATTTATCTCCAGAAGATACCCTCATTTTTGCTGGGTAATACAATCCATATTTATATCCCTTTTCCTTTAATTGAGGTCTCAAGTCTAGGAATCTCTTTCTTTTATTTGCTGTGTTTTTAGCAAAATCAGGCAAAAACCATATTTTGGATCCTTTGTAATTTAAATTTTTGTCTTTCTTGGCAGCATTTAAAATTTCTATTGCTTGCTGGTATCTTAGCATTTTAAATATTAATGGTCTTGGTCTGCCTTGATTTTCCATATTTTTTTAATGGGATCCTGTGCGCCCTTTCTATTTCTAATGGTTGTTTAAAATCCAATTGCAGTATTTTGGGAATTAGATTTTCTAAAAATTGTATGGCATTTTTCCCTTCCAAATTTTCCTGCATTCCAAAAAGTTTTATATTCTTTCTTCTTCCTCGGTTTTCATAATCTTCCAGCTGATTTTTCAATTGAATCAGTTCCAAACTGTCATTTTTACATCTGTTTCCTTCACATTCTAAAACCTCCATTTTAGTT
Source organism: Geotrypetes seraphini (assembly GCF_902459505.1). NCBI lineage: Eukaryota > Metazoa > Chordata > Amphibia > Gymnophiona > Dermophiidae > Geotrypetes > Geotrypetes seraphini. The sequence continues at coordinate 520,491,396 of NC_047084.1, read as the reverse complement.
TCTAAGTCAGTTGTTCTTTTATTATTTATTTCCATCTGTCTGTGGATATTTAGTATTTCTTCCTTCATTTCGGTCATATTACTCACAGTCTCTTTAAGCATTTGTTTAATTTGTCTCAGTTCCTCCATAACTTCTGCTTTGCTCAGCATATCCGACTCTTCAGCAGGAAGCGGGACCTTACTTGGTGCAATTTGATCCTGCTTCTGCCTTTTTGCCGACATACCAGTTTCATTTTTATTTTGTCGGGTGCTTGCCATGCTCCTGCACTTCTTTTTATATTTTCGCCGATTTTATTTTCTCCACAGTCGTTAGGACCACGAAGACTTCTGCCATCCACAATGTCTAGTAGCTTGCCTTCGATGTTGTGCCGCTCCAGCACAGAGAAAAAGCCGGTGAGGAAATAACAGATCTTTTTTGGCTCCCTTCCCTCAGGGCTTTGTTTCAGTTTTGGTGGAGGAGGGTAGTATCAAACTGCCACAGTTTCAGCATCGACAGGCACTAGTTTATCTCCACAGTGATCTTTAAGATCATGTAAACTTCTGTCAGCCACACTGTCAGTAACTTGCCTTCGATGCCGCACCGTTCCAGCACAGAGAAAAAACCGGCGAAGGAGAAACAGATCTTTTTTTTGGCTCCCTTCCCTCAGGGCTTTGTTTCAGTTTCGGCGGAGGAGTTTCAGTATCGACTGCACTAGTTTTTCGCCGAAATCGGCATGAAGGGGATAACTTTTTTTAATAGCCGTTTAATAGTTGAAGAGGAGCGCCGCGATCACACGTCCATTTTGTGTGCGCGCTAAGCCACGCCCCTTTCCTTTAACTGTTAAAGGAAAGATTTATAAACTATAAAGAGTTTTACCTCATGCAAAATTGTCATTTCTTTAATAAGACATTAAGTATTTTTCTACGGCCCTCCAAGTACTTACAAATCCAAAATGTGGCCCCACAAAGGGTTTGAGTTTGAGACCACTGGTCTGGATGCCAGCATCTACTGGTCTTATATCCAGCATGCAGGATCGTAAGCTGAAGTCTTCACCGGAAAGCAGACCTTGAGCTCCTAGGGGGGGTCAGGTTGCAGTAATTTTCAGGCCTCCAGATGATATTGACAGCGCTTGAGAGGGTCTTCAGATCAGAGATCCTTTCAGATAAGATTTGTGCGTGTGTGTGGGGGGGGCAACCTTTGGGATCCCGTAAGGAACTATACTGGCAAACTAGGCGATACAGAAGGAGAAATTAAGTTCTTAGCTGCTAATTTTCTTTCTGTTAGCCTGTAGACTGGTATAGTTCCCCACCCTGTTTGTCTTTGTGCGGTGAGTGTGGGTTTTTGTTTTGCTCGCGTGCAGATTTTGTTTTTTTCTGCGGGTTCTAGAATTTTTCTAGGGCCGGGGAGAATTAAGAACAGCAGCTATGGTTCAGCTGGCTTAGCTGGTGAGCTGTGGGGATATTTTCTATACCAGGGTTTAGTTCTACACATGTTCCAACAGTTGTTTACCAGTGTTTGTTGTTTTTACACTCCTGTTTGGAGTGTGGTTACTGTTTTCAGTTGAAGTCTTTCCTAGGTTCTGCTTGGCTATTGGCAGACTGGATTGCAAGAGGGAAGCTATCCTGATATACAAGTTTGTTCTCAGTCTCCACCTGCTGGTAGCAGTGAGGTATATAACCAATTTGTATACCAGTATACAGGCTAACAAAAAGAAAATTAAAAGATAAGAACCTAATTTCTCCTTTTCCCATCTGAAAATGACAAGTACACAACGTTCCCACATGACAGATGAACATCTCCCTGAGACTGGCCCTCACGCAATATTCATCGAACTTCAAAAAGCTGGCGGATGAAATGCAGGCTCAGACATCTCACTAATGAGCACGAGCAAAATTTTAAAGATTGTGCAAGATCAGCCTGGATCAATACTCGACCAAAATTTAATACAAATTACTCAATATATGTTAAAGAAAGTTATTAAGACAGTTAAAGTTATTCAATAAAACTTTAAGAAAAAAATGTACTTTCCATTTCCCCTCGCAGTTCTTACTGGATATTTGTCTCTCTTGTTTTTGCTTAATTTGCTTAACAGTTGATCGCATCCAAGTGACAGAAGGTTCATTAAAAATGGGGTGGGGGTGGGGGGAGAAAATCATCTAACTTTATTGGGTTAAAATTTAATGTAAAACTAATTTGAAACTTAATTTTCATGGTGGTAGATCACCGGCACTTTTGGCTGGAAAAAGTAGATAACGACTTGTTTGAAGTTGGACATGCCTGTTCTATAAAATGGTGTGTGTAAATTCTAGTTTGTGAATCTCAAGGGGGTGTGGCATGGGCATTCCTGAAAGTTATGCACACAAGTATTTAGGCCATGTTTTCATTGGCCTAAATGGCTGCACCTAAATGTTTGTCACATGTACAGGTGCCAAATGCAATTCTGTAACTTGCGCATAACTTCAGAGGTGTTTAAGTCATGCTAAGTGCCATCCTTGTCGACATTGATAATTTGGGGCTTTTTTTAGGTGTCATATATATAGAACAGGGGTAGGGAACTGCGGTCCTCGAGAGCCGCATTCCAGTCGGGTTTTCAGGATTTCCCCAATGAATATGCATGAGATCTATTTGCATGCACTGCTTTCAATGCATATTCATTGGGGAAATCCTGAAAACCCGACTGGAATATGGCTCTCGAGGACCAGAGTTCCCTACCCCTGATATACAATGTGGCCCTAACTGTATACTTTCCAACCTAGAATGTGTAATTCATTTTCATAGCATTTTAACTATTAAAAGTATTTAATTGGACAGATTGCTATAGCTGTAAGAAGTTGTCATCACAATAGCTAAAAGTGTATAACACAGTAGAGAAGTAGCTTAGTGGTTACAGCAGCAGGGTGAGAAGTTGGGAAGCTAGAGTCTAAATTCTTTTTTCCACTGATGCACCTTATGACTTTGACCAAGTCATTTGTTTGAGATACAATTTAGAGCGCAAGTCTGTTGGTCAGTGAAATAACTTGTGTACCAGTGGGTTGCTTACCTTTTTGAATATGTATTTGGGGAAAAAAATGAACAAGTCTAAAAATCTATTATATAACCCAATACCAGCTGTTCCTTCCCACTTGAGGATCAGGAACAGTTACTGCTGCTATTCCTTTTGTGTTTGGATGAGCCATATATTATCATCTGCACTTTACTATTGATTTTCAGATGCTTTTTTTTTTTTTTTAAATACACATTTCTGAGAACTCCATGCTAAAGTATCCCCTGTAGCAAAACACCCTTCCAAATTTCTTTGATCCTCAGTGACGCCACTCTGTTCAATAGATTTTCATTACACAGAGATTTATGTATTTTCTTGTTACTGGATCTTTTAATTTTTATTTTTAATTCATTAAGTTACCGTAAGTGTTTGTAAAGCTCAATCAGCCCAATATAAATTCTTATATACTCAATAAATACTTGCTAGTACTTAGCTTTCAATGTGGTCAAAATCAGGGACGGGTATCACCAACATGATTAGCAAAATACAGTATTTTTTGCTCCATAAGATGCACTTTTTCCACCCAAAAAAGTGGATGGAAAAAAGGATGCGTCCTATGGAGCGAATACTCAAACCCCCCCCCCCCCCCTTGGTTACATTATTTTAATTTTGGTGCTCTCCCTCGCTGGATGCGGCTGCCTCTTTAGCTGCAGAACAGTGCACAAGGCTGCCTGCCTGGTCGGCTGATGCGGCTTCCTCCTCTTCCATTCTGTAGCGGCAGAGCGACGCACAAGGCTGCCTGCCTAGTTCCGCGCCGCTTCTATTCTTGTAGGAAGTGGCGCGGGACCAGCCAGGGAGCCTTGTTCGCCGCTCTGCCGCTACAGAAGGGAAGAGGAGGCAGCCACATCAGCCAACCAGGTGGACAGCCTTGTGCGCCGCTCTGTCGCTGGAGACAGCAAGTCCTGCTTCCCACACACTCCCCATGGGCCGGGTGCGAGTAGCAGGCATCGGAACCGGCAGGCGCTGGGAGTCGGCCCTGACAAGAGCGAGCGGGTACGTTAGCAGCAGCGGCGGCTGGTTCTGGCCTCCTTCCCTTTCCCCAAGGCAGTGCTGGGCAGCACATCCGGGCCTCAGCTGCCTCCATCGCCGCTCCTGACTCTTTTCGTGTTTAGGCAGGACATGGAGGAACGGGCCCGTCAAGCTGCGCCAGAGGGAACTATAAGGTACAGGAGGGAGAGGTTGGAGGGGATACGGGGGGGGGGGCCCTGCCTGCTTGCTTGCTTCGGGTATGTGGTGCCCTGCCTGCCTCGGTGTAAGGGGTGGGGGTGAGGAACATAAGAATTGCCGCTGCTGGGTCAGATCAGTGGTCCATGCTGCCCAGTAGTCCGCTCACGCGGTGGCCCTCAGGTCAAAGACCAGTACAGGAGGAAGGAAATGAAGCTTAACATGGGGAGGGAAAGAGACAGAGCAAAGAAATGCTGAAGGAGGAGGGAGCATAGGGACAGGTACATGGAATAATGCTGGAAAGGGGAGGAATAAAGATAGAGATGTGATACTTAATGGAAGGGGAGGAAATGGTATACATGGATAGTGAAGAAGAGAAGAAAGATTATACACTTTGGGGGGCCCTGCCTGCCTGCTTGCTTGCCTTGGGGTGGGGGGCCCTGCCTGCCACTAGGCCTGCCTGCCCTGTGTCCTGTCACTGCCTACCATTAGACCACCAGAAGGGGGACAGGGTACAGAGCCTGGCAGGGAGAATTTTGTTTCAGAATGGGGTTTTTCTTGTTTTCCTCCTCTAAATCTAGGGTGCGTCTTATGGAACGAAAAATACAGTAATGCTTTCTCAAGGTGAAGTCCCTATAGCAAAAACATAAGTGCATGTAAAAGTTCAGCCAGTACTAAAATAATATAATATAAAAACTATACTACTAAAGTATTAACCACCTACCTAATGATTTACCACAATCCTCTGGATTTATTCTCTGAACTTGATTGACCCTTTTGGGCTAAACGAAGAATTAGAATGGCAGTCTTTGCTCTAGCTCAGGATTAAGGAAGGGAAGCATCTGGCTCTTTAAATCTATAAACTCCTTTTGAAGCTTTTTGATCCTAAACAGCCTCATAGTTTTTCTAACAGGATTCTCCTAAGATGACGTGGTTATCAGCTGTTAGTCTCTTTGGAGTTTTAAATAGTGAGAAAACGCCGGCAGTATATCATTAGGTAGGTGGCTTTAGTAGTATAGTTTTTAATATTATATTATTTTAGTACTTGCTGAACTTTTAAATACTTATGTTTTTGCTACAGGGACTTTACCTTTAGAAAGCATATTGTGAAACATGTTGGTGATACCCATCCTTGATTTTGACCATATTGAAAGCTAAGTACTAGCAAGTATTAATTGAGTATATAAGAATTTATATTGGGCTGATTGAGCTTTACAAACACTTAACTTAATGAATTAAAAATAAAAATATCCAGTGACGAGAGAACATAGGTCTAATGAAAATCTATTGAACACAGAGTGGTGTTACTGAGGATCAAAGAAATTTGGAAGGGTGTTTTGCTAGAGGGGATACCTTAGTATGGCATTTTCAGAATTGTTGCATATTTCTTAGTTTGTCTGCTTTTAATGTCTGTAAAACACTTCTCAGGATTTGTTTAGCCTATAAGGAAAACTGTTTATGCACTGATTGTTTTACTATTGATGTCCACTGAACAAATAAAGGGTGCAAATGTATGTGTGTGTACTGATAATCACTTTTTAAAGGAAAATTTGATAATTTCCCTTTAGAAAACTAGCTACAATATAAATGCATTATGTGCAGCTGGGAGGGCTATTCAGAATGACTTGTATTTCTTTTGAAACTGTTCTGATAGATACTTGGAAGCTTCTAATGTTGATGTAAACAGGCATGGATCTTCTAGTATACTGTTGTGTATGTTTTATTTCATCTTCTCTTAATGTTGCTTGAGCAACTAAAATTTTGTAATTTTATTTCTTCCCATAAGGCCTATCCATTGTAGTTATTGCAATGGCTACTGTTGTAACAACAATAACAGGATTGTCCACTTCAGCTATTGCTACAAACGGTTTTATACGAGGAGGTAAGATTTGTGGGTTTACAAATGCATGCTTCCCTAAAAGGATCAAATTTTTAACTTCCAATTATTTAATATATGCTCTTTCCTGAAGACATAAGAACATAACATAAGAGTTGCCACACTTGGTCAGACTGAAGGTCCATCAAGTTCAGTATCCTATTTCCAACAGTGGCCACCTCAGGATATAATGAAAACTGTACTTGGTGTTTTCTAAATTTGTACAAGCTGTGGAGATGACAGGCTACTATTCTTCTTCCCTGCTTCTCTGCTTAAAAAAATCTTGAGGAAGATATCTATCGTTTCTAATATTTGATTTGTGGAACTACTTAAAAAATGTTTTCCACCACTGTACATTAGGTGATCAATCCACAGCCATGAGCCGGCTTTGCAGAAGTCACTCAAGCTTTCCGTACCTCCTTCATTCCCAGTTTCAAGTTTATTAGGTTTTTATATACCGCCTATCAAGATTATCTAAGCGGTTTTACAATCAGGTAATCAAGTATGTTTCCCTACCTGTACCCGTGGGCTCACAATCTATCTAATGTACCTGAGGCTTTGGAGGACTGAGTGACTTGCCCAGGGTTACAAGTAGCAGCACGGGGTTTGAACCCACAACCCCAGGGTGCCGAGGTTGTAGCGCCAACCACTGCGCCACACATAGCGTAACATTCGCCACTTTCCAGTCTTCCGGAATCCTTCCCAATTTGATCGACAGATTGGCTATTAGTTGGAGCAGTTCAACTATAGCTCCTTTCAGTTCCTTGATTGCCGTCTGGTCCCGGGGATTTATAGTTTTTAAGCCTATCAATCTGCCTGCATACCTCTTTTAGACTGATTGTCAACCCTGTCAGTTTCCCATCTCGTTTCTGCGTATAGCCTGTAAGCTTTTGGTATATTGTATATATCATCGGTAAATACAGATGCAAAAAATGTGTTCAGTTTGTCGGCGATGACTTTGTCCTCCTTTAGTACTGCCTTTATTCTATGGTAATCCAATGGCCCCACCGCTTCCTTCGTGGGCCGTTTCCCCTTAATATGTCGAAAGAACGGCTTGGGAAGTTTTTTGCCTCCTTGGCTATTTTTTCCTCGTAGTCTCTTTTGGCCCCTCTTACCACCTTATGGCATCTTCTTTGATGTTTGTGCTTTTTCCAGTTTTCGTCCATTTTTGACCTTTTCCATTCCTTAAACAAAGTCTTCTTGTCTCTGATCGCTTTCTTCACCGCTACAGTGAGCCACGCCGGTTCCTTGATTTTTTTTTCCTCTTGGATCCCTTGTTGATACGCGGTATATACTATATAGATTTTTGCCTCAGTGACTGTGTCCTTATAAAGGGACCATGCTTGCTCTAGCGTTTTTACAGTGCTTATCTTCTTCTTAATCTTCTTCCCCACCAAGATTCTCATTCCTTTGTAATTCCCTTTTTGGAAGTTCAGTATCGTGGCTGTCGTTCTGGATTGATGTTTTGCCCCTGTGTCCAGGTTGAAGTGGATCATATTGTGATCACTGTTTCCCAGCGTCCCTTCTACTTCTACACCTTGCGCCAGTCCTCGTAGTCCATTTAGAATTAAGTCCAGAATTGCATTGCCTCTCGTATTTTCCTTGACAAGTTGTTACAGGAAGCAATTGCCTACAGCATCCAGGAACTTGATCTCCCTACTGCAGCCGGAGGTGCCTAGGTTCCAGTCTATCCCCAGATAATTGAAGTCGCTCGTGATAACTGCGTTGCCTCCCTTGCAGTTGTGTTTAACCTCGTCCATCATTTCTCCATCAGTTTCTTCGGACTGCCCTGGGGGTCGGTAGTAGATGCCGATCTTCTTTTCTGTTCCATTTGTTCCTGGTATTTTGGCCCATAGAGACTCTACTGTATTTTTCGTTTCTGGCGTGTTCTCTCCGGTAGACTCGATTCCCTCTTTGATGTATAGGGCAATACCCCCACCTTTTTGTTCTCTTTCAGAGCATCAACCAAGTACCTGATATAGTAGCAGTGACCTAGAGGTTCTCAGGGCCTTTTCAGTCTTTATCTGATTAATTGGCTCATTCAGAATCTTATGTCTCAGGGTGTGCTCTTAGTGACACAACAGATTTTGCTATTCTTTTAGTTTTTTTGCACTTCAAATTAGTTTTTTTCCATCGACAGGCAGGAATTGGCCAGGCCGTGTACCCCCCAACAACCGGCCCGCGTATCCCTTAGGGCAGGGCTGCCCAAGTCCGGTCCTCGAGATCTACTAGCAGGCCAGGTTTTCAGGATATCCACACTGAATATGCATGAGGGATTTACCTGCACTGTCTTCTTGGTATGCAAATCTCTGTCATGCATGTTCATTGTGGATATCCTGAAAACCTGCATCTCTCTATGGTATGATTGCACTTTGTGTATTGCATTCAGTTCTAGTCGTAGTCGCCATATCTCAAAAGATATACTGGGATTAGAAAAGATTCAAAGAAGAGTGATCAAAATGATAAAGGGTTCCCATATGAGGAAACACTAAAGAGGTTAAGGATTTTCAGCTTGGAAAATAAAAAAAATAACAAGGGGAATGAAGGCAATATGATCGTCTACAAAATCCTGAGTGATGTAGAATGGTCAATAGTGAATCATTAGGAAAAGACCTTTATAAGTTGAAACTTTATATGTAGGAATGAGTAGGACTACAGGGCAGCTGTAGTGTTAGAACTGTTGGTATGCTGTGAAAGACTTCTGCTTCTTCCAGAAAATAGTGAAAAATTTACTTTCCTTCCATGTGCAGTCACATGATCCCTGTGTGACTGAACTGCTGTCTTCAGAAAGTACCTGTTAATAAATTGCAATGTTTTCTGTAAAATGAAAAAAAAAAAATGCAGCAGACAACAAAATTAGGCTTAATTAAAAAAAAAAATTTTTATAGCAGCAAATTAATGCAACGTATTATTTCTATGTTATGTTTTTATTTCAGGAGGTGCATATTATTTAATTTCCAGAAGTCTGGGACCTGAATTTGGAGGTGCAATTGGACTTATATTTGCATTTGCTAATGCTGTTGCTGTAGCCATGTATGTGGTTGGCTTTGCAGAGACGATGGTAGACCTATTAAAGGTAAATATTGTCATCCATGTTAGTGGGACTTTAGTCGGTTTATTCAAATTAGTTACTGCAGTAATTTTGAGATTTTTAGCTATACTTTTTTTGATTTTAATAATACTTCATGTCCAAAAGTTTCATCCAGTTGCACATCACTGCTGTGATTAGTTGGGTCATACATAATGAGAAGCTGAACTACTATCAAATTCTTAATTTACATATAGGTGTTTAGTAATAAGTGTAAGATGACTTGTTATAACTGTTTAAAATAAATAGATTTGTAAATTATATTTATCCCAGGACAATCAGGCAGCATATTATCACATGTGGGTGATATCATCCAAGGAGCCCCGGTATGGACAACTTTAAAAGTGCATTGCCCCTTTAAAAACTTAAGAATGTTCGTGAACTTCCTGCACTGCGCATGGGCGAGTGCCTTCCCACCTGATGTAGGCTCACGGCTCCTCAGTTCTTAGTTTTCCGTGGAGCTAAGAAGTCGTGTCTCTGAGCATTCAGTTTATTGCCGTTTGCCTTCCCGTTCACACATTTTTTTTTTTCTTTTATTCTTAGAGGAACATTTTTTTTCCTCTCGTTTTTTCCTTGGGGTTTTTGACCGCTGAAGTCTTTATTTTTCCTTAGCCATCGATTTGGCTGATGCGGTCTTTTTGACCGTTTCATATTTTTTATTTTTTTTTTTTAACCTATTGAAAAATAATGCAATAAAAAAAGCATCTAACTTATACAATTGTGAACAAAGCAATACATTAATACATTATATATCTTATTTATAATAAATACTAAGAATTTCTACATTATCAAAGATAGCTAATATATCTCAGCCCTCCCATCCCTCCCTCCCCCCCACCCCCAACCCCAGTGGAAGGATGTGTGCAGGAGATTTATAAAATATAGGAAAAAGATTATATATTAAGGGTCAATAGGACTATCAGTTTGGGAATTAATCCAAGTTTTATATGCACTCCAGATAATGTTATAGTCCTGTATCTGGTTTCTCTGGAGAGCAGTTAATTTAGACATCTGCTGTATATATTGAACTTTAGCCAATAATACGCGTATTACTGGTAAATCTGATTGTTTTCAGGCAGATGCCAGGACAAGTTGCCCTGCTGTCATTATCATGCATATCCATTTCTGATGTTTCAAAGGCAGTACGTCTAGCCCCTTATTCAACAGACAGTACTCCATGTTCTTAAGAATCAAAATACCTAGTACTGCTTCAATAAAGTAAATAACTTTGTCCCAATAACTCTGTGCTTTAATACAATACCACCAAATATGTTCCAAAAGTACCTACTTCTGTACATCCTCTCCAACATTTATCTGATCCATTCCTATACATAGCTCGCAATCGTGCTGGTGTATAATACCAACAAAAAAAAATCTTATATCCATTCTCTATCATATTACTAGCTATAGTACCATATAAAAGAGAATGCAATATTTTAGTCCATTCCTTATCAGAATATGATTTACCTATTATCTTTTCCCAACAACGTCTGTATTTAAGAGCGGGATGAAGATGCTTCAATTGTGCACTATATAATCTAGTGATGCTTCCTCTCTCACTCTTATCATAGCCTTCCCTAAATCCGACTGTTGAGCAGTAGCTAATTCTTTAAGAACTACTTTTCTAATAAAGCTTTCAATTTGTCTATAATAAAACAAATCACTTGGTGCAAGACCATATTCTTCTCTCAATAGTTCAAAGGGGACAGTTTTCTCATCCTCTAACAATTGGCCTAATGTTTTAAGACCTTCCTACCCCAAAGTTGGAAGGTCACTTCAACTACTCCTGGAGTAAAGTTAGGCATATATATAATAGCTGTCCCCATAAAATAGTTTTTATTTCCATAACATCGACTATGTACCTGAATCCACAGATTAAGAGTATGTTGTATTACAGGGTTAGACTTCTTAGCTATTGCAGAGAGTTGTGGGGGTTGAAGCCAAGGTATCGACAATAATGGAAGCGCACCCAATATCTCCTGTTCCATACATACCCCAAATTTTCCCCTATCCCATTTCCAATTTGCTAGACATCGTAGTTGGGCCGCTTGATGATAAAATTGAAATTGTGGTACTGCCATTCCTCCCAATTTTCTAGGTTGGTACATCATTGCTTGAGAAACCCTTGGAGTTTTAAACTGCCAAATAAAAACAAAAATCTTCCGCTCTAATTGTAAGAAAATTTTTTGGGATAATAGGATCGGTAGGGCTGAAAAAAGGTATAACAACCTTAGGAGCACCACCATCTTTATTGTTTGTACTCTGCCCAGCCACGAGATATTTAGGTGTATCCATCTCTCAATATCTTGCCATATCGCTTTCAAAAGAGTAGGATAGTTAGCAGCATATAGCAGTGCCACATGCTTCGTTAAATTGATCCCCGAATATCGTAGTGATTGTTGTGCCAATTTAAAATAATAATTACTAAAAATCCATCCACGATCTAAATCTGACAAAGTAAGATCCAGAATTTCTGACTTAGACATATTTATCCAAAATCCTGACATCTGTCCAAAGACTGTAATAACTTCTACTATAGCTTTCAACGAAGTGGAGGGATCCTGTATTTTGAAAAGAATATCATCTGCAAATAATAGTATTTTTGTCTCCAACCCACCACAACTTTATATCTGAAATATTTGGATTTTGTCGCACCAATTGTACAAAATGCTCCATTTGCCTTTCTGTTCACACTTTTTTTTTTTTTTTTAATTCTTAGAGGAACAATTTTTTTTTTCTCTCGTTTTTTCCTTGGGGGCTTTGACCGCTGAAGTCTTTATTTTTCTTCAGCCATCGATTTGGCTGATGCGGTCTTTCTGACCTTTTCAGGCTGTTAATTGGCTCGGGAAAAAAAAAAAGTGCTGCAGGTGCCCAATCTCTCCACTACTACATCTTTTGCTTCCAAAAGCCCGGAGGTTTTGTTTTGAGTGATTTTTTCTTCACTTCCAGACCTCTAAGTTGTCTCTTCTTCTTCGGGAGATAGTACCTCTTCTTCACAAAGAAAAGTTTCACCTCTGCAAAAGGAACCGGGGTTTTTACTTCCGGTATTTCTTCATCTGAAAAGGGAAGGGATGTCTAAGACCAATTTAGACCTCAGGAGCCTGAACAATTTTCCACTAGGGGGAAAAAGTTTCATATGTTGCCTCTCATAACTTTATATTCCCTCGCAGGTCACAACGACTGGCTATGCTCCCTAGATCTGAAAAGAAGTTCCTTCTTGTATTCCAGTGCTTCTGATCTTCTGGAAATTACTCAGATTTCAGATAGCGTAGCGCCATTATCAATATAGAATCCTGCCTTTTGGCCTTGCGTCCTCTTCCAGAGTATTCATCAAGGACCTGGTTGTAGTGGTAGCAGCGTTAGACACATGGTCTCCAGGTTTTCCTTGTCTGGACAATTGGCTCATCAATGATCAATCTCTCAATGGATTCTCACAGTCACTCAGTTCACAATTCTCTTCTTTCAACAGTGGGGATTCAAAATCTTTTTTCCCAAATCCCAACTTCAAGCTGCTTAAAATCTGCGATTTATCGGAGCTTTGCTACACACCTTTTATTTCAGAGTGTTTCTTCCGCAGCAGACAACAAAATTTGATTCATCTTTGTGATCAGACATCTTCTCCCATTAGTCTTGGCCAGACTGATGGTACTGTTGGGTCACATGGCTTTCTCGGTGCGTGTCACTCCATTTATGAAACTTCATCTCAGGACTCCTCAATGGCCTCTTTCATGTCAGTGGTCTCAAGCTCGAGACCTATTGTCTTAACACATTACAATCTCTGCAGTGGTGGATGAGCTCTTTCATGTTTTCCAGGGTTTTTTTGTTCCATACACCTCCACATCAAAAGGTTCTGACCATTCACTCGTTCTCCTACGTTTGTGGGGTTTATCTGGATGGTCTTGGCACTCAAAGTTTCTAGTCTACTAGAACCACTTTTTCTATCTATATCTGTTGGAACTGAGTGATCTACGATGCTCTCAAAAGTTTTCAGCACATTGTGACTGTCGTCCTAATCCTCATGGACGTTCAGGTTGCAATGTATTACATAAACAAGCAAGGAGGCAGGGGTTCTCTCCTTTGTTGTCAGGAGGCCCAGAAGACTTGGAACTGGGTGATTGCTCGCAATATATTTTTGAACCAAGTATACATTCAAGAGAAGCAATATTCTCTCAGACGGATTCAGCAGGTTTCTTCAGCCACATGAGTGGGTGCTCAACTCTGCAGTTCTGCATCACATATTCTCTCTTTGGGGGACTCCTCAGATAGATCTATTTGCATCCCCCCACAATCACGTTGCTTCAATTTTGCTTCAGGCAGTTTTTTCCTCAACGCCTGGAACTGGATTTGTTTCTTCTGGATTGGATATGCAAGTTTCTTTGTGTATCCTCCAATCCCTCTCATCTTCGAGGTGCTTGTCAAACTCAAGCAGGAATTGGGCCAACATGATTCTGTTGGCCCTCAGTGGTCCAGGGATCCTTGGTTCTCCCTTCTACCTCAACTCAGTATCAAGGAACCAATGCCTCTTCAGACTTTTCCATCTCTTCTAACGCAGAATCATGCATATCTTCTGCATCTTAATCTATAGCCTTTACACCTGACAGCTTGCTCGGGTTGACATGGACTGAGTTTCATTTTTGTCATCCTGTCATATCTTAGAAGCATCATGAAAACTGACTACGCAGCAGTGTTACCAGCAGAAATGGACACGGTTTTCCACTTGGTGTACTTTTTATTGTCATGATGCTATATTTACCTCCATATCTCCAGTATTGGATTTCTTCTGCATTTATCCAATTTAGGCCTCAAAACCACTTCGATTCGAGTTCATCTCGGTGCTATCAATGCTTTTCACAGCCCAGTTGATGGTAAACCTCTAACTGCTCATCTTGTTGTGTCCAGATTCATTAACAGACCTATTCAAGGTCAAACCACCTCCAGTAGTTTGGGATCTCAATGATGTTCTCTCTAGACTTATGAAGTCTTCTTTTGAACCAATGTCTTCAGCTTATCTCAAATACCTCACTTGGACAGTGGGTTTTTCTCATTTCTCTTAAGAATGAGTGAACTTCAATCACTGGTGGCAGATCCACTGTTCACAGTGTTTCATCATGACAAAGTTGTGCTCTGCACCCATCTGAAGTTACTTCCAAAACTAGTCATGGAAGTCATCTAAATCAATCTACCGTACTTCCATGGTAGGGCCAGTCTCAGTTAGGGCGTTGGTCTTTGACCAGAGGGCCGCCGCGTGAGCAGACTGCTGGGCACGATGGACCACTGGTCTGACCCAGCAGCGGCAATTCTTATGTTCTTTCCTAAGACTCATTCTGAAGAAACAGCTCTTCATACTCATTTCAAATGAGCCTGGACTTCCTACTTACAGAGAATTCAGCCACATAGAGGACACATCCAATATCCCAGAACCCGAGGAGATCACAAACGAAGACCATGATGAAAAACTGGTCCAACTAGAGGTAAGCAAAGAGGATGTCCTCAGACAGATAGACAGACTGAAGAGCGACAAATCACCAGGCCCGGACGGCATCCACCCAAGGGTACTAAAAGAACTGAGAAACAAAATAGTGGAAACGCTTCGCCAAATATGTAACCTATCCTTAAAAACTGGGGAGATCCCAGAGGACTGGAAAATAGCAAATGTCACGCCCATCTTTAAGAAGGGATCAAGGGGTGACCCGGGAAACTACAGGCCAGTGAGCTTGACCTCGGTTCTGGGAAAGATGATGGAAGCACTGGTTAAGGACACAATATGCGAACACATAGAAAACAATGGACAGCTGAAGGCGAGCCAGCACGGCTTCTGCAAGGGAAGGTTGTGCCTCACGAACTTGCTGTACTTCTTTGAGGGAATAAACAGCCAGATGGATAAAGGGGAATCCATAGACATCATTTACCTTGACTTCCAAAAAGCCTTCGACAAGGTACCTCACGAACGACTGCTTAAGAAGCTGTGGTGCCACGGGGTGCAGGGGGATGTCCACCGATGGATCAAACACTGGCTGGCAGGCAGGAAACAGAGTTGGAGTAAAGGGCCATTACTCAGACTGGCAATGGGTCACGAGTGGAGTTCCACAGGGGACGGTGCTGGGACCGCTCCTGTTCAATATATTTATCAACGACCTGGAGACGGGGACGAAATGTGAGGTTATTAAATTTGCTGATGACACCAATCTCTGCAGCAGAGTTAGAACCACGGAAGACTGTGAAGACCTGCAAAGGGACCTAACGAGACTGGAAGAGTGGGCAAAAAAGTGGCAAATGAGTTTTAACATAGAGAAATGCAAGGTCATGCATGTAGGGAAAAAGAACCCGATGTTCAGCTACAAAATGGGGGGATCATTGCTAGGGGTGAGCAACCTTGAAAGGGACCTGGGGATGATGGTGGACACAACACTGAAAGCATCAGCACAGTGTGCGACAGCCTCAAAGAAAGCGAACAGAATGCTAGGTATCATTAAAAAGGGTATCACAACCAGGACGAAGGAAGTCATCATGCCGCTGTATCGTGCAATGGTGCGTCCACATTTGGAGTACTGTGTCCAGTACTGGTCGCCGTACCTCAAGAAGGACATAGCAGTACTTGAGGGGGTCCAGAGAAGAGCGACTAAACTGATAAAAGGTATGGAAAACTTTTCATACGCTGACAGGTTGAAAATGCTGGGGCTGTTCTCCCTAGAAAAGCGGAGACTTAGAGGAGACATGATAGAAACCTTCAAAATCCTGAGGGGCATAGAGAAGGTAGACAGGGACAGATTCTTCAGACTGTGGGGAACCACAACTACAAGGGGTCACTCGGAGAAACTGAGAGGGGACAGGTTTAGAACAAATGCTAGGAAGTTCTTTTTTACCTAGCGGGTGGTTGACACATGGAACGCGCTTCCGGAGGTTGTGATAGGCCAGAGCACATTACAGGGGTTCAAGGAAGGTTTAGATAGGTTCCTAAAGGATAAGGGAATTGAGGGGTACAGATAGAAGTAGAGGTAGGTTATAGAAATGGTCAGGAACCACTTCACAGGTCATAAACCTGATGGGCCACCGCGGGAGCGGACCGCTGGGCGCGATGGACCTCTGGTCTGACCCAGTGGAGGCAACTTCTTATGTTCTTATCTCCTCAACTTTTCGTCTCCTTTGATCCTAATAAGTTGGGACATCCTGTATCCAAAAGGGTTAGCGGTTTGTATCCTTTTCTCTTATGCTCAGGCTGGGCTGTAACTGGGAGTTGTGTCGCAGAAGATCCAAGCTATAGCAGCTTCTCTTGCTTTCCTATGCTCAACTCCTTTTGATGAAATATGTAAATCTACTGTTTGGTCTTTAGTTCAAATATTCACATCTCACTACTATCTGGAATTTAATTTCTGGTAGGAGGGTATTGTAAAATTTATTTTCATAATGGATAACACTCCCTTCATCCGATTCTAGTAAGCTAGGGAGTCCCACATGTGAGAATATACTGCCTGCTTGTCCTGGGATAAAGCACAGTTACTTACCGTAATGGGTGTTATCTAGGGACAGCAGGCAGATATTTTCACAACCCACCCACCTCCCCTGGTTGGCTTCTTAGCTTTCTTACTGAACTGAGGAGCCGTGAGCCTGCGTAAGGTGGGAAGGCACTCGCGCGCATGCGTGGTGCAGGCAGTTCGTAAACTTAAGTGGTGATGCACTTTTAAAGCTGTCCTTATTGGGACTCCATGAATTATGTCACCCACATGTGAGAATATCTGCCTGCTGTCCCTGGATAACACCTGTTAACCGTAAGTAACTGTGCTATATTTTGATAGAAGTGCCAGTATAGTTCGTCCTTTCTATTCGAGCATTCCCGATTTGTAATTTTGCTTATCCGCAGTTGCATGCGTTGTGACCACTGTTTACACTGTGTTCGCGTATTTGTGGACCTCCGACCTTAGAAAAAAAGCTTTTGTTTCACTTCCGGTTTCGAGTCAAGGGTGAGTTAGAAGCATCAGCAAGTAGAGCTCCAAAGAGTGGCCACCAAACGTAAAGAGCGAGTTAGAAGCATTGGCAGGTACAGCTCCAAAGAGAGTGGCCACCAAGCGTCAAGAGAGTGAGTTAGAAGTGTCAGCAGGTACAGCTGTGAGTTCAATGTGAATGAATCTGCAATCTGATCCATCCAGCAAAAAGAGGAAGATATTCATAAGTCTGTTCGCATAGCTGCACCGGAAAGTTCCAAAACATCTGGTTCATGTTCATGAATGGAAAAGATGGAGAAGCGGCTAAATTTGTGCATAGACATTTACAAACATGTCACCTATGGACAAAAAAAGTGAAACCCTTTTCTGCAAGTTTAGGTTGACTAGTGCATTTTAAAAAGCAATATGTGCTATTAAAAAAAAAAAGTCTTTCCAGGGAGGCAGGTTCAGCTGATAATGAAGCTGCTGAGGAATTTAAAACATACCTGCTAAATGTAATTGAAAAAAAGGGGTATGTACCAGAGGAAGCATTAAGTGTTAATGAGACTGGCTTCTTTTACAAGCAGACTGAGAAACGGACACATATAATGAAAATGGCAGCAAAAGTCCAGGGTCATTTCAAATTCGAGCCTACAGAACCCCCAAATTCTTGCACACTTAAAGGAAAGAACCTGAGCTGCATGCCAGGATGGGCATCAATGTTGGGAAAAAGCTTCATTGACTTGGAGGAATATAATCCCATGCTGGCGTGCAGTCTAAAATTCAAGTTGTTTTTTCCCTTTCACTGAGACACTTAAGGACTTGAGAAGGAAAGCCAAGCAGACAAGGCCAACAGTTTTTTCAGTCAAGTCACGAGACTCGCGCACTGGAAGTTGATGTGTCAGAAGTCAGCCTGTCAGCCTTAGCTCATGCGCAAAAGATTCGTTAGGCTGTGATACACCTTGAGTGATACAGTACAATATAGTACTGTACATCTGTATTTGTGTAAAGCTGGTTTTTGTTGAGCAGTGTTTTCATAATGGTAGTGTACCATCTCATATTTTACATATATCTGTTTCCTAATCTGCGCTGTAGCATCCTACAGTACCTCTGACCCCTTTTAGAAAATCCAATAGTGGCTAATACACTAAAACCCACTGTACAGTACATTTCTGTAAAGCTGTTTTTGTCAAGCAATGTATTCATAATGGTGGTGGTAGTAATATACCATCTCTTTATACAGTATAATCCCGATTTAACTGGTACTCAAGCAATTGGCACTCACCCAACTGGCAAAAAAAATCACTGGCAAAAAAATAATTGTCTTCCAGCCCCCGAAGTGGCAGCGGTCCTGAGCTGTGAACATCCCTTCCCTCCGTCCCTCCCTCCAGACCACGGTGGCGGTCCTGAGCCACCAACCCCCTCCCACCCTTCAACCCTGAAGCAGCTTCAACGGTCCTGAGCCACAACCACCGGTCCATCTCTCCTTCCCTTACCCGAAGCAGCAGTGTCAGCTGACAACAGGCTGATCTTAGCAAGCCCCGGCAGAGTCTTTCCTCTGACACGCCACTTCTGATGTGGCAGAGGAAAGGTCGTGCTGGAACTGGCTGTGATTAGCCTGCTTATAGCACTGCCTCTGCTGCTTTGGTAAGTGAGGTGGAGGTGGGTGGGCAGAAATGTTTGTGGGGAGGAGGGTACAGAGAAGAGGAGATGGATGGGTTGCTAGACCAATAAGTGTTATCCATAGGGACGTTCTCTAGTTGTTACTTTAGCCTGCAGGGTCGTTGAGCTTCAAGCCCTAGTGGTGGATCCACCTTTATATGATGATTCATTACAATAGAGTGGTTCTCTGCACTCACCCCAAGTTCCTTCCCAAGGTAGTGTCGGCATTCCATCTGAACCAGTTAACTATACTATCAACATTTTTCCCAAACCTCATGCCCACCTGGCGAAAATGCACTTCACACCTTGGACTGCAAGTGAGCATTGGCCTTTTATCTTAAGTGGACTAAGCTCTACAAATAGTCCATCAAACTTTTAGATTTTTGATCCCAACAGGATTGGAGTGGCCACTGGTAAATACAGTCTTTCCAGCTGTCTGACAGACTGCATCTCTCTTGCTTATGCCTAGGTTGGGCTAACTCTGGAGAATCATTTCAAGAAGCATAGTATTGGAGCCATGGTGGCATTGGCAGCACAATGATCAGCCTCCAATGGAGAGATCTGCAAGGCTGCAACATGGGCTTCAGTCACAAATTCACATCTCACTACTGCCTTGAGCAGAACACCCAACATGATAGCTAGTTTGGTCAGACTGTCTGTAAAATTTGTTTGATGTCTAGAATCTAGCTCCACCCACCTAGGTCCGTTTTATTCTTTTCCAGGCTGCACCTTCATACTATTGTATATATATTTTCAGTATGAGCTTTGAACTTGCTGTGAGTCCCTATTGCCCTAATCTTATTGTTTTTAGTGAGCTTGGTATCTAGGGAGTCCCACTTAACGTGTAGCAGGTATTCTCTGAGAATAGCTGCCAATATTTTCACATACCTCCTACCTCTCCTTTGGATTGTATTATATATTTTTTAGCTATATTATTGTACTGCTGATCCTATGCTTGTGAGTCAGTTGGGAAGGCTCAAAGTGTTTCCATAAGTTCTTAAAGACAATACGTTGGGTAGCGTTTCCACACCAGACTCCATCGATGACCTCGCCCATAAGTCCTTTCTTTTTTTTCCCTCTCTCATAACTGGATCTCTCAACTTGACTATTATATCTCTTATGATTCTATATCTTGGGATCTATTTTGTGGTAGCAGTCACACCACTGGATCTATGTATGAGCTGTCACTGTCTTAGATAATTTTGATTTTAGTGTTAATTTCAATAATAGTATCTACTTTTTATACCATTTTGCTTCTTATATAGGATAATGGAGCTCTTATGGTGGATGAAATGAATGATATCAGAATAATTGGAGCCATAACAGTAGTGATACTTCTGGGCATCTCTGTAGCAGGAATGGAATGGGAAGCAAAAGTAAGTAATTAGAGTCTTCAAAATAGATATTTGTTTTGTGATCAGATATTGAAGGTTCTTATGTGAAAATACTTAATAGCTTAAAGCATCATATAATAATGTTGCCATTTTTGACCCTCACTTTTTTGGCTTGCGAGTTACTTTTAAAATGACCAAGTCAAAATGATCTACCAACAATAAAATTAAAAAAAACACAAAGCACACTATATGCAGAGAAAATGTTAATATTCAGGGTTTTTTCAAAGAGGTCAAGGCAGATGACTTTAAATATGCAATGTCACCTCAGTAACAACTATACAAAAATAGGCAAATATACTCCTTACCTTTTTACTAAACCGCAGGGAGCTGCACTGAATGCCCTGTGCTGCTCTTGACGCTCATAGGCTTCCTGCGCTAAAATTTGCTACTGCGGTTTAGTAAAATTGGGCCATAGTGCAAAATATAGACAGAAGATATAAATTCTCAAAACAGACACGTTTTGATCATTACATTAAAAATAAAAATCATTTTTCCTACCTTTGTTGTCTGGTGATTTCATGAGTCTCTGATTGCACTTTCTTCTTCTGACTGTGAATCCAATATTTCTTCCCTTCTTTCTGCCTCCTGCATGCTTTACCTCCTCCAGACCTCATTCCATTCCCCAACCAACATCTTTGTCCTTCCATGAGACCAACTTTTTCTTCCTTTTTTTTTCCATGAAATTTTATTAAAAGTTTTTAGTGTAATACAAAGAAAAAAGGGAATAACAAGTGATTTTTTTTTTTTTTTTTACAATATTAAGTTCAATGAACAATAAAGTTGTAAAAATACAAAATTGTTTGTACAACAAGAAGAAAAGAGATACATATGATGGAAATACATTCCGGTTGTTGTAAAAATCAGAAAAATATTTGGGAATAAGACTAAGGGAGGAGAGGAGAAAAGGAAAGAGGAAAAAAGGGGAGAAAGAAAAAGGGAAAAGGAAGGGTAGGAAGAGAATTGAAGCAAAAGGAGAGGGGAGAGAGTCCCCTCAAGGCCTAATAAGAAAAAGAGGAGAAGAGAAAGAAGAGTGAGAGAAGGGGCATGCATTAGATATAAAAAATAATAATAAGGTTAAAATATTAGAGAATCTTGGTAATCTTTAAAGATAGCCCATTTTGAACGGACTTTGGTGGAAAGAGGCTTGGTAGCAGATATCAATATCTCACGTTTGTGTTGCAATAGGACAGATTGAAACCAGAAGTGTTTGTTGAGAGAGTCTAGTGATTTCCAGTTAGATAGTACAAGTCGCAAAGCTATAATAAGAAGTGTGTTTAATAGTGCATGATGGGATGTCGGTACATTAAGCCCAGGAGTCCCTGATTTAAATATAACTATGATAGGGGAGAAAATTGAATCCAAATTAAAAATTTTCTGTATAATTGACCAAATCTTGACCCAAAAATCTTGTATATATGGACAATCAATGAGCATATGCAATAGGGTACCCAGATGTATTTTGCAATACCAGCATTTGTTTGAAGGTAGCAGGCCTGCAATATGCAATTTTTGTGGAGTCCAATTGGCTTTGTGGTAGAGGAAGAACATAGATTGCATTGAATTAGCTGAAGAGATGGTTCAAATTGTTTTGGACCAAAAATCTTCCCATTGGCTATCTGGTAGTTGGCAATTCAAATCCGGTTCCCGAGATTTTTGTAGGGGGATGTGGGCAATAGACTGTGAATTGATGAAAATTTTGTAAATTTGAGATGCAATATGGCCTATAGTGGAGAGTTTGGGAAGAAGATGAAGTATGGTAGGGGTTCCCGTCTTTTTTTTGTTAAAAGAATTTTAGATTTTTTAATCATAGAGGAAAGTTGAAGCTATTGATAAAATGCCGAGGCCGGTAGGCCAAACTTATCCTGAAGTTTGGAGAAAGTCAGGAGTTGTAAGGTAGGAGTACAAATGTCTGTTCAGTAACGAATACCGAGGCCAGCCCACGTACGCCAAAATAAGGGCATTTTATTTATAAGAAAAGATAAGTTATGCCAGAGGGAGATGTATGTTGAGTGTCAGAGGGATGTATCTAGTATGTCATCAAGTTTGATTAGACACTTGATAGATTGGGAAACAAGAGGGTCTGTATTTTGGTGTATGGCATTAGAGGTTGTTAGAGGAACAAGTGAAGGGTAGTCTGGATATAAAGCATATTCAAATCTTAGCCAGAGAGGGAGGTAGGTATTAAAGGAGGTTTGTTGTAGAATAAAGGCTTTGTGATAGGTTAGGAAATCTAATAAAGACTCCCGCTTTGTCTTTCGTGGCTTTAAGTTTCTTAAAAGCAATTTTTGGTGGCTTATGATTCCAAATAAAAGCAGAAATATGTTTGTCTATCTGTTTATAGAAAAGGGATGGAAATAGATGGGGGATCATGCTAAGTATAAAATTGATTTTGGGCGCTACTACCATTTTAATTGTTTCTATTCTACCCCACCAGGAAATATGAAGAGGATGCCAAGATTGTAACAGTGATTTAAGAGTACTAACCAAGTTTGTCACAACTTTTTCTTCCTCTCTCCCTGCCTGCCCCCTGCCACCTGCCACACTCCATTCCCTCCACCAACTTTTTCTTCCTCTCTCCCTGCCTCTTCCCCTTTCTTTCTGTCTCCCTGCCCTCTTTCTTTCTGTCTTCCTGTTCTGCCTCCATGTCTGTCTTTCTATCTCCCCAAGCCACTGCTGGGGCTGTCGTCTAGAAACAGGCCCCCAAGCCACCGCCGGGGCGGTCATCTGGAGATAGGCCCCCAAGCCACTGCTGACGTCTGGCAACAGGCCCCCAAGCTACCGCCACCGAGTTTTCCCTGTTTCCTGACGCCACAACAGGCCAGCAGCCTTCCCCTCGACGTCAATTCTGACGTTGGAGAGGAAGTTCTGGCTGGCCCGGAACTTCCTCTCTGATGTCAGAATTGATGTTCGTGGAGGGGGGGGAGGGAAGGCTGGTGTGCCCGGTGCTTCAGTAGTCATTGCTGGCCTGTTGTGACGTCGGGGAATAGGGAGAACGCATAAGCAACGCGATAAGACTCGAATTGCCATTGCGATCTACTGGTCGATCACAATTGCCCTTTTGGGCACCCCTGCTATAGCTACTTTAAAATAGCCCCTTGAAATACTAGCCGTTATACACTAACAGAGACTGCCTGTGCTAAGAAAAAAAAACTATCCCTAAAACTCCCTTGCTAAGTGACCAAGTACTTTAAATAAAATAAGTCCCTGAGCCTATTTCCCCTTTTCCCAAGTTTGTAAGCAATTTACCAGCAAAGTCTTACCAGTGAATATCTCTGTCTCTGGAAGTCCTCTCACAACACCTCTTCTGGACAAGTTGGTTCTTCCTCCTGTTAACATTTAGTTGAAGCCATTCTTCCACCCACCCAATTTCTTATGGCACTGGCTCTAAGCATAACTAGCAGGAATTAGATGTATGAGGTGAATGGAGATGAATTTTTAAAAAACTGGGCATTGCTACAATGTTTAAAAAATGCCATTTAGCAAAGCTTTCTTGTAAAGGCCAACCAAAATTGCTACCTAAACTATCTCTTACAGATGAAACTGAAACTGTGGCCAAAACTTGCTGCCTGGTTTTGGCAAAAACTAAAACTGAGGCTGACTGGTGATTGTGAGAACTTGCTATAACCAGCCCTCTGCTAAACCCACAAGAGATTATTCCCAGGATCTGCCAGCACATCTGGGAGAACCATTTTTAACACATTTCTCAAGTCTGGCATGTATGTTTCAATTATGATCTCTCCGATACCTGGAGCAACCCATCCAGTGTGCTGCAAGGGTCAGCGCTATCCCCATTGCTTTTCAATGTCTACATGTCCTCTCTGGATGCGCAATTAACCCAGCTGGGGATAAAATTATTCAGTTACGCAGACGGCTTTACGATCATCATCCCATTTACTAACTCTTATCTCGGAAACTACTCCCAAGGCATCAGAAGCTATAAATCTGATGGAGCAATGGATGTCTGACTTCAAGCTCAAACTTAACTCCAAAAAAACAAAATTCTTCGTTGCCTCACCTCATCCGCTTGACACCAAAACACCACTCTGCATCAATAAACTTAGTTACCCTATTCAGTCTACCATGAAGATACTGGGCGTAACTCTGGATCAACACCTAACCATGAAAGACCAGGTGGACTCCTTAATCAGAAAAGGGTTTTTTCACTCTCTGGAAACTTAGATCCATTAAATCATATTTTGACATGTCAGCATTCAGAATCCTGATACAATCCCTCGTCACCTATCTAGCAATTTCCCAAAAGAATATGCAACATTTAACAATTAATGCAAAATGCAGCGGTCAGACTAATCGTCGGGCTAAAGAAATTTGATCACTTGACATCTTACTACCGGCAGTTGCACTGGCTGCCCATGGAAGTGCGCGTAAAGTTTAAGTTCACCTGCCTTTGCTTTAAAGTACTATACGGACTAGCCCCTAAATACATAACTGACCTTTTCTCCCTCTCAGCCAACAGACACAAAAGAAGCTCACATTTGACCTTTGTTTCCCCCCAGTTAGAGGATGTAAACTGAAAAAACACCATCAACACCTTCTCTCAAATCAGGCAGCATTATGGGGTAAAGACCTAGAACAATTGCTCTCGCCCACTACTTATGAGAAATTCAGGAAGCGCCTAAAAACATACCTGTTCCTGAAATATCCCTGACCTGTACATCTCTTTCCCCTCAATAACGGTTCCCTTGACCTCTTAACCACTTTCTCTCACCTCCTTTAAGCTCAATCAATTTGTACTTTCTTTTAATCTTATGCAAACCGCATAGAACTTCACGGTCCTGCGATATATAAACTGTTGTTATTATTATTATTATTAGGTTCCCAAGTCAGTGCAAATATAGTTAACTATTTTCTGAGATAGGACCCTTGTGAGAACATGCAAAAAAATGATTATACCTGAACTGCATAAATTCAAGAGAAAGTAGCATTAAAATATTTCCTGTTTTATGTTTAGTTAAGACAAACAAGATATTTACTAAAATAGAGTAAAGGCATCCAAATACTGGTCTACATTGTGGGCTTTATACCATCCTGATGCACAATCCAGAATAAAAAAACACATTTCCACTGGAGGTCATGGCAGCTATTTTGAAAGTCGAGCCAGCAGGGGCAGGAGTAACTGGGGATCACTCTTGTCCTGGCTACTCCCCTAGACTACCAGGGGTTGTAAAGAATGCAGGTAGGGCACTGGTCTTCGACCTGGGGGCCGCCGCATGAGTGGACTGCTGGGCGCGCACGATGGACCACTGGTTTGACCCAGCAGCGGCAAATTCTTATGCTCTTATGATGAGCCTTAGAGCAGTGTTCTTCAACTGCCGGTCTGTGAACCAGTGGTGGTCTGCAGAAATTTTTTGCCGGTCTGCAGGGCTGGCACGTCCATCGGGCCCAAGACAGTGTTCTTCAGCCGCCGGTCCACAGTGTGATCATCGCGGTGTCTTCGGGCCGGCTCCTTGAGTGCTGCAGTGCACAGAGCCATGGGAAAAGGCTCCTACGCGCATCCTGCACCTGCACCTGAACCGGAAGCCTTCTCTCTGACATAACGTCGGAGGGAAGGCTTCCAGATGAGGTGCGGGATGTGCGTGAGGATTGGATGGAGATGGGCACGACTTAGCCCAGTGTTCTTCAACTGCCAGTCCGCGGACCGGTGCTGGTCCACAAAATAATTATTTTATTTCTGCCGGTCCATAGGTGTCAAAAGGTTGAAGAACACTTCCTTAGAGGGTACCTACAGATAGGCAGTGGGGAAAGGAAACTCTTGTTTAGAGGGCAAAGGGAAGGAGATGGAACAGGACAAAGCACAAATTTTCTGCTTCCCCTGAAAACACTGTTGGATTCTGCCAAAATGGCCATTGCCTTTTGACCAAAACCAAAACCAGGCAGAAAAAATTTTGGGCAAGTTTCTGCACTGTAACCATAACCGAAATTCAGTCAGCCTTTTTGTTGTCTTATTTTAATATACAATAACTCAGTTTTAACTTTTTATATTTTAGGCCCAGATTGTTCTACTGATAATTCTGTTATTAGCAATTGGAGATTTTATCATTGGAACATTTATCCCAATGGAAGACAAAAAGCCTAAAGGCTTCTTTGGATATAAAGGTATGTAAGCATATTTGACACTTGCTGATAAAATTTATGATTTCAAACACTTAACATAAGCTTGAAATCCAGATGTATTGATATGCTTCTAGACATTTATGTAAATCTGTTGTATGTTTCTAAAATCACGAACTGTCCCACTGAAAGCATTTGTTTAGCTCAAATTTTCCATGCTGAAATAGACTGAACATTTTCAGCTTCATTACAAACCCCATCCTCACCCCACACAACACTAACACAAGTACAAGAGTGTAAACCTCCACGTTTTTTACTTAAGATGTTAGAACTGTAAATGTATGAGGTAAATTTTATTGATGTCAGGGGTGCTATTAGCTAAAAGCAGGATTCTGTAACTGGTATCTGTAAAAATAAATAAACAAACACCACCGGTTACAAAATCCTGGGGACCCCCCACCACAACGATTGCAGCAGGAGAGATGCCTAATTTCTCCTGCCACAACCGCGATCCACCCCCCCCCTCGAGCTGCCGCGAGCCGGTAGGGGAGATGCTCAATCTCTCCTGCCAGCACCCCCCTCCCCCAACAAACCTGAATACCGGCAGAAGGGAGCCCAGGCCTTCCTGCTGAAGGCGCACCACCACCTCGAGAAACCCAAATACTGGTAGGAGGGAGCCCAGGCCCTCCTGCCGAAGGCACCCCCCCTGAATACCGACAAGAGGGATCCCAAGCCCTCCTGCTGAAGGCGCATACCCCACCCCGTAAACCCTCCTGAACCCCCTAATGCCCCACCACTATCCCGAACGCTCCTATCCCAGACCCCCACGACCCCCCCTACCCTGGACCCCCCCAACTAAACTTAAAGTTGGCCAGCCGGACAGGTCCCTTGTCCGTCCGGCAGGCCTGTGATCCTCAGAATTGGTCCAGGTGCCTAAGGCCCGCCCATAGGAGGGGCTTAGACACTGGGCCAACCGGAATTGGGCGGGGCCTTAGGCACATGGGCCAACTGAATACTTGGTTGGCCCCTCCCCAGTGCATCCTAAATTCACTGGGAAGGGTGTAGGCCCGCCTTTCTGAGGATGGTGGGTCTGCTAGTTAGCTGGCTGTACAGGAGACCCACCCATCTGGCCAACTTTAAGGTTAGTTAGGGGGGGTGTCTGGGGTGGGGGGGGTTGAGGTGGGGGTGTGCCTTCGGCAGTATTTGGGGTGGCCTCCTGCCAGTATTTGGGGTGGGGTGGAGGTGCACCTTTGGCAGGAGGGCCTGGGCTCCCTCCTGACGGTATTAGGGTTTGTCGGGGAGGGGGGAGAGAGGGATGCTAGTAGGAGAGATTGGGCATCTCTCCTGCCATTTCGTGGCAGTTCGGGTGGGGGCTTGGATCGCAATTGTGGTAGGAGAGATTAGGCATCTCTCCTGCCGCGATCATTGCGGTGGGGGGTGGACAGGTTGCCTGGGCTGGAACTTATACCTGTTTTGACTTGGTCTAAGTCAAAACATATAAGTTCTGTCTGGCAACCTGTCAACCCTTTTTAGTTATGGCTGCCAGACGACTAAGTTTAGATCAGCCCACCTCTCACCCTTTCCCCTCCTCCATAAATGCCTCTTTTTGCTCTAGGCGTTCAGAGGTAGGGTAAAGGCCTAATCTGATTTTAGATACGTCTAAAACTAGCTTTGATTATCGGTACTTTGGACGATCCGTCTTTTTGATTGTCCAAGTACCAACTTAGGCCACTTTTTGAATATTTTTATTTTTTGATTATGAGCCCCTTTGACATGCGCATAACTTGTATTCAGCAAGTTCAAACATGGGAGACACATTTGTGCTCCATCCATGGTTATGCCTCCCATCAGTTATATTCTAATCTACTTTCTTTCTTTACTTCATAGAATAGTATGTAGTACACATAAGCATGCAAGTGCTAATTTCAGCACATAACATAGCATGGTCCATATAACTGTATGTGCATTTATAGAATTATCCTATTATATGTTCTGGAATTTGAAAGATTAATCTAATTTTAATTTATATACCGTCTGTAAGCCCAAAAGTTATTGAAACAGTGTACATATTTGGTGTTTAGGTAATTTGCTATTCTATGGATTTGATGGTCATGTTCAATACTGAATTTATGAACTTTGAATAGGAATGGCAAGATTTTATCATAGTACACTTGTCCAATTAAAATACGTTCTTCCTTATTTGTGGGGTGGTGATTATAAATTAAACAGGTCTTTGAGATACAAACAGCAAAGACTAATTCAAAATCTGTTTATGTAATAGTAAGTTATCCTTAATGTCCTTAGTAGTAATTATTTCTAAAATTTCTAAACCACTTGAACCAAAGTGGTTTCCATGTAAAACATTCATAATATTTCATCAACATATTGCACATATTATAGAGACTGTCACAGTCTAATATAGTATATTCCACTTAAAATTGTCAATAAAACTATCTACACACTCAACAATTAAATATAACATTAATTAGGTAATTAGTAGTCCTGCCCAATTCAGGAAAAAAATTATCGATTTGACTCATTGAATTGATTTTTCGATTTCACTTTTCCTGCCCAATTTTGTGTGTGTTGGTTTTTTTTTTTTAACAAACATCCTGGCGGGTTTATTTTGTAGTCTCTTCACTCACCCCACTCTCCAACACCATGCCGGTGCTGTGGTGTAAACAAAAAAAACTTTTCCTCTCTGGCCCAGATTCACAAAACTTTAACAAGGTCACTAAACTGGTTTCTGACGGTTTAGCATGCATACATTTTAGTGACTTCTCTTGCACCTTGTCTCTCCTATATCAAGGTGTGCATCCTCTTTGTGGTCACTCTCTCCGAGGCAAGTTTCAGCACCGATGATACCGGCAGAAAGGCCAAAGGTATCGGTGCTTTCATTTTGTGTAAAGCTCGATGCATTTTTCCAAGTGAGTGATATGTTTAAACTCATTACCCCAACATTCAGTCCTTCATTTCCGACCCAGCCTGAGCATAAGGCCACCAGGTCCTGCAATACCAACACTGGCTCTCCAGAGTGGCATCGACGTTCCATGCCCAAGTGTAGGCCATCTCATCACAGGTCCAAATCTCCAACGAGGCCCTGCTGTTCATCAAGGCATCGTCACTCTTCCTCCTCATCTCGATTCTTCAAGTCCAGTAAGCATCATTCCTCTTCAGGAGCTTCGAAAATAAAACAGCGTTCTCCCTCACAGTCTTAAAAGTGTAAAAGTGTGTCACATCTTGCATCATCCTTGTCATTGGATCAACACTAGGCTCAATGGTACCATCGATCTTCTCGATGCACTCCTTCACCAAAACCCTTTTATGACTCTGACTTAGTCTGATTCAGCTGAAGACTTACCTGAGTCTACAATGGAGGCTTATGATAATACCTCAGAAAAGTTTCCAGAAAAGTCTCCACCAAGGGCTAAATCTCCTACTGAGAGACTTTCTTTTACCAAATTTATTCGCCAGTTGGGCAAAGAGCTACCAGTCGAGCTAGAAGCTGATTCTGCCTACAGTGCTGAATACTTAGAGGCCTTAGATTATGATGAGCCTCCTAAAGAACTTCTCAGACTACCTTTGCATGGTATACCCCTAACCATTACAATTGGACTCTCTGTATAAAATAATTTCTTCTCCGGGTTTTGACAAACCACAGCTTCAGCACCAGTACCTAGTGGTAGAGTAGATTAAAAAAAAAAAAAAAAAAAATCTGCTTCAGGGCCACCAGGGCATGAAGGATGCACTATGGACAAATTTGGGCGTCGCCTGTACCAAAATTCCATGCTAGAAAATAGTTCTAAATTATAATTTCTATATTTCCTGCTATATAAAGCACCTTGTTAAGAAATTGCCTTCTTTTTATAGATACACTCCTCCAAAACATTTGCAGGAATTTCATCATATCTCTTGCACCCTTACCAGAAGATATATGGCAAGATCTGCTTATGATGTGTTTGAATTATCTTCCAGAGCATCAGCTATGTCTGTAGCAATGAGACGTCTTGCATGGATACGAGTCTCGGATATGGACGTCAGTCTTCAGGATAGAATAGCGAACATTCCCTGTTTGGGAGATGAGCTGTTGTGTGTGGCATTTTCAATAGAGTCACCAAAGCTTATTGATCATGAGAAACATTGGGATGCTTTGGTTAAATCCAAGCCTATGCCTTCAACTTCTAAATCTTTTAAGCCACCTTCTTCATATCAAAGGTGTTTTTCTTCAAAATCAGCTGTTCTTCCTAGACCGCAGCAGAAAAAGCAAAAACAACGCTTTCAGAAATCTCAATCAGCAGCTCCTCACAAGCCTGCTCAGTCTTTTTTGACAGGCTTCTAGAGAGCATAGCTGCTATTCCTATTTCTCAGCCTCTTCCTCAACCAATCGGAAATTGGCTCCAGCTGCATTATCCCCGTTGAGAACTGATAGCCACAGACCTCTGGGTACTAAGTCATTCAAGAGGGATACTCTCTTCACTTCATCAAAAAGCCTCCAGATCATCTGCCAAGAGTTTTCTTTCAACCCTCAGCAGACATCTCTTCTTCTTCGGGAGATAGAATCCCTCCTTCTCAGTGCTATAGAGGAAGTTCCACTTGCGCTGATCAAAGATCCATCCTCTCAAGGGGTGATTGCAGCGACTCGTTTAACAATTCTCCTTCTTCAGCAGTTGAGTTTCAAAATCAATTTTCCAAATCCCAACTTCAGCCCTCAGAATCTGCAATGTATCGGAGCTCTGCTAGACACCATTCATCTCGGAGCATTTCTCCCTCAGCAAAGACTAGAAAATTTGATTCAGCTTTGCACTCAAGACTTCTCACCTACCATCATTTTCCTGGTCGAGGGTGACGGCATTACTGGGTCACATGGCTTTCTTGGTGCATGTTACTCCATTTTCAAGACTTCATCTCAGGATGCCTCAATGGACTCTCGCAGTGGTCTCAAGCTCTCGACACACTGTCTCAACACATTACCGTCACTCCTTCACTTTGACAATCTCTGCAGTGGTGGATGAACTCTTCCAATCTTTCCATAGTGGTGTTCCACACACCTCGACATCAGAAGGTTCTGACAGTGGACTTGCCACCTACGCTTGGGGGGCTCATCTGGACAGTCTTCGCACTCAAGGTCACTGGTCTGCCCCGGACCGCCTTTGCCATATCATTCTGTTGGAACTCCAAGTGATCTACAATGTTCTCAAAGCTTTTCAGCACATTGTCACCAACCACGTCCTTATCCGCATGGAAAATCGGGTCGCAATGTATTTCATAAACAAGCAAGGCAGCAAAGGCTCTCTCCTAGAGAATGACACGGGGACAAATTTGTCCCCATCACTGCAGGAACTCAATTTTCCCGCCCCCATCCCCACGAGATTTGTTGCTCTCCCTGCCCTGTTCCTGTAAGCTCTGTCTTAACCACACAAGCCTTGAACACTTATGATTTTAAAGCATTTGAGACATGTGCAGATGAGGACAGAGCTTGCAGAAATAAGGCAGGGACAGCAACAAAACTCTTCATACTTTGGACTGTAAACGAGCTTTGGCCTATTACTTACAGTGTACTCAGCCACTTAGTACATCTCAACTCTTCGTCTCCTTCGATCCTAGTAAGTGGGGGCATCCTGTATCCAAAAGAACTATTTCTACCTGGTTGGAGGCTTGTATCGCCTTCTGTTATGCTAGCTGGGCTGCAACTGGGGAGTCGTGTCACAGCCCACAAAGTCCGAGCTATGGCAGCTTCAGTTGCTTTTTTATGTTCCACTCCTATTGATGAACTCTATAAAGCTGCTACTTGGTCCTCAGGTCATAAATTCACATATCGCTACTGTCTGCAATCTTATTCCAGACAGGATGATCACGTTGGCCAAGCAGTTAGCAAAATTTATTCTCTTAATGGCCAACTCTCCCTCCATCCCATTGTAGTAAGCTAGGGAGTCCCACATGTGAGAATATGCTGCCTGCTTGTCCTGGGATAAAGCACAGTTACTTACTGTATAACAGGTGTTATACAGGAATAGCAGGCAGATATTCTCACAATCCACCCACCTCCCCTGAGGTACCGCAAGTCTGCATCAGGCGGGAAGGCACTTGCTCATTTTCTTAAGTTCTTAAAGTGGCGATGCACTTTTAAAGCTGTCTGTACCGGGGTTCCATGGATGATGTCACCCATGTGAGAATATCTGCCTGCTGTCCCTGGATAACAACTGTTATGGTAAGTAACTGTGCTGTTTGGTCATCAGTTCTATAACGAGTGTGCAACATTAGTCTTCAAGGCTGCAACCTAGTTGGGTTTTCAGGATTTCCCCAATGAATATGCATGACATATATTTGCATACAATGAAAGTAGTGCATGCAAACAGATTTCATGCATATTCATTGAGGAAATTCTGAAAATTTGACTGGATTTTGACCCTTAAGGACTGAGGTTGCCCACCCCTACTATATAAGGTCCATAAGGTTTTGAGTTTGGATTTTTACTATTATTTTAGAACTAATGCTGTGATCAAAAGAAATTTTGAGGTCTTATAAAAGTAGATGATTTCTCTGGACCAAGTATACAAGACTATTTCATTTATTCATCTTCTGTAAAGACAGTCAAAATGGAAAAAAAGTCGCAGACTACAATGACTCTAGCCTGAAGTGATCCTCCTGCCAAGATGGCCCCCAGAGCAAACCAGAAAATCATCATCACATTAGTCTAGGGTTCTTTTTTTATCTAAAAGTCTGTAGGTCTCTGAGGGGCATGTCTCCAAATAGGTTTTGCACATACCTTGAAAAACAGAACAATCCTCCACTAATAACAAACAAGAAGAAAAAGAAACGGTGGCTGATTTGTCACCTTCACTTTTGCACATACCATAACAGTAATGAACTTTACTCAAAGCCCCAAGGTATGTGGGATATGATCTGTCTCATATTTACTGCTAATGTTTTTGCAGTAAATAGATTAATGGGTAAAGGATTATGGATTTGATATCCTGCCTTTATGTGGTGCATTCAAAACAGTTTAGATTTATTATATGCAGGCTCTTTCTCTGTCCCTATTGGGTCACAATGTAAGTTTTATACTCAGGACAATGGAAAGTTCAGTGAGTTGCTCAGGGTCACAAGGAATGACGATGAGAATCAAACCCTTTTCCTCAGATTTCTTAGCCTTCTGCATTGCATTCTGCCAAAGAGATTTCATCTGGTGTTCATAAGATGTAACTTGAATAGGCTATATATCAGACGTGCTTGGAAATTCTACTTAAGCCATTGTGAGGGTTTATGTATGATCCATCAGGAAAAAAAGCTGTTTGTTTATTTAAGATTTGATATACCACTCCTGCATCTTACTGACCTAAGTGGTTTACAATGTATCAAACTAAAATGAAATTAGGTATTTGAGGAAAAACTACCCTATCTGTCCTTAGCTAGAGGAGGGAGAAAAATAATTCTGGCTACCTAAGGTTTGCTAAAGGGCACAAGGGCACCTGAATGATTTCGTAAGACTACTTGAAAAATGTTCTCTGGACAGATAGCAAAATTAAATATTTTGGTCACAATAACTCTTTGGCTTTTGCACCCCCTTCCCCCCAAAAAAACCCCCAAAAACTTCTTCTAAAGCAAGAACCTCATCCTGATTTGTGAGACTGCCATCCTGCAGTGGACTTGAATGGTTTACCATAATACCATAATTGGTGGAAAAATTAATTATAATAACTTTATTTTTCTATACCGCCATAGTCAGATGACTTCTAGGCGGTTCACATCGAAAGAAGGCTGGACATTCAGTGAATTACAAATGCATGAGGGGAATGTTACAGAAGAAAAAGGGTTGTAGGGGAGGGAATGTAAGAGGGGTTGCAAGGGGGGGAGGGAAAGTGAGAGGGGTAGGAATTGCTTCGGGTTTGTTGGGGGAAAATGTGTAGTGAGCACAGATCGGTCTGTTTAGGTGATGAATTTGTCTAACAGAGTGGTTTTGATAGATTTTCGGAATGCGTTGTAGGTCTGTCTGGTTTTATTTATGTAGTTTTCCAGCCAGGATTGTTGTCTGTTAGCTTGGAACATTAAGGTTCTGTCAAGGAAGGATTTGTACTTGCAGCCCGTAATTTTAGGATAGGCGAAGATGTTTTTGTTTCTGGTTGTTCGTGTGGGGTTGTGTAGAGTAAAGTGTGTTTGCAGGTAGGAAGGTGCTAGACCCCAGATTTGTTTGAAGCAGATGCATGCAAATCTGAACTGTATTCGCGCTTCCATTGGTAGCCAGTGCAGTTTTTTGTAGTATGGGCTAATATGGTCTTGTTTTCTCAGTCCGAAGATTAAGCGATCTCAGTTTCTTTATTGTTTTTTGTGGGGTACCCAGGTAGATGATGTTGCAGTAGTCCAGGGTGGATAGGATCAGCGATTGCACCAGTAACCTGAAAGATGTTGTGTCAAAGTATTTTTTAATAGTCCTTAGCTTCTATAATGTATAAAAGCATTTCTTCACTGTTAAGTTTGTGTGGTCAGCCATGGTCAAGTGTGTGTCTAGTGTGATATCCAGAATTTTTATGGTTTTGTAAATTGGATATTCGGGGTTGTTTATTTTTAATGATGATCTCGTTATTTTGTCGTTGAGGCTTGCCAAGAAAACTTTTGTTTTCTCTGTGTTTAGTTTCAGTTTGAAGTTGGTGGTCCATTTTTCGATTTCTCTCATTGTGTGTGAAAGGTTGTCTATAATTTCTTTTGAGATGTCATTTAAGGGGATTAGGATGGATATATCATCTGCGTATATGTAGTGTTTTAAGTTTAATTTTTGTAGTCGGTGACCTAAGGATGATATGTAAATGTTGAATAATGTAGATGATAGAGGAGAGCCTTGGGGTACCCCTGACAGGTTTTTCCATGGGTTGGAGTGATTTCCATTGCTGGCTACTCGGTAGGATCTGTTTGTTAGGAATTCTTGGAACCATTTCTTTACCTTTCCCGAGATTCCCATTGCATCAAGGCGCAGTAGCATGATTTCGTGGTCTACTAGGTCAAACGCACTGCTAAGGCCTAATTGCAGATTCAGTGCGCTTTTGCCTTTGCTGAAGAGATCCTAGAGGTGGTTTAGTATGGAGGCTATGACTGTTTCTGTGCTATATCCTTTCCTGAAACCTGATTGATGTTAAATTTGTCTAGGTAGTTTACCAGTTGGAGGTTGACCTCTTCTCTGTCAGTGCTGCCTTCTCAGGGGAAGCTCATAAGAAAGCCAAGAAGAATAAACACCTTTCCCCTCCAAGCATGCTCAAGCATCATCGCCATCAACACATTCCAAGCATCAGCACACTAATGCCAGATCACCTTCTCTACAGCTGGTGTCTCCTCTGAGGTGTGCTTCAACATAGAGGTCCCTGACGACTTGATACATAACACAGCCAGCACCTAATGTACCCTTGTCAACATCGGTACCATTGCCATCTCTGCAGAAACAGCTTTGCATGCTGTTACAGAAAGACCTAGCTTGGCTACTGCAGACACACTCTGTGCTTATTCTGTTTCCACACTCCCAACCTCAACTCAGTCCAAGCAGTGCCCAAGCACTTCATTGAGGCATCGAGCTCGAACATCATAATGTTGAGGATCTGCATTGAGGCCTGCATAGTCATAGAAACATAGAAATTGACGGCAGAAAAGGGCTATAGCCCATCGAGTCTGCCCATACCAATGACCCACTCCCTGATTCTTACTCTCCTAGAGATCCCACATGAATATCCCATTTTCTCTTGAAATCTAACACGCTGCTGGCCTCAATCACCCTCTGAGGCAGCTCGTTCCAATGATCTACCACCCTTTCAGTGAAGAAGTACTTCCTCGCATCACCCTGAAATTTCCCTCCCCT
Source organism: Geotrypetes seraphini (assembly GCF_902459505.1). NCBI lineage: Eukaryota > Metazoa > Chordata > Amphibia > Gymnophiona > Dermophiidae > Geotrypetes > Geotrypetes seraphini. Next base: position 520,455,364 of record NC_047084.1, on the reverse strand, counting down.
GATTTTCAGCGAGTGTCCTCTGGTTACTGAGGGCCCTGTAAGACTGAAGATATCATCTATCACCTCTATACGCCCAGTAATATACTTAAAGGTCTCAATCATGTCCCCTCTCTCTCTTCGCTCCTCCAGTGAGTACATCCGCAGTTTTTTTAACCTTTCTTCATACGTGAGTTCCCTGAGCCCCAAAACCATCCTGGTAGCCATTCGCTGAACCGACTCAATTCTCAACACATCTTTTCGGTAGTGTGGTCTCCAGAATTGAACACAATACTCGAGATGAGGTCTCACCATGGATCTGTACAGCGGCATTATGACTTCAGGTTTTCTGCTGACAAAACCCCTACGGATACAGCCCATCATTTGTCTTGCCTTGGACGATGCCTTCTCTACTTGATTGGCAGCCTTCATATCGTCGCTAATGATCACTCCTAAATCACGTTCCACCGTGGTCCTGGACAAGGTTTCACCATTTAGTGTGTAAGTTCTGTGTGGATTTTTTTTGCCTAGGTGCATTACTTTACATTTTTTAGCATTGAAGCCCAGCTGCCAAGTTGATGACCACTGTTCAAGCTGTCTTAGGTCCTGCGTCATAAAGTCAGGCACACTGCTTTTGCCAACTATGTTGCATAGTTTGGATACTTTTCCTCTAAGTCCTTGGGTCAAATCTCCTATGAATAAATTGAATAGAATCGGCCCTAAGACGGAGCCCTGAGGTACTCCACTCATCACTGCTGACGTTTTGGAGGGGGTACCGTTTACCATCACCCTTTGAAGCCTACCATCTAGCCAATCCCTTACCCATGTTGTGAATGTATCCCCTAATCCCATCGATTTTAGTTTGTTCAACAGCCTGCGGTGTGGAACGCTATCAAAAGCTTTGCTGAAGTCCAAGTATATCACGTCAAGGGACTCACCGGCATCCAGATGACTGGTCACCCAATCAAAGAAGTCAATCAGATTAGATTGGCAGGACCTTCCCCTGGTGAATCCGTGTTGATGTGGATCACGTAGATTTTCTTCATCTAGAATTTTGTCAAGTTCCTGTTTGATCAGTGTTTCCATGAGTTTGCACACTATGGATGTAAGACTCACCGGTCTGTAACTCCCTTTTTGTGGAGTGGAATTACGTTAGCTGTTTTCCAGTCTAGGGGTACTATTCCCGTGCGCATGGAAAGATTGAAGAGTACGGATAGTGGTTCAGCCAGAACTTCACTCAGCTCTCTGAGTACCCTGGGGTGTAGATTGTCTGGCCCCATAGCTTTGTCTACTTTGAGTCTTGAAAGTTCGTGGTAGACATTACTAGGTGTAAACTCGTAATCACGAAACAGGTCATTTTGGCTGTTTCTTATTTGTAGTTGCGGACCATCTCCCGGTGCTTCACAGGTGAATACTGAGCAGAAGTATTCGTTTAGCAGTTCTGCTTTGGTAGTATCAGATTCTGCGTAGTTTCCATCTGATTTCCTAAGGCGTTCTATTCCATTTTTGTTTCTCTTCCTGTCGCTAATGTACCTGAAGAAGGATTTGTCCCCTTTTTTAATGTTCCGTGCTAGATCTTCCTCTGTTTGAAGTTTGGCTTCCCTGACTGCCTTTTTGACAGCCTTAGATCTGGCCAGATAGTCTTCTTTTGCCTCCCTTTTCCCAAGATGTTTGTAGGTAATAAATGTTTCTTTTTTCATTTTAATGAGGTCCGAAATTTCCTTGTTGAACCATTGTGGTTTTTTGTTTCTCCGGCGTTTGCTTACTGTTTTTACGTAGCGGCTAGATGCTTCGTTCAGGATGGATTTTAGGTTTGACCACATAGTTTCCGGATTGTCAGTTTCTGCATGGTTTTGCAGCTTTTGATGGACAAAGTCTCTCATGTGGTCGAAATCTGCCTCCCTAAAGTTGAGGACCCTCGTTGCTGTGTTTGATTTAGAGAAGCCTTTCCTGAGGTTGAGCCATACCATGTTGTGGTCGCTGGAGGCCAGCGTGTCTCCCACTGATACTTCCGAGACACTGTCTCCATTTGTGAGTACCAGGTCCAGTATTACTTTTTCCCTGGTGGGCTCTAATACCATTTGTTTTAGTTGTGCACCCTTAATGGAGGTTATTATTCTTTTGCTACCGCTCGTAGTTGCTGAGAGGGTGTTCCAGTCTGCATCTGGCATGTTGAAGTCGCCTAACAGTACTGTGTCACCACGCAAAGTGATGTTCTCTATGTCCTCAATCAATTCTTTGTCTTTGTCTTCCTTTTGTCTCGGAGGCCTGTATACCACACCGAGGTAATTGAAGAAGAACAGTTCATTGTCCCATTCTTGACACTCCTCTCCACATTCATCAAAACACTCACGTCAATGATCGTCTCAGCATTCGCCTTGATGTTCTTAACATCGATCTTCTCTATGCTATCCTCGATGTTGATCTTAATTTACAAGGCCTGTAGTCGAGGACTATGACTTTGACTTGTCTATGTGCTCTTCAACCAACTATCCAGAGTTATCATCAGGTGAGTCTTATGGTATACCTTTGGATCCTTCACCACCACTCCTCATTGAAGGTCACCACCAGAGAGTTTGTCCTTTACAAAATTCATATGACATGTGGGGCAAACGCTCCCAATAAACATGGAGTCAGAATCAAAGCCTTGAGCAGAGCTTATGGATGCCCTTGACTACAAGGAGTAGCCTAAAGAATAGAGTGGAGGAGCACCTAGCGGTTAGGGCTGTTTCCTCAGCACCCTGAGGTTGCAGGTTCAAGCCTAGCAGTGCTCCTTGTGACCCTGGGAAAGTCACTTAACACTCCATTGCCCCAGGTACATTTGATAGATTGTGAGCCCATAACAGTCTCCTCGAGCTTCACACAATTTGCAGTGCTTTACTCGCAGAACTTCCACTCAGCACTTCCTGTCATTTGATCCAAACAGACTTGGAACTCTGTCACCAAGAGAACCATCTCAACATTGCTGGTGGACTGTATCTCCTTTGCTATGCTCAGGCTGGGTTCCAGTCCCATTGAGGACATCTGTAAAGCAGCCATCTGGTCCTCTGTTCATATATTCATATACTCTCCTACACTACACCCGACTTAACTGATCGAGTTGACATATATTACCTCTGCAAAATGCATTATCTTCTGCTATATGTACTATCTTCTGCAATAAGTAATATCTTCTGTGAAATTGTAATATCATAACTCTTCACTGTTCCTGTAACTTACTCCTATCCTGAAATGTAATTCTACCGGAATGTCCCAGATATTTTCTATATTGTAATCCGCCTAGAACCGCAAGGCACAGGCGGAATAGAAATCCGTAATGTAATGTAATATTCACATCCCACTATTGTTTGGAGAATCATTCCAAATGAAATAGTCAGATTGGCCAAGCAGTTCTACAAAATTTATTCTCTACTTAGATACCAACTTCCCTCCAACCCATTTGGTTTGCTAGGCTTATGGTAGTTGTCAATAACCCTTTTCTCTGAGGCATGATCCTGACAGCTAGGGAGTCCACATGTGAGACTATGCTGCCTGCTTGTTCTTGGATAAAGCAATGTAGCAGGCAGGCAGATATTCTCACAACCCACTCACCAACTCTAGTTGGCCTCTTAGCTTTTACTGAACAGAGAATGACATGGGGACAAATTTGACCCTGTGGGATCTGTTTCCATCCCCATCCCATCCCCGCGAGTTCTGTCCTTGCTTCATCCCTGTGAGCTCTGTCCTCATCTGCACAAGCCTCAAACACTTAAGTGCAGATGAGGACAGAGCTCGCAGGGATGGAGCAGGGACAAAACTCACGGGGAGGGTTCCCCATTGGGTTTTGTGGCTGCAAGGCCCAGGAGGTGAAGTGTTGGATTGAGAACATCCTGGAAGCCAATAGCAGCTAAGTTGTTTTTCTTTCTGTCTTTTATGCAAGATCCTGGACTGTAATGCTGTAGTGCTCATTTGTTCACATCATCACGATTTTCATCACGATTTTGGGCTGTGAAGTCTGGCGTGCTGTTTGATATCACTCTGCAGGCTACTACAGTGCCTTTCTCCATATTTTGTTGGGTGTGCAGGAGTGTGTTTCTGAAGAAGTGGAGTTTTTTGCCAGGTGAAGCAGAACTGAGGCTTTTTCTCCACTTCTTTTTTCTTTTTCCTTCCTGCTATTTATATGTTGTGTGATTGGAGATTTGTGTGTGAGTAAGGCCTTCTAGTGTTGCAGAGGGGATATCGGTTTCCATATGGGGGTTTTGATATTTAGTAGAATAGTGAGTTTACTGACCCTGATCCCGAGTTTATAGTGTGATGGAGAGAGAGCCCACGAGGATGGAAGCAATTTGTCCCAGTGCCATTCTCAATAACTGAACTGATGGCCCTGCGAGCCAACATCAAAATGAAAGGCACCTGCACACATGGTATGGGTGGTCTTAAAGTTTTATAGTGACAGTATACTTTTGACCTTGCTGGGTTCTGTAGATGAGGTCACCCACATGTGAGAATATCTGCTTGCTGCCCTTGGATAACACCTGCTACAGATAACTCTGCTGTTCTGTTATTGTCATGGTTTAGTTTAGGAATTTATTATGTTTTGATTATACATTTTATTAAAATAGACATTCTTAATGTATTGAGAGTTTCTGAACCCATTGAGATTTTTGTTTTGATTCCTGATAGGTGATATATTTATGGAAAACTTTGGGCCAGATTTTCGTGGAGAAACATTCTTCACCGTTTTTGCAATTTTCTTCCCTGCTGCTACTGGTATATTAGCAGGAGCAAATATCTCGGGTGATCTTGCGGTGAGTAGGATGAAAATAATTGTTAATAGAAAATATTCATTCTCCATGTTTGTTTTAAAAATGTGTACATTAAGAATCATTTTAAAAACGTACTTTTGTTATTTTTCAAGGATCCTCAATTAGCCATACCTAGAGGAACAATGTTGGCCATTTTAATAACCACAATAGTTTACATGGGAGTTGCTGTGTCTGTAGGTAAGTGTTTTGATGATATACCTGAATGTTGCCACGTTCTTGTCACTAAAAATTATGAACATGAATAGCATGCTGCATGCTGGAATTTCACAGTGATTGTTTAGGATCTTAAATAACTCATTAAGGGCCCCTTTTACAAAGCTGTGATAGCAAGTCTGCTGCAGCAAATGCACCGAAGCCCTTAGAAATTGCATGGGCTTTGGTGCATTTGCCATGGCAGACTTGCTACTGCTGCTTTGTAAACGGGGCCCTAAATCTTTCTGAGTATTTATTTCATGTTTCCAGAATTATTTTTAACATGGTTATATGGTTTGCTAGCTACTCTGAAATTTACTCAGGTACTGGATAGCGCAGCTTAGAAGTAACACTGCTCACTCCCCCCCCCCCCCCCCCCCCATATGAGCACCACTCTTAACAAAAAAAATATATATATAAAGGGGGTACTTTTTGAATATATTGCATGTGTTCCAGGAAATTACATACCAAAAAAAAGATCAAAATAATGCATGGTAAAATACAACATATTAAGCAGAATAGTATCTGCAGTTTCCTTAGTCTCAGCAGCAGATGAATCCAGAGACTAGTGGGTTGTGCCCATCTACCAGCAGGTGGAGATAGTTTAGACCAGGGGTGCCCAAAAGATCGATCGCGATTGACTGGTAGATCGTGAAGGCAACGCGAGTCAATCGCGTTGCCTTCGCATTCTACTTGCTTCCCGACTCAGAAGTGCTGAGCCGACGAACTTTCCCCACCCAACGTCAATTCTGATGTCAGAGAGGAAGTTCCGGGCCAGCCAATCGCTGCCTGGCTAGCCCGGAACTTCCTCTCTGACTTCAGAAATGACGTCGGGGAGAGGAATACTGGTCAGCCCCCGATGCTTCTGCGTGGGGAAGCAGGGAGAGCTTGGGGCGGATGTGGTTTGAAGGCCTGTTCCCTGATGGGGCGGCAGTGGCTTGGGCGCAGGCAGGGAGACAGAAAGAAGGCGCAGGCAGGGAGACAGAAAGAAGGCGCAGGCAGGGAGACAGAAAGAAGGCGCAGGCAGGGAGACAGAAAGAAGGCGCAGGCAGGGAGACAGAAAGAAGGCGCAGGCAGGGAGACAGAAAGAAGGTGCAGGCAGGGAGACAGAAAGAAAGAGGAGAAAAAGAAAGAAAGAAAGGGGGCAGGGAGAGAGGAAGAAAAAGTTGGCAGAGGGAATGAGGTCTGGAAGCATACAGCAGGCTAAAAGAAGGGAATAAATATTGGATGCACAGTAAAAAAAAAAAGAAAAGAGAAAGTGCATCCAGAGACTAATCACCAGACAACAAAGGTAGGAAAAATGATTTTATTTTCAATTTAGTGATCAAAATGTGTCCGTTTTGAGAATCTATATCTGCTGTCTATATTTTGCACTATGGCCCCCTTTTACTAAACTGCAATAGCGGTTTTTAGCGCAGGGAGCCTATGAGCATCGAGAGCAGCGCAGGACATTCAGCACAGTTCCTTGTGCTAAAAACCGCTATCGTGGTTTAGTAAAAAGGGAGGGGGTATATTTGTCTATTTTTGTATAGCTGTTACTGAGGTGACATTGATAAAGCCATCTGCCTTGACCTTTTTGAAAACCTACGGAATATAAATGATGATTAACATTTTCTCTGCGTACAGTGTGCTTTGTGTTTTTAAAAATTTTATTGTTGGTAGATCATTTTGACTTGGTCATTTTAAAAGTAACTCACAAGCCCAGAAAGTGTGGGTACCCCTGGTTTAGACTTTGCACTTTTACTTATTAGATATTGAGCCTCCTAGTCAATTAGTATACTGTCTCCAGGAGGCAGGTGGATGTGCCGTTATGAGCTCCTGGTTTTTGCTATTTTTCTCCTGGGCTGGCCTAGATCAGTTGAGCTCAAGGGTGCTCTGTCTGAGCAGTGCCAGCTTTAGGGATTACACCTGGTCCCTTCCTCACCCTCCAGGGGATACACCTAGTCACCCCAGATCCCTATCCTACCCTCCTAGTGTATTGTAGTGCAGATTCTCCTTCCCCACATTAAACAAAGCACAAAAGGAAGACAGCACTGTCAGATAGAAGCTTCATCAGTTTCCTATGCTGACAACGGGCCAGTTGTGTCTGTGGCTAAAGGCTCTCCTAGTAAATTACTTAGAATTGGGTAAGTCATCCTACTCGCCCTCCCTGGGCCAAGTACATATATTTTCTTTGTATATTTTTTATACTGCTTTGATTCTTATATTTCTGGCATATATTTTTGCCGTATAATTTTTGCATACTTTTGGGTCCATTGACACTGCATGCATTTGTACTCACGGCACCAATGATTATTGCATCTGAAGTAGTTAAATGCTGTTCCTGCTGCGGAAAGCATTGAACAACGTTGGGGCTCTGCTTTGATGGCTGTGTGAGCTCTATAGCTGCGGACAAGTCGATGGCGGACTCTGGGGATTTTTCTCATGTGGATGAGGGTTGGCCTGCTTCTCCACAGTTCAACACAGCTAGAAAAGCAAATAGAATGTTAGGAATCCATAGAAAAGGAATAGAGAATAAGAGAATATTATGCCTTTGTGTTGCTTTATGGTGTAACTGTACCTTGAATATTGTGTACAGTTCTGGTCACTGCAGCTCAAAGACAGCAGAAATAGAAAAGGTACAGAGAGACAACAAATAATAAAGGGATGGAATAGAAACATGACGGCAGATAAGGGCCATAGCCCATCAGGTCTGCCCACTCTACTGACCCACCCCCAAGTCTACTATCCTAGGGATCCCACTCCTGGTGACAGGTTCCCTTGGCTTAACCCTCTAAGGGATCCCACATGGGCATCCCATTTGCTCTTAAATTCTTGCATGCTGTTTGCCTCGATCACCTGCACCGGGAGCTCGTTCCAAGGATCAACCACTCTCTCGGTGAAGAAATATGAGGAATGGCTGCAATGACTCCCCTACAGGGAAAGGCTAATGAGGCTAGAGCACTCCAGCTTGGAGAAGACAGCTGAGGAGAGAGAATTGAAGTCTATAAATGAGTGGCATGGAAAGGGTAGACATGAATTGCCTGTTTACTCTTTCCTAAAGTAAAAGAACTAGAGGGATACAATGAAGTTGCTAAGCAATACATTCAGAACTTATTGGAGAAAATTTCTTAAATGTATAATTCAGATCTGGAATTCATTGTTAAAGAATGCAGTAAAAATGGTTAGTTAAGCAGGGTTTTAAAAAAGGTTTGAACAAGCTCCTTAAAACCCACCCCACCCCCCCAAACTGAAAATCCTCTGCTTGTTCCTGGGATGAGCAACTTGAAATCTATTTTATTCTTTGGGGTCACTTACATGTGACCTGGGTTCGGCATTGTTGGAAACAGAATATTGAGCTTGATGGACCTTTTGGTACAGTGATGCTTTCAAAAGAAAGGTAATACAGTGGTACCTTGGTTTACGAGCATAATTAGTTCCAGAAGCATGCTCGTAAACCAAAATACTCGTATATCAAAGTGGATTTCTCCATAGGAACTAAGGGAAACTCGCTTGATACGTTCCCTCTCACCCCCACCCCCCGAGGCCAGGGGTGCTGCTCTACCCCCCCCCCCGAGAACCAGCATTGCTCCCCCCGAAGGCCCCCCCCCGTGATCCGACACCCCCCCCCCCCCCGCGATCCTGCCCCCCCCCCCCCCCCCGCCGCAATCTGAAATTCCCCAGACCCACCTGAACATGCTTCTTACTTCCATCTGGCCACCGGCACCGGCATGTCCTGTGCGTTGGTGCCGGTGCCCGAAGATCTACCTCCTCTTCTTTGCTGGGCCCAGCAAAGAAGAGGAGGCAGATCTTCGGGCACCGGCACCAGCACACAGGACATGCCGGTGCCGATGGCCAGATGGAAGTAAGAAGTATGTTCAGGTGGGTCTGGGGGATTTCAGATTGTGGTGGGGGGGAGGGGGGGTGCCGGATCGCAGTGGGGAGGGTGCCGGATTGCGGGGTCGTCACTCGCAAATCGAGGCAAGCTCGGTTACTGAGGCGCCGATTTTGCGAATGTTTTGCTCGTCTTGCAAAACACTTATAAACCGAGGTACCACTGTACTATAAAACTTACCTTAAAATTTGGGTGCTGCTCATTTTCAGACATAATGCAATAGGATGACCAACTATTCACATAAGCTCAGGAAGCAATAAAAAGATAAAGATAGTCTAGGTAGCACAAACATAACTCTTCAGAGATCCAACAAAATGATTGTATGTGCTTTTTTTGAACGTTGGAGTGGGGGGCAGAATCTACTATTTAGAAGTCATAGATTATTCTACCCAACAAGTATAGCTTAAGGAAATTAAGGAGGGAGGGTGGGCTGTTAGCATCCTATTCTTGTACCTTGATAGTTCCTCCCTCCCATGCTGTACCTCTTCATGTACCTTGATGTTCCTCCTCCCATGCTGGAAAGTATGACTCATTACTTAATAGGCATGTTTAGCCCAAAAGAAATGGTTAATGAAATTCTATATATCTCAAGCTTGTAAATAAACAAACTTTGCTGCCATCCCCTCTTCTCCTAAAGCAGACCATTGGCTGTTCAGTTAGGGCCCAATTCTATTTCTAGTGTAATGGGTGTGTCATTCTGGACGGAAGGGTAATATTCCAGTGCTTGCGAGTCGTGTAGAAGAAATCCACTCCAATATTTGAATCCATCCTTCTTCGTTAGAGGGCTCTGCTGCCCCCCTTCAGTTTATTCCTTATATATACAAACTGTAAGGACATTTGTTCTGTTTATTTCATTATTTTATTTGGTCTTTTGTTTGTTTTGTTTTCACATTTTTTTAACGGATTTGTTGCTCAGAGATCCCCTAGTCGAGGGTCTAGCTCTGCCTGTGTGGAGGAGAAGCAGACAGATCTGCAGCTGACAGGCCATTCCCTCTGTGGTAACTATTGGGAAGCCTGCAGAAATGTTTTGGAGCTCTGGGTCTGTTCCCCTTGTAGCATTGCTCACCTATTGCATTGCAGGGACTTGTGCGCAGGCTGTTAGATATCCATATGGGGCTCAGTGGGGTTATGCTGGATGCCAGCTTCATTTCGCTTTCCTCCCCTTCATGTCTGCAGGGGTTTGAGGCTGTGTAAGACACCAGTCTGACTGGCAGCCCGAAGATTTCTTCTCCCAGATCCAGTTACTTTTGAAGCTGAGGCAAGCTACAGAACATTTTTTTTAAAATTTATTTGTTCAATTTTCTATACTGTTCTCCCCAGGGAGCTCAAAACAGTTTACATGCATTTATTCAGGTATTCAAGCATTTTCCCCGTCTGTCCAGGTGGGCTCACAATCTATCTAATGTACCTGGGGCAATGGGGGGATTAAGTGACTTGCTCAGGGTCACAAGGAGTAGTGTGGATTTGAACCCAAAACCTCAGGGTGCTGAGGCTGTAGCTTTAATCACTGCCCCACACACTCCCCACTCTCAGCACAGGTAACAGTGAGTAAGGCTGTTACATCATACGAAGAAAATTGGTGGGGCGGGGGTCTTTAAAACCTTTTTTTCTAGGTTTCTGCCCCTTCCCTTAGGTTTCCCCACCTCTTAAATCCTGGGGTTTTGTTTTACTTAAAGCATTTTGGAGCCATTTTTTTGGTGCCAAACGCTGCTGCTGTAGCCATCTTGGATTTTCCTTTTTTTTATTTTAGTTCTCCAGAAGCTTCTAATCACCTTGTTTTGCCTCAAAACTAGCAGGGATTGAGTCCTCGGGCTCCTTTACCCTAATCCATGCCATGTTTGCACCTTTGCACGACATGCCATGCAGCATGTGAAAGGGGCAGTCTGCTTAGCCTCCCTTTTGCTCTCTATGGCCAAGGAACGTTTAGGGGATTTGTTGGTTGGGAGTAAATTCCTTCCAGAGCCCCAAAATGACAGATATCCTAAATGCAGTGGCGTGGAGGTTGTGGAGCCCAAGAATGCATACTAGTCTCTTCTAAAGGAGACTCCACACTGTCTAATACATTTTCTCCAGAATTTGTCAATCTAATGTGGAGAGCTTTTCTGGATAGCTGAAGTCCTCAAGGGATGTGTGACAGCACAGCAGGAGGCACATGAGGAAGCGGGGGTTCCTAGAGCGCGTCTGCCTCAGAATCAGAGGCTGACCAGGACCTGGTAGGTCTTTCCTCGGGGAACTCAGAGGATGAGAGGTTTGTTTTTATGTTCTTATTGTCACAGAGCCTTTCCTGACGGGAGTTGCAAGATCGCAGGCAGGTGCATGTACGCTAGATACAGTGGTGGCCCTTGATCAGGGGGATAACCCCATGGTCTGCTGGCTGTTCAGACCCTCAGCTCTGTTATCGCTGACTTGCTGTGGGAGTTGATCTTAGATTTTCAGCAGGTCCGCTCTACTCCCTGCTTTATAATGAGTGGAGTGGGAACCCAGTCTTCTTTCAGTTTTAGTTTCTCTGGCATCCTGATATCAATGTTTATCCCAGGACAAGCAGGCAGCCTATTCTCGCATATGGGTGACATCATCGACGTAGCCCCGATGCGGAAGCCTCGCAAGCAGACTTGCTTGAAGAAACTAGAAGTTTCGAGTCAGCCGCACTGCACATGTGCGAGTACCTTCCCGTCCAGCACAGGGCGTGTCTCCTCAGTTTTCCGCGGAGCCGAGAAGTCCCTCTTTGACTCTCTGCGTTCAACTTACTTACTTTGTGCCTTCTCTCACCGCGGTTTGTGTTATTTTTCTTCATGAAACGCTGTATTTAGTTTATTACTTTTATTTCTTGTTTAAAAAAAGAAAAAAAAATTATTTCTTCCGTTCGGCTGCCAGGGCATGCTGCTCGGCCGCAGCCCAGGGGTTTCGACCTTGCAGGGGCTGTGTTTCCTCCTATATCCCGGCCAACAACAGGCTTCAAAAAGTGTAGCCAGTGTCAGCATGCGATTTCTCTTACGGACCCACACAGTAGGTGCCTCAAATGCCTTGGGCCAGACCATCACCCGAAGTCGTGCGAGCGCTGTGCTATTCTTCAACCTCGAGCCCTTAAACGTCGTCTGCTTTCAGTGGAGAAGCTCTTTGGGATGGTTTCGACCACTTCCTTTGACTCCGAAGCCGACCTCAGTATTACCTTCGACCTCGGTTCCTCCTGCCTCCACTGCTTCGACCTCGAGCCTTATCAGACCTTCATCGTTTGCAGCGGCTCTTTCTTCGACGACATCTGCTGTATCTTCCCCTGTAGCCTCAGGTCAGATAGCTCAGCAGAAAGTTCCAGCGGTGGTGCTTAAAGTGCCTAAGACTTTCCAATTCGAAGCACATTTTCACTGCCTCTGTGGAACCTCCAGCCAAAGCAGGTGGTCTGGTTTCTGACGCGGATCCATCCTTGCCGACTTCTTTCCAGACCATGTTAGAGCAGCAATTCATTCAGTTCCTCACTAATATGGGACCGAAGCTTGTTACTCTAATCCAGCCTGGGCATTCTGCAGACTCCCGCGAGATCAAGCCTCTTCCTATACCTCAGACTGAGACTACACACTCTATGCAGGGAGCAGAGTCTCTGCGAGTGACTGGTCTGGCATCTCTGCACGTAAAGAAAGGAGCAGATTCTTTACAAGTGCCTCGACAGGAATCCTCACACTCCATACAAGGAGCGGAGCCTTTGGGAGTGCATCGAGGTTCTTCCATCAAGCCTCTGGAGCTTCGATCCACAGCTTCCAGCCCCATCCATTCCTTGGTGCCATCGACTGCTTCCATCTCCGGGGCGAAGTCTCCTCTAACTTTGAGATCTGCTTCCAAGCACCTTTCTCACAGATGTTCGAGGCCTTCATCGAGGCATACTTCTAGGCATAGCTCTTCTTCCAAAGTGCGTCCTTCTTCAACTAAGCCTCGATCTACACCATCCAGTTCTACTAGACCATAGACTCCTCGATCGAGGTCTCCATTTCCAAACTTCGAGGACTAGCGGTTTTGATTGCTTCGTCTAAGTCTCCCTATTCTTTTGACACCATTTTTCCGGCTGAAGCTTCATCTTTGACCCAGGCTGCCTTGACGACCGAGTCCTTCTCGAGGCAAGGCATTGGCGGATCAGCTATCTTTCTCCTCTTTTCTTTGTCAGATGGCTATAGACTTGGACCTTCAATTGGATGCTTGTTCCAAATACTCTAAGGAGTATCTTGAAGTCATGCATCTTCCTCAACCTCCGGCAGAGTCACTTAAGCTTCCTCTTCACAAGCTTTTGTCTCAGACTTTTACCAGATGCCTGGAGACTCCTTATGCAATTCCAGCTGTTCCAGGCAAATTGGACTCCAGATATAAAACTCTCCATCGCAAAGGATTTGAGAATTCACAATTATCTCACCAATCCCTACTTGTGGAGTCATCCTTGAAGAGGTCCCATCCTTCCAAGGTATATGCTACCGTTCCTCCTGGAAGGGAAGGGAAAACTATGGACAAATTTGGACGTCACATCTATCAAAATGCCATGATGTCCTCTAAAGTCCTTATTACAATTTTCATTTTATCACTTATTTTGAGTTCCTCATTGCTCTTTTGCCTAAATTTATCAATTATTTAGATACTCAAAAGCACTTTGAATTTCAAGAAGTCATAGCTTCTTCTATCACAACTCAGATTACATCTACTTCAGTCTTCTTACGATGCCTTTGAGTTGTCTGCCAGGGCAGCTGCTTGTTCTGTAGCAATGCGCTGCCTTGCTTGGCTTTGAAACATTGACATGGATCCTAATCTTCAGGACCGCTTGGCTTATATTCCTTGTACAGGCAATGACCTCTTCGATGAATCTATTGAGGCAACCACCAAGAAATTGTCTGAGCATGAAAAATCCTTTGCTTCTGTTGTCAGACATAAGCCAAAGCCAGCTCCTGCCAAGCCTGCACGCCCTCCTTCTATTTATCAGAGGCTCCTTACACTCGCCCTCCTCTTAAGAAACAGCAGACTCAGAAGCAACAGAACCTTCTGCTGCACCTAAGGCTACACAGCCTTTTTGACTGTTTAAAACAGAGCATAACCTCCACCGTTCTGTCTCTGTCCTCTCTTCCCCCTGTTGGAGGTCGTCTCCATCATTTTTACCACCGATGGGAGACAATCACATCCGACCTCTGGATGCTATCAATCATCAGGGAAGGATACTCTCTTCATTTCACTCAGGTTCCACCAGAGCTTTCCCCAAGAGAGTATCCTTCCAGTCCATCCCAGACTGCCCTTCTTCTTCAGGAAGCTCAAGCTCTGCTTCGTCTCCGTGCCATCGAACCAGTTCCTTTGGAACAGCAGAACAGGGGGTTTTACTCCCGTTATTTCCTTGTTCCGAAGAAGACGGGTGATCTGCGACCCATTCTGGTTCTCAGGGCTCTCAACAAATTTTTAGTCAAAGAAAAATTTTGCATGTTGTCCCTGGCATCTCTTTATCCCCTTCTAGATCAGAATGACTGGTTATGCTCTCTGGATCTCAAGGAGGCATACACTCATATTCCCATTCATCCGGCCTCCCGTCAATATCTCAGATTTCAGGTGGGGAATCTGCATTATCAATAGAGAGTGTTCCCTTTGGCCTGGCTTCCTCTCCAAAAGTATTCACCAAGTGCCTGGTAGTGGTAGCAGCAGCTCTAAGGAACCATGGTCTTCAGGTTTTTCCCTACCTAGATGACTGGCTCATCAAAGATTCAATATCTCAGGGGGTTATTGTAGCGACCCAACGGACTACATGGTTCCTACAGAGTTTGGAATTCGAAATCAACTTTCCCAAATCTCAGCTTCTACCCTCTCAGAAACTACAATTCAGCGGAGCTGTTCTGGACATCATCCAACTCAGAGCATTCTTTCTGCAACAACATCTGGAAGCTGTCCTTCAGCTCTGTCATACAGTGTCTTCCCGCTCCTCCATCTTAGCAAGACACATGGCCTCCACAGTACACGTGACTCCTTTTGCCAGACTTCACCTCAGAATTCCTCAGTGGACCCTGGCATCTCAGTGGACACAGGTCTGCGACCCACTTTCTCGACACATTGCAGTCACTCCTTCATTGAGATGCTCTCTTCTAATCTCTCCAGAGGCTTGCTGTTTCAAACGCCCCCCCATCAGAAGGTCCACGCAACATATTCCTCGACCTACGCTTGGGGCGCTCATCTCGATGGTCTCCGTACTCAAGGCCAGTACTCAAGGACCAGTACGGATCGTCAGTGTCACATCAATCTGTTGGAACTCAGAGCGATCTTCAAGGCTCTCAATGCTTTTCAACATCTTCACGACCAGGTAGTCCTCATTCAGACGGACAACCAAGTCGCCATGTACTATGTCAACAAACAGGGAGGGACGGGATCTTCCTTCCTTTGTCAAGAAGCTCTGAAGGTTTGGGACTGGGCAATCCACCACAACATCTTCCTCAAAGCTGTTTACATCCAAGGGGTGGAAAATTGCTTGGTGGACAACTTAAGTCGTCTTCTGCAAGGTCACGAATGGACACTCCATTCCTCGGCTCTTCATCACATTTTTTTCATAGTGGGGAACGCCTCAGATAGATCTCTTTGCAGCTCCCCACAACCACAAACTGCCTCAATTCTGCTCCAGGATATATTCTGCTCATCGCCTCTAAGCAGATTCTTTTCTTCTGGAATGGACAAATCTCTTCCTGTATGCATTCCCTCCATTCCCTCTCATTCTCAAGACTCTTGTCAAGTTGAAGAACGATCATGCTACCATGGTTCTGATTGCTCCTCGGTGGCCGAGACAACCTTGGTACTCCCTTCTACTTCAGCTCAGCAGCAGGGAGCCATACCTTATACCTTTTCCATCTCTGCTTACAGAGTCAGGGATCTCTGCTTCATCCCAACCTGCAGTCTAATTCTCTACACCTGACAGTTTGGTACCTCTCAACATAACTCCTCTTCAGTTTTCTCAACCTGTAAGAGACATTGCGAAGGAGGTTTGCTGCTCTCGCTGGGAGGGTCAAAAAGGTTCACGGAGGGGGGGATAGGAGGGTCAGCGGGGGTTCGGCTGGGAGGGGGGAGAAGCGGTCTGCCTCGTGCTCCATTACCTTCTTCAAACAACAGCAGCGTTTACAATTCGCTGCTGTTGCCAGCTTCAGGCCTTGTTCTCTGCCGGGTCCTGCCTACTTCCTGTTTTCATGAAGACAGGACCCGACAGAGAGGAAGGCCTGAAGCGGGCAACAGCAGTGAATTGTGAATGCTGCTGCTGCCCGATGAAGTTCAGGACATCGGGGAAGGAGCAGGGAGAAATCGGCTGCTGGCTTGGGGGTGAGGGTAGGGAAAGAATCGTGGAAGTGGAGAAATTGGCATGATGGCTTTGTGGGGGGCTAGGGGGAGAGAGAAAGAAAGGAAAAAATAAAGAGGGGGGGCCAGGGGGAGAGAGAAAGAAAGGCAGAAATAAAGAGGGGTCAGGGAGAGAGAGAAAGGCAGAAATAAAGAGGGGGTCAAGAGGGAGAGAAAGAAAGGCAGAAAGAAAGAGGAGGGCCAGGGGGAGAGAGAAATAAAGAGGGAGGCCAGGGGAAGAGAGAAAGAAAGGCAGAAATAAATAGGGGGGCCAGAGGGAGAGAGAAAGAAAGGCAGAAATAAAGAGGGGTCAGGGAGAGAGAGAAAGGCAGAAATAAAGAGGGGGTCAAGAGGGAGAGAAAGAAAGGCAGAAAGAAAGAGGAGGGCCAGGGGGAGAGAGAAATAAAGAGGGAGGCCAGGGGAAGAGAGAAAGAAAGGCAGAAATAAATAGGGGGGCCAGAGGGAGAGAGAAAGAAAGGCAGAAATAAAGAGGGGGTCAAGGGGGAGAGAAAGAAAGGCAGAAAGAAAGAGGAGGGCCAGGGGGAGAGAGAAATAAAGAGGGAGGCCAGGGGGAGAGAGAAAGAAAGGCAGAAATAAAGAGGGGGGCCAGGGGGAGAGAGAAAGAAAGGCAGAAATAAAGAGGGGAGCAAGGGGGAGAGAGAAAGAAAGAGGGGGGGGCAGGAGAAGAAAGAAGAAGGACCAGAGACTCATGAAATCACCAGACAAAAAGGTAGGAAAAATGATTTTATTTTCAACTTAGTGATCAAAATGTGTCCGTTTTGAGAATTTATATCTGCTGTCTATATTTTGCACTATGGCCTCCTTTTACTAAAACGCAATAGCAGTTTTTAGCGCAGGGAGCCTATGAGCGTCGAGAGCAGTGTGGGGCATTCAGCGCAGCTCCCTACGCTAAAAACCGCTATCGCAGTTTAGTAAAAAGGGAGGGGGAATATTTGTCTATTTTTGTATAGTTGTTACTGAGGTGACATTGCATAAAGTCATCTGCCTTGACCTCTTTGAAAACCCGCGGAATATAAATGATAATTAACATTTTCTCTGCGTACAGCGTGCTTTGTGTTTTTAAAATTTTATTGTTGGTAGATCATTTTGACTTGGCCACAAAGGTAAGGGGGAGGGAGGGAGGGGAGCTGCGGAAAGACATCTAGTAATCCTTGCAGGCTTGACTGTGCAGGGAATTATTTTTGTAAAATCATGTTTTGTTATGTGACTGGCATTATCTAGACTTTAATTTCTATGAATGAATAGAATGAAAATGATATAAAATTACTTGCTTGCGGGGACCGTGTGTTCCGGCTCACACAAGGAAGGAGGGGGTGAAAGGGAAAAAGTTTCTCTTCCTTGGAAATAGATTCTGAAGTGACCTCATTAAAGAAGACCAGCACCAAATGTACAAGAAATCCCTTAAACAATGTCAAAAGAGCCCAAAATAGAAAACTGCTACTGCCTTGAGACTCCATTATTGTAGGAATCAACTTGAAATCACAGAAGAGACAGGAAAAGGTTAAATGCCTCATGGAATCCTCAGGTACAAAACATAAACCAAATTGTGAATGAAATCAGAGCAGACAGTAAGAATTATAAAATTGATGTCATTATCCATCTGGAAAAAAAGGCGTACTAGAAATAATGCCTCAGCAATACAATTTTCAGAAGTTCTATTTGCTCATGGTAAGGGAGAAGAGAGACTGCTAGTGATGGTGGGGGGACTGATAGAAGATATGAAAGAAGGGTGGTAGAAAGGAACAGATGGTAAAGGAGGGAGGGAAGGGTGGTGGTGGAAAGGAATAGAACAGACATTGAAAGAGGGTAGAGAGGAACAGACCCTGAAAGGAAATGTGGAAGGCAGAGTGGGGAGAAGACGCTGGAAGGGAAGAAGACAGATGCCAGACTATGGGGGAGCGGAGGGAAGAAGATGGGTGCTAGACGGGGACGGTGACGGGGCGGTGAATGGGATGGCAGTGACGGGGCGGTGAAAGGGATGGCGGTGACGGTGACGGGGTGGTGCAGAGGATGGTGGGCCGGGGACGGTGCAGTGACGGGGACAGATTTTTTCCCCGTGTCATTCTCTAGGACTAGTGCATGATTCCCTAAACTAAGTACGCAGGTGATGTAGTCCACGAAGGAGGCTATGGCTGTTTCGGTGCTGTAGTGTGTGCGGAATCCTGATTGGTATTTGTGATAATCCTCTACTGTTTGGGTTTCTGCCAGATACTTGTGACCTTGATTGGCCACTGTAGAAACACGATACTAGATTAGATGGACCACTGGTCTGACCCAGTATGGTTATTCTTTTGTTGTTAAATCACAAGCCACAGCAAGCTGTTTATCATTCTTGAAATGTACTTACATGTGCAAAGCAGCAACTTGAGCCTTGCTCCATACCTAACTTTGCACAACAACTTGGACCAGACTGACCTAAACACCTAAAAAGATAAACAGATCCTTTTTCTGTTGACAAACAGGAGCCCAAGTTAACAACCGTATTTTTTGCTCTATAAGATGCACTTGACCATAAGACACACCCACCTGTAGAGGAGGAAAAACCAATAAATTAAAAAAAATTCTGAACCAAATGATGTACCCTGTACCCCCTTTGGTGGTCTATTGGTAGGCCAGGCAGGGTACAGGGCACGTGTAGTGGTGGGTATGTCTAATGGTAGGCACGTGTAATGGCAGCAAGCCAGCCAGCTCCAAGCCACCCATACCTTTTTAAATCCAGCCCACCCATCCTCTTCTCGTGGTTCTGTTGGCTCCAGCCCTCCCCCCCCCCCCTTGCTCGTGGGCCAAGCAGCTCCAGCCGGCTGCCCTCCCTGCCACAGCATACACCTTGATCTTTACACAGGGCTGCTAGACGGTGCTCACAGCCTTCACTCTGCTGGGCTCCTCCTTATTTCCCAGCCAGCGGCACACAGGTCAGGAGCAAGCTTTCCGCGCTCCTGCTTGGGCCCGCACCATTTTCTAAATGACTGCCATCTGTTCTCACGAGTCCCGTGAGAACTGGTGGCAGCCATTCAGAAAGCGGTGGGGGCCCAAGCGGAAGCACAGAAAGTTTGCTCCTGACCTGTGTGCCGCTGGTCGTGAAATAAGGAGGAGCTCGGCAGAGCGAAGGCTGCGAGGGAGGGATACACGCTCGACCACGATGATGATGATGATGGCAGGCGGGGTAGGGGTGTGTGTTTTTAAAAAGATGGTGCAGCAGTGGGGGTGGGGTGTTTTACAACAGAACGGGGGGGGGGTGTAACAAAATTTGTATCTTTGCTGCGTAAGAAGCACCGAGATTTCCACCCACTTTTGGGTGGAAAAAAAGTGCGTCTCTTATGGAGCGAAAAATACGATCAGGCCATTTGTTCCTAGACAGTTTTTAAGGTCAGCAAACAAATTTTTGAGTATTCTATCATGTAAGGAAAAGACTAGTGGATTTGAAGTTGCATGCATTTATCTGAGTGGCACTTTTTATTTGGAATGTCTTGCCTAAATGAGGCTTTAAATAGTTTATTACACCATAGAATCAGCCTATATACTACTAGGTTCACCTCATTTCATGTGGATTGCCTCTAAGAACATAAGAATGCTGCTGGGTCAGACCAGTGGTCCCTCATGCCCAGCAGTCTGCTCACGTGGCGGCCCCCAGGTCAAAGACCAATGCTCTAAATGAGTCCAGCCTCACCTGCGTATGTTCCAATTTAGCAGGAACTTGTCCAATTTTGTCTTGAATCCCTGGAGGGTGTTTTCCCCTGTAACAGACTCCAGAAGAGCGTTCCAGTTTTCTACCACTCTGGGTGAAGAAGAACTTCCTTACGTTTGTACGGAATCTATCCCCTTTCAACTTGAAGCTGGAGACTTTTTTTTTTTTTTAAGTAACTTCAATACATATCTTAAAACTTATTTCCACTTTGCCTTCTCTGATATTTAAACTATCTGTCATGATTTTGGTGGTCAGTTAAGAGTATGTTCAGCCCCAGAACAGATAGGCTCTGGAGACGAGAGAACAGCACATCTCTACCCATTTCCCTTCCTTCCACTCCCCACCAAGTATGTGTTCTTGTACCCTTTGCTGTACTCAGCATTTTAATTTTTGCCCTTATTCCTTAAGCACCCTTTCATCTGTTTCTTGACTTATTTTATTTATTTATTTTTACTGGCATTGATTTTGTAAGTTTAGTTTAGTTTCTCTCTCTTTTTTTTAAATTTTTTTATTAACATCTTAGATTTATTTAGGCCCCGATTCACTAAAGTCAGCGATCGTTGCTAAACCTGTTTTCATAGGTTTAGCGACGATCACTGCTAACCGACCCAATTCACAAAACAGCCCACCACTTGTTTTTCCCCTCTATCGCCCATTTTCCAATCCGGCCATGCAAAATTGTAAAACCTCATGCAAAATAGTGAAGTGATTGATTCACTAACATTTGCTTGACTATTTTGCATTGGGTTTTACAACCCTAAAACCAGACTTCTGTAGACCTGTTGGTAACTGTTACCGACAAGTCTGCTGGTTAAAATTTTTTTTATTTTTAAAAATGGCACAGATAATTTGTGTGTATTACACATGCAAAATACCTATCCCATAAAAAAAAATCCCCCACTGCCACTTCAGGCCTCCCCAATGACCCCCCAACAATTGTTGCAATATTACACTTCCCCCCCCCCTGAAAGATGGAAGGAATTCACATTCCCTCCTGCCATCGGTCCCCCCCGCCACTCCCACCGCCGGGTAGGATCGTTCCCCCCCCACCGTCGAATCAAGTCACCCCCCTCCCCCGTACCTTTAAGTCAGGAGCAGGAAGGGTGCTCAGTCCCTCCTGCTCATCTGCCGTCCGCCGTCAGCAATGCAGGCCTTATGTCCTGCCCCAGTGCATCATGTGATGCAAGGGGAGGGGCCTAAGGCCCAGATTGTCTCAGGTGCCTCGGGCTCCTCCCTTGGGAGGGGCCTGAGGTGTCTGAGCCAATCAGGGACTTCCTTAGGGAGGAGCCTGAGGCACCTGAGCCAATCGGGGCCTAAGGCCTGCATTGTGCAGAGTGGCTTGCAGAGGAGCAGGAGGGGCAGAGCACCTAACTGCTTGTTAGGATACATCCTACCTGATTGCAGGTGATGTACTTTGACTGATAATCTGGATTGTGCTGATGATCAGCAGGGGATGTCTTCCTCTCCCTCCATTAGGATTTAGCTAAACCATGTGGCCAAAACACAAACTGTAGGAGGAGATTGAAATTCAGTCATTTGTCTAGTTAAGTTACTCGGGTTGTTTTAATGTTGACCCTGGAATATCTATCTTTGGTTAAGAAATTCTCAGTCTTAATGGAAGAACAGAAGAGTAAAATGACATTATCATTTAAAAATAACTGTCATTTGGAATTTTATTTGTACCAGGTTCTTGTGTTGTCCGGGATGCTACAGGGAATGTTAATAACTCTCTATCAACTGAGCTGACAAACTGCACAGATGCAGCTTGTAAATTAAATTTTGATTTCTCATCATGTAAAGAATCAGAATGCAAATATGGGCTAATGCAAGACTTCCAGGTAAGATGTGAGCACCTAACTCTTAAACTTATTTAATGGCTTATCAGTTCTGCTTGAAAGATTTTAGGTTGCCCAGGCCTTAATAAACCAAATATAGTACATAACTAGTTTTATTACAAAGAAAATAGTTGAATAGTTTAATTTTATACGTAATTGGGATAACTTTGTAACAGGATACATGATGAAAATCCAAAAAGCACATCTGTTACCCTATGCTCTAAAGGCACCAGATATACCTATGTCTCTTACAAAATAGAGACCCAGAGTCAGTCACAGCAGCATGCAGATTAAAACACAGATTTACACTTGCTCCAAAGATTGTGTAAATGTATGCAGGTATTGTAAACTTAAGTATTTTATGACGCACACATCCCAACTCTGCCACATCCAAACTACATCTGTGTGATTTTATATAATGGAGGTAGTTACAATGCATAAAATGCCTTTATGTGTAAAGCCTGGTCTCTAAGTACAAGCAGGCATAATGTTCTCACGTGTGGTAGATATCTTCGGAACCTGGTGCGGACACTGCCAAATGCACTGTAACTTTACATATTTTAGATAGTACCCATATCGTGCACATGCTGGTACCTTTTCACCTGACAGCTTGTGGACCATCAGTTCTTTTCCATGGAGCTGATTCCCCCTTTTTTTTTTTTCTTAATTTTTCTCATAATACTTTTTTATCCCAGGACAAGCAGGCAGCATATTCTTAACACATGGGTGACGTCACCGACGGAGCCCTCGGTATGGACCTTTTTAACTAGAAGTTTCTAGTTGGCCGCACCGCGCGTGCGCGAGTGCCTTCCCGCCCGACGGAGGAGTGCGTGGTCCCCAGTTAGGATAAGCCAGTTTCTTCGTTTCCGCGGAGCGAAGAAGACGCGTGTGTTTTTTCAACGGCCGTTGAAACCACTTTTTGCCTTCCCGCTCGCGCTTTTTTTCCTTATTTTTTCTTTCTTTACCTTCGGGTTTATATTTCTTTGATTTGCAAAAAAAAAAAAAAAAAACAACTTTGCTTTTTTCCCCTTTTTTTCGTTTTTGCCCCGGCGGGGCCTGTTGCCAGTATACAGGCCTCGGGCTTCGATTTTGCGGAGGCTATCTTCCCCTTCATGCCCCCGCAGGTCGGTTTTAAGAAGTGCCAGCGGTGTGCACGCCCGATCTCCATCACTGACCCACACAATTGGTGCTTGCAGTGTCTGGGTCCGGAGCATCGGGCGGACTCCTGCACCCGCTGTGCCACTCTTCAAAAGAGAACCCTTAAAAACCGAAGAATTCAACAAACTCTTCTCTTCGGCACCGAGTCGGCGATGGACTCCTCAACTTCAACGGCGGTACCTCAAAAATCGGCACCGTCGACCTCGACACCGACCGACCCCACATCGGCGTCGCTGGCGCCAGGTAAGCCGGCTAAGAAGCCTTCCTCTTCCCTCGAGCGCCCTCCAGCTACGGTGGCGACACCATCCCTACCGGCATCGCACCGGTCCCGCAAACGCTCCGCCCCGATCTCGGTGAGTGCCTCGTCATCGGCCTCCTCATCGCCGGGGCGTGGAGCGGCATCCAAGGAACCGAAGAAAAAGAAAGCGGTTCCGATGCCACCCCTAGATGACCGTATCTCGGCCATCTTAAAGGCTCAACTCCAGGAGCAGTTAAAGAAACAACTTGAACACCTGTTGCCCACTATCCTGGCACCGCTCCTTCCGGTACCAGACCGGCCCGAGCCCCGTACCGAGCCCCCGGTGTCCACCCCTTCGGTACCTGTGAACACCTCCATGCCGATCCTTTCGGCCCAACAACTCCATGGCGATCCGGTGGTTCATTCTCAGGCCACATTGGATCCTCCTCGGCACCAGGCGGTACGGCATTCTTCCCGGGACCGAGATCGACGCCGGTCGTCCTCTCCTGGTACCGTTTCGGTGCGCTCTGGAAAGTCTTTGTCCAAGACTCGCCATACCGCGCCCTCCACCCCGGTGTCTCGACATGCACCAGAGGTCAGGGACCCTGACTTATGGGAGGAAACTCCTCTCGGTACCGAGGAGGATCCCTCCTCATCTGATGAGGAACCATCGGCACCCGATGCCACCTCTAAACCAGAGCAGTCCTCATTTTCTAAATTTCTGAGAGAAATGTCTGCTGCCCTGTCCCTTCCCCTAGAATCTGACTCAAAAAAGTCTCAAGCCTTTCTAGAGGCTTTAGACTTTGAGCAACCTCCTAAGGAGTTCCTCAAGCTTCCCGTGCATGACATCCTACGGGAAACGTTCTACAAAAACTTGGAAAATCCCCTCACGGTACCGGGAGCCCCCCGTAAACTGGACAACCTTTACCGTGTCATCCCTATTCCTGGATTCGACAAATCTCAATTGCCCCATGAGTCCCTTCTGGTTGAATCCACCTTAAAAAAGACTCAGGGCTCCAGTGTCTATGCCTCTACCCCTCCTGGCAGAGAAGGTAAGACCATGGACAAGTTTGGCAAGAGGCTTTACCAGAATGCCATGCTTGCCAACAGGGCAAACAACTATTCCTTCCATTTTTCTTTCTATCTGAAACATTTGGTCCAACAACTGTCTGCCCTCCAGAAGTACCTTCCTGAGCGCAAGGTCCCGCTATTCCAACAACACATCTCTGGCCTTCTCCAAATGCGCAAATATATGGTCCGCTCGATATACGACTCCTTCGAGCTCACCTCTCGGGCCTCTGCCATGGCCGTAGCCATGCGTCGCTTAGCCTGGCTCAGAGTCTCCGACCTGGACATCAACCACCAGGATCGTTTGGCCAACGCCCCCTGTCTCGGGGATGAACTCTTTGGAGAGTCACTGGATTCCACCACCCAGAAACTCTCGGCCCATGAGACCAGGTGGGACACCCTGATCAAGCCGAAAAAGAAGGCTCCGCCTGCCCGACCCTATCGGCCTCAATCATCTTACCAGCGGAGGTTCTCAGCCAGGCCACTCAATCCGCCTCCCCAACAATCTCGGCGACCCCGTCAACAGCAGCACCATGCCCAGGCTCGATCTCAGGCCACTCAACCCTCTAAGCCTCCTCAGCCTGCTAAACAATCTCAGCCCTTTTGACTCTTCTCTCCAGGGCATAGCCAGTCATCCACCCTCGCTGCCTCTTCCACAGCCTATCGGGGGTCGTCTCACCATTTTCTCCAGCCGTTGGGAAGTCATCACGTCGGACCAGTGGGTCCTCAACATCATCCGCCACGGCTACTCTCTCAACTTTCAGACTCTTCCACCGGACAACCTTCCCGTAGAGTCTGCTTCACACTCATCTCAAACCCCCCTCTTCCTGAGGGAGGTTCAATCCCTCCTCCTTCTCAATGCCATCGAAGAAGTATCTCCAGATCAAAGGGGTCAGGGATTCTACTCCCGCTACTTCCTGGTTCCCAAAAAGACGGGAGACCTCCGTCCCATTCTCGATCTCAGGGACCTCAACAAGTGTCTGGTCAAGGAAAAGTTCAGAATGCTCTCCCTTGCCACGCTTTACCCTCTTCTTTCTCAACACGACTGGCTATGTTCCCTGGACCTCAAAGAGGCCTACACTCACATCTCCATCAATCAGAATTCTCGCCGCTACCTGCGGTTCCAGGTGCTACACCACCACTATCAGTACAAAGTGCTACCGTTTGGCCTCGCTTCCTCCCCCAGAGTCTTCACCAAGTGCCTTATAGTGGTGGCGGCCTTCCTCAGGTCTCACAACCTCCAGGTGTTCCCCTACTTGGACGATTGGTTGGTGAAAGCACCTTCATCTCAACTCGTGCTACAAGCTACTCATCACACCATCTCTCTCCTCCACCTCCTGGGGTTCGAGATCAACTACCCCAAGTCGCATCTGCTTCCCACCCAGCGACTTCAATTCATTGGAGCAGTTCTGGACACCACGCTGATGAGGGCCTTTCTCCCCTCCGATCGCCAGCGGACCCTGCTCCATCTCTGCCGTCAGGTACTCATGCATCCCTCCATTCCTGCCCGACAGATGATGGTCCTCCTGGGTCACATGGCCTCGACGGTGCATGTCCTTCCTCTGGCACGTCTCCACCTTCGTACGCCTCAGTGGACTCTCGCCAACCAATGGTCACAGACTACGGATCTTCTTTCTCATCCCATCTCTGTGACATCATCTCTTCAGCAATCTCTCCAATGGTGGTTGAACTCCTCAAATCTTTCCAGGGGTCTACTTTTTCATCTGCCCCCCCACTCTATGATCATCACCACAGATGCGTCCCCCTACGCGTGGGGAGCTCACCTAGGAGATCTACGCACCCAGGGACTTTGGACCCCACAGGAGCGTCGTCATCACATAAATTTCCTGGAACTCAGAGCCATGTTCTACGCCCTCAAGGCTTTCCAACATCTTCTCTGCCCTCAAGTCCTCCTCCTGTGCACAGACAATCAAGTCGCCATGTACTACATAAACAAGCAAGGCGGCACCGGATCTCGCCCCCTTTGTTTGGAGGCTCTGCGCATCTGGACCTGGGCCACGGACCGCAATCTCTTTCTCAGAGCGGTCTATATCCAGGGCGAACAGAACTCTCTAGCCGACAATCTCAGCCGCATCCTTCAACCTCACGAGTGGACGTTGGACCCTCCGACTCTGCTCTCCATCTTTGCTCGATGGGGCACTCCGCAGGTGGACCTCTTTGCAGCACCTCACAACCATCAGCTGCCCCAATTCTGTTCCAGACTCTTCTCTCCTCACCGTCTGGCTCCGGATGCATTCCTGCTCGACTGGAGGGATCGGTTCCTGTATGCCTTCCCTCCACTTCCTCTGATGTTGCGGACCTTGTCCAAACTCCGCAAGGACAACGCCACCATGATTCTTATCGCACCTCGGTGGCCTCGCCAACACTGGTTCTCACTCCTGCTCCAACTCAGCTCCAGGGAACCCATTCTCCTTCCTGTGTTTCCTACTCTACTTACGCAGCAGCATCAGTCTCTACTGCATCCCAATCTGTCTTCGCTCCACCTGACAGCTTGGTTTCTCTCGGGCTGACCTCTCCAGAGAACCTATCTCAGCCGGTCCGCCTCATCTTGGACGCCTCCAGGAAGCCGGCCACCCTCCAATGTTACCATCAGAAATGGACCAGATTCTCCTCGTGGTGTCTCCGGCATCATCAGGAACCCACCTCCTTAGCGGTGGAAACTGTATTGGAATATTTGCTCTCGCTGTCCAATGCTGGCCTCAAAACTACCTCCATCAGAGTCCACCTCAGTGCCATCACTGCGTTTCATGAGCCTATTCTCGGAAAACCCCTCACGGCTCATCCTCTGGTTTCCAGATTTATGAGAGGTCTCTTCAATATCAAACCGCCTCTCAAGCCTCCTCCTGTCGTCTGGGACCTCAATGTGGTTCTCTCAGCACTCATGAAACCTCCGTTTGAGCCTCTTGCCACTACTTCGCTCAGGCTTCTTACCTGGAAGGTGCTTTTCCTAATTGCCATCACCTCTGCCAGGAGGGTTAGCGAACTGCATGCACTGGTTGCTGACCCACCATTCACTGTTTTTCACCATGACAAGGTTGTTCTGCGTACCCACCCTAAATTCCTTCCCAAGGTGGTCTCGGCTTTTCACCTCAACCAGTCCATTGTGTTGCCCGTCTTCTTCCCTAAGCCTCACTCGCATCCTGGGGAACAGGCGTTGCACACGCTGGATTGTAAGCGTGCCCTTGCTTACTACCTTGATCGTACCAGAGCTCAACGAACATCCCCTCAGCTATTTTTGTCTTTCGATCCCAACCGTTTGGGTCGTCCTGTCTCCAAATGGACACTTTCAAATTGGCTTGCTGCCTGTATTGCATTCTGCTATGCTCGGGCCGGTCTCTCACTGGAAGGAACTGTCACGGCCCACAGAGTCCGAGCTATGGCTGCTTCTGTAGCTTTCCTCCGTTCCACGCCCATCGAGGAAATCTGCAAGGCGGCCACTTGGTCCTCAGTTCACACGTTCACTACTCACTACTGTCTGGATGCGTTCTCCAGACGGGATGGACACTTCGGCCAATCTGTGTTACAAAATTTATTTTCCTAATGGCCAACCATCCCACCTCCCTCTTTGTTAGCTTGGAGGTCACCCATGTGTTAAGAATATGCTGCCTGCTTGTCCTGGGATAAAGCACAGTTACTTACCGTAACAGGTGTTATCCAGGGACAGCAGGCAGATATTCTTACGTCCCACCCACCTCCCCGGGTTGGCTTCTTAGCTGGCTTATCCTAACTGGGGACCACGCACTCCTCCGTCGGGCGGGAAGGCACTCGCGCACGCGCGGTGCGGCCAACTAGAAACTTCTAGTTAAAAAGGTCCGTACCGAGGGCTCCGTCGGTGACGTCACCCATGTGTTAAGAATATCTGCCTGCTGTCCCTGGATAACACCTGTTACGGTAAGTAACTGTGCTTTATTGTGTTTTTAGTATTTCTCATGCATTTGGTTCAGTTTTCTTCAACTTTTTGATTTTTGGCCTATGGCCACATCGAGTCTCTTTTTCTTACCCAGGAGCATGGATCATTTTTGGGATACTGTTCATGAGCTCCCCAGATCATTGAGCCTTTTGATTTAGCATAGGCTGTTTTCCACTCTGTCGAAGATGGTACTGAATGGCTTCAATAAATGCTCTTGATGTATTCAGACCATATTGGGCTCTCGCCCACATAATTGGTATGTTCAGTGTCTGGGTCCTAAACATTGGGATATTAACTATGCCCTCTGTCTCCATATGCAAAAGTCACTCAAAGCCTGGAAACTTCAATTCGAAACCCTTTTTGGTATCATGTCATCATCGGCATCCAGTATGGTAGGGCACGCGGACTCTGACACTTAGCTTCCTAAACCCTGACATTGGCGCCAAGTAGATCAACACAACATCTAGAGTGTTGGTCATCAGGCTCCTTGCAGAGGCAGGACTTGACATCTTCATTAATGCTTCATAGTAAATGAGATGAAGACATGAATGGTCCATCCAGTCTGACCAAACATACATGCTCCATAAATTAATCATTTAATTTAAATGGTACTTTTTCTTAGATATTTCTAGGCCAGAAACCCAGAGCCCTGCCCAGTAGTGTGCTTAGGTTCCATCTGCTGGAGTCTTTGTCAAAGCTCACTTTAGCCCAACTTAAACATCCCAGCCATCGAAGCCCTCCCCAGCCCATCCTCAGCCCTCCCCAGCCCATCCATATATGAATGTCCATATATGGGATACAGACCGTAAAGTCTGCCCAGTACTGGCCTTAGCTTCTTCAATATATATCCATTATTTTCTGATTAGAGATCCTTTGTGTCCATCCCACGCTTCTTTGAACTCTGTCACCGTTTTTTTTTTCTCAACCACCTTGGGAGTACATTCCACGCATCAACCACCCTTTCTGTAAAGAAGAATTTCCTAACATTATTCTTGAGGCTACCACCCCTCAACCTCAAATTATGCCCTCTGGTTTTACCATTTTCCTTTCTCTGGAAAATATTTTGTTTTACGTTAATACCTTTCAAGCATTTGATTGTCTGAATCGTATTTCTCTTGATCCTCCTTTCCTCTAGGACAGTGTTTTTCAACCTTTTTACACCTGTGGACCGGCAGAAATAAAATAATTATTTTGTGTACAGGCAAACTACTAGGACTAAAATTTAAAAACCCCATTTCCACCCCATCTCCGTAAGCTCAGTCACCTCAGTAACAATAGAAAAATAAACAAATATAGGGCACAAATATAACGTTTTGATCACTAAATTGAAAATAAAATCATTTCTGCAGATCCTTTTTCATGTTTTCCACTCCCTCCTCGGTGTCTACTCTTACAAATCTTGGTATCATCTGGAAAAAGGCTAATTTTCCCTTCCAACCCTTATGCAATGTCGCTCACAAACATATTGAACAGGATCGGCCCCAGCACCGATCCCTGAGGGAATCTACTACTCACTTTCCCTCCTTATGAATTTCATTAACCACCACCCTCTGGCGTCTGTCCGTCAACCAATTTCTAATCCAGTTCACCACTTTGGGTCCTAACTTTAGGCTATCAAGTTTATTCAAGAGCTTTCAATGCGGAACCATGTCAAAGGTTTTGCTGAAATTTAAGTAAATTACATCTAGCATATGCCCTTGATCCAGTTCTCTGGTCACCCAATCAGAAAATTAAATCAGATTTGTTTGGCATGATTTACCTTTCGTAAAACCATGTTGCATCGTATCCTATAATCCATTTGATTCTAGAAATTTCACTATTCTTTCTTTCAGTAACATTTCCATTATTTTTCCAATAAACAAAGTGAGGATTATTTGCCTGTAGTTTCCCGCTTCATCTCTGCGACCATTCTCTTTTCTGCTTACGCTTGTAGGAAAGAAATGCTTTTTTCTTCTCCTTAATGAGGTATGAGATCTCCTCGGTGAACCATTGGGGTTTATTGTTTCTTTGCCGTTTGTTTACTGATTTTATGTAGCGGCTAGTAGCTTCGTTAATTTCAGGGTTGACTACATAGCTTCCACATTACTGGCCTCTGCTTGGTCCTGCAGCGTCCGATGGACAAAATCGCACACACGCGTCCCACACCGCAGGCTGCTGAGCAAGATGAAATCAATGGGGTTAGGAGAGACACTAACTGCATGGGTCAATGATTGGCTAAGTGGCAGACTTCAGAGGGTGGTGGTTAACGGTACCCTCTCTAAAACATCGGAGGTGACCAGCAGAGTGCTGCAGGGCTCAGTCCTGGGTCCACTCCTTTTCAACATATTCATAGGGAATCTGACTCAAGGGCTTCAAGGTAAGGTAACATTATTCGCTGATGATGCCAAACTTTGTAATATAGTAAGTGAATGCAATCTACAGGATACTATGGCGCAGGATACTATGGTGCAGGACCTACTTGCATTAGAAAGTTGGTCCTTGACCTAGCAGCTGGGCTTCAATGCCAAGAAATGTAAGGTCATGCATCTCGGAAGCGGAAATCCATGCAGAGCTTACACCTTGAATGGAGAAACTTTAACCAGGACTACAGCAGATCGAGATTTAGGAGGAATCATCAGTGCAGACATGAAAACTGCCACTCAAGTGGAGAAGGCATCATCTAAGGCACGGCAGATGATGGGTTGTATCAAGAGAAGTTTTGTCAGCCAGAAGCCTGAAGTCATAATGCCGTTGTACAGAGCCATGGTGAGACCTCATCTGGAATACTGTGTGAAATTCTGGAGGCCACATTACCGTAAAGATGTGGTCAGAATTGAATCAGTTCAGCGGATGGCCACCAGGATGGTCTCGGGGCTCAAGGATCTCTCGTACGAAGAAAGATTGAACAAATTGCAGCTCTACACTCTAGAAGAACGTAGGGAGAGGGGAGACATGATTGAGACATTTAAGTACATCACGGGACGTATCGAGGTGGAAGATGATATTTTCTTTCTCAAAGGACCCTCGGCCACAAGAGGGCATCCGCTCAAACTCAGGGGAGGGAAATTTCATGGAGACGCCAGGAAGTACTTCTTCACGGAAAGAGTGATTGATCATTGGAACAAGCTTCCAGTGCAGGTGATCGAGGCCAGCAGCATCCCAGACTTTAAGAATAAATGGGATTCCTGATGATCCCAAGAAAAGAAAAACCAGAGGATGTTCTTCATCATACCAGCCATTCTCCTTCCTCCAAATAGCTGCTCCGACAGTGGCGATGGCACTCTCCTGGCCAATGATGTGCTCTTTTAACCGCTGCTCCAAAGGGAATCTACGACGCTCCTCTAACGCCCTCCTCTTCTCCTCTTCCAGAAACTTTTCTTCGCATACTTTAAGCAGCTTTTTGACCTCGCCTTCTCGGGCATAGTCTACTGGAGTGTGTCCCATCTCATTCATCTGCAAGGGGTTGGCACCTCCATCCAGCAACTCTTTGATGGTCCTGTAGTCATCACTAAGGACAGCATAGTGCAATGCCGTGCAACCACGGAAACTAGCACGATTGTTTAAGCGACTGCTGAAGTCGTCCTCTCGAGTTACCAAAACTTCCAAGGAATGGATCGCTTTCTCTTTAGCAGTCTCAAAGACACTACTGAATTCATCTCCAAGGTTCGGGTCAGCACCAGCTATGAGAAGCCAAGCAGACAGCAAAGTACCTGCACAAAGATATCAAGAAGGGGTTCATTCGGTTGGACATGTCAGAATTCCAGGAGAAACATGAAGTTGCCAAGTTTATTGGCTCTCCCCCAGGTTATGTTGGCCATGAAGAAGGTGGACAACTGACCAAGAAGTTGAAACAGTGCCCAAATGCAGTGGTCCTCTTTGATGAGGTTGACAAAGCCCACCCTGATGTTCTCACCATCATGTTGCAGTTATTTGATGAAGGAAGCCTGACTGATGGAAAGGGGAAAACCATTGAATGTAAAGACGCCATCTTCATCATGACCTGCAATGCTGCTAGTGATGAGATCGCCCAGCATGCCATACAGCTCAGACAGGAGGCCCAGGAAATGAGTCGCAAGCGGCTTGCTGAGAATCTAGATGATGTCCAGATAAACGAGAAAATAACCATTTCTAGGCACTTTAAGGAGAATGTTATCCGCCCCATCTTAAAGGCTCATTTTCGGAGGGATGAGTTTCTGGGCAGGATCAATGAAATTGTCTATTTTCTCCCTTTTTGCCATTCTGAGCTCATTCAACTGGTCAATAAGGAGCTGAACTTCTGGGCTAAGAAGGCCAAGCAGAGACACAACATCACTTTGATGTGGGATCGGGAAGTGATGGATGTATTAGCAGATGGCTACAATTTGCACTATGGAGCCCGATCCATAAAACATGAGGTTGAACGCCGGGTTGTGAACCAGTTAGTTGCAGCCTATGAGCAGAACCTCTTGCCCTGGGGATGCACGCTGCGTATCGCTGTGGACGATTCGTACAAAAATCTCCTGAAGACCAAAGACAATCTCCCTCTGGGGCTAGAATCAAAGAAAGCCCCAACGCTGCGACTGGAAATTGTGGACAGAGACAGTAAAGGCAGGAAACTGAACATCCAGACCCCTTTACAACCTGAGAATTTGAGCTTCTTCTAAATACAAGAACAATCAGCAGAACCTTATCCATCCAAAAGATAGAATATTCCATCTGTCGCCTTGTTTACCAGAGAGAGGATTATGAGAAACAGCAGAACGACATGGACGAGGGAGAGAGAAACAGCAAAGTTGTCCTTGATTTCTGAGCTCATAATTTGATTTCATAATAAAATATTCTCCCTTCCCTCCCAAAAAAAAAAAAAAAAAAAAAAAAGAATAAATGGGATACCTATGTGGGATCCCTACGAGGGTCAAGTCGAGGAATAGGGTCACTAGGGTTTAGACTTAAAGGGATGGGTCAGTAGAGTGGAAGTAGATTTAAAGGGGGGCAGTAGACTTAAAGGGGTAGAGTGGGCAGACTTGATGGGCTATAGCCCTTTTCTGCCGTCATTTTCCTATGTTTCTATTTTTGTGAATAGGGACCATATCTGCTCTTCTCTAATCCCTAGGAACCATTCCTGTCTCCAAAGATTTGTTGAATAAATCTTTAATAGGACCCGCCAGAACCTCTCTGAGCTCCCTCAATATCCTGGGATGGATTCTGTCCAGTCCCATTGCTTTGTCCACCTTCAATTTTTTAAGTTGTTCATAAACACTTTCTTCTATGAATGACACAGTATCTATTCCATTCTCATGTGTAACTTTGCCAGACAATCTCGGTCCTTTTACAGGATCTTCTACCGTGAACACAGAAAAGAAGTATTTGTTTAACATGTTTACTTTTTCCTCATCACTCTCCACATATCAATACATATCATTTAGTCTCGCAATTCCATTTTTCATCTTCTTCCTTTCACTAATATATCAGAAAAAAATTGTCTCCCTTCTTTTTTTACATTTCTGGCCATTTGCTCTTCTGCTTGTGCTTCCGCCAGACATATCTCTCTTGGCTTCTGTCAGTTTCACCTAGTAGTCCTTTCTGTACTCCTTGAGTATTTTTATATTTCACGAATGCCAGCTCTTTCGCTTTTATTTTCTCTGCCACAAATTTAGAGAATCATTTCGGTTTTCTTTTTTTCTTTATTTTTGTCACATAAAGGTCAGTAGCCATTTTTATTGCTCCTTTCAGCTTAGACCACTGTTTTTCCACTTCCCTTGTGTTCTTCTATCCTAACCGCTCTTTCTTAGATATGCTTCCATTTTACTAAAGTCCTTTTGTTTGAAATCTAGGACTTTGAGTTTTTTGTAGCCGCCCTCCACTTTAGCTGTTATATCAAACCAAACTGTTTGTTGATAGCTATTTTCCAGGTGGCCACCCACTCAAACATTAGAGATACTCTTACCATTTGTGAGGACCAGATCTAGTATTGCTTTTTCCCTCTTGGGTTCCTCCCCCATTTGTGAGGACCAGATCTAGTATCGCTTTTTCCCTCATGGGTTCCGTCACCATTTGTCTGAGCAGCCTCTTGAAAGCCATCCACAATCTCCCTACTTCTTTCCGATTCCGCAGATGGAACTTGCCAGTCTGCATCCAGCAGATTGAAGTAACCCAACAGCAGCACTTCTTCTTTCTTTCCAAACTTTTGAGAATCAAAGAATGCAGCATGTAAGAAAGCTAAGAAGCACAAATATTCTTCCCCTTCTAGGAATGCCACTGTGCCCAGGCGCATCGTCTTCCTGAATGCACATCAAGCATTGATGCAAGGATGACTTTTTTCCATCTGAATGACGTCTCCTCGTAGACATGCCTCAACATCGAGGTTTTCCATGCCACACCCATCTGGTATCTGCTTCCATGTTGATGTGTCTTCCGATATTGGCATCGTCTCTCCAGGAGGAAATCCAGGCTATGCTGAGACAAGAGCTTTTGGGGCTACTGCAATCACAGCCCTCACTGGCATTAAAGACTTCCATACCCGCCTCAGTCTAGTCTGAGGATGCATCAGAGTGTTGATCGATGACAAGGTCACACCTCTGCTTAATGTCGATCATCGGAGTTGATGTGGCACCACTTGATGCATACATTGTCATCGGTGGAGGAATTATCTCCTGTTTTGGAACATTGAACTCTCTACTTCAGTGTAACTCAACACTCTTCAACGCACACTTCCTGATTCTCCTAGTATGGAGTACTTCGAAGACTCTATATCTCTTCTCATTCAGATGAGGACTTATCATAGTAAACCTTGCGATCCTTTCCCTCCTCAATGACAGAAAGTATCTCTTTTACTGGCTTTATAAGACCAAAGGGACAGGCTTTACCCATCAAGATGGAGAAAAGAAGGAACCTCATTCCGATATTGAAGCACCATCAAGTGAATATATTGGGGTACCCTTACACAAGGTCATGAAAAATATATCTTATTTAAAAACTAGGAACTCCTCTATCAGTACAGGTAGCTCCTAGAAAAATTGACAAAATGTACAATAATTAAAAGTATCCAGGATTTGGCAGAGCTAAACTTCAGCACCATTTATTAACTGTGGAATCAGCCCTCAAACGTTCATACAGCTCACAAACTTATGCTTCTGTTCTCTGGGCAGAGAAGTGAGAATGTTGGATATTCTTGACGAGCGTTTTCCAGTTATCTATGCTATGTAACAGAATAATTTTAATGTCCATTTACTTCAAATTTTTATTAAAACAATTGGCAAAATTTGAGAAATGTATGCCCCCAGACAAGTTAAAACAATTTAACGGTTATCTAAGAACTTGTTTACTATGAGAAAGTTCATGGCTAGAGCATATTTCAATGCCTTTAATGTTTCTTCCAGAATTGCAATAGCAATTGCAATGTATTGTTTAGCCTGGCTTTGAGTTTCTGACCTAAAAACTTCATTTCAAGAACACCTTTCCAATGTGCTGGTTGAGTGGAAGCCGTCAGAAGGTAGTGATCAATGGAAATAGCTCTGAGGAAAGGAATGTTACCAGTGGTGTGCCTCAAGGTTCTGTTCTTGGGCCTGTTCTTTTTAACATTTTTATAAACGATATTGCTGAAGGGTTGTCGGGTAAGATTTGCCTCTTTGAGGATGATACAAAAAACAGCAATAGAGTGGACACACCAGATGGTGTGAATAACATGAAGAAAGACCTGGCGAAGCTTGAAGAAAGGTCTGAAATTTGGCAGCTAAAATTGAATGCTAAGAAATGCAAGTTCATGCATTTGGACTGGAAAAACCCAAGGGAATGGTACAGATTAAGGAGTGAAGAGCTTATGTGCAAGATAGAAGAGCGGGACTTGGGTGTGATTGTATGTGATGATCTTAAGGTGGCCAAACCAGGTTAAAAAGGTGACGGTGAAAGCTAGAAGGATGCTAGGTTGCAGAGAGAGAGGTATGGTTAGTAGGAAAAAGGAGGTATTGAATGCCCCTGTATAAGATTTTGGTGAGACCTCATTTAGAATATTGTGTACAATTCTGGAGGCCGCACCTTCAAAAAGATATAAAAAGGATAGAGTCGGTCCAGAGGAAGGCTACTAAAATGGTGTGTGGTCTTCATCATAGGGTGTATGGGGACAGACTTAAAGATCTCAATCTGTATACTTTGCAAGAAAGGTGGGAGAGGAGAGATTTGATAGACGTTTAAATAAAAAAATTAAAAAATGTCACTCACCAGCAGTGGGCCTCTTCTCTAAGATCCAACATTGAAATTCAAAAACAGGTGGAGAAAAAGCCTCAAACATTTTTAGCACTTGGCTGTGTTCTGCCATTGGAAAAAGAAGTTTGTACCGGTGGATCCTTTCCAGTTCCATCCTCTGGTGGATCCTTTCCAGTTCCGTCCTCTGGCGCCAGAGCTAAGTATTTTACTTCCTAAAAACGTTTTTGAGGCTTTTTCTCCACCTGTTTTTGAATTTCAATGTTGGATCTTAGAGAGGTGACCCACTGCTGGTGAGTGACATTTGTAATTTTTTTGGTTTTATTGTCACTACTTTTTTTGATCTTGAGAGACATTTAAATATCTAAGTAATGTAAATGCGCATGAGTCGAGTCTCTTTGATTGGAAACTCTGTAATGAGGACATAAGATGAAGTTAAGAGGTGATAGGCTCCGAAATAATCTAAGGAAATACTTTTTTTACAGAAAGGGTGGTAGATGCATAGAACAGTCTCCCGGAAGAGGTGGTAGAGACAGAGACTGTGTCTGAATTCAAGAGGGCCTGGCATAGGCACGTGGGATCTCTCAGAGAGAGAAAGAGATAATGGTTACTGTGGATGGGCAGACTAGATGGGCCATTTGGTCTTTATCTGCCATCATGTTTCTGTTTCTTTAATATTTGAGTTTGCTGAATTTTGCAATGTTGAAACGGATAAGTCTAATTTCTCCAGTCTTTTTTCAATCAAAGTTAATTGAGATTCTTGCTTAGTCACTTTAGTTGTCACATCAGAAGGAAACTGACATAACTTAGATACAATACTTGGCAATGATACTTCTATATGATATAGTGCTAACCAAATATCCTGTAAGGTAATTGTTTTATCCACAGAGACAAGACTTAAATCTGTCTGAGAGTGCATTTGAACCGGAACAAGGAGAGGAGTATCGAAGATTCCTTTACTCTGTTCCAAGTTTCCAGAAGTAAGACCCTTACTAGTCAATTGTTGGGAGATTGAGTCTTTCACAATGTTAGGGATAGACTCCTGCATACCTTTTAATATTTATTATTATTAATTATTTCTATAGCAGTACCAGATGTATGCAGCGCTGTACAGAGTCACAAAGACTAAGAAAACAGTCTCTGCTCGAAAGAGCTTACAATCTAAACAGGCAAGACAGACAAAACAGGTTGAGGAGAAGGTGGCGGTTCCCCAGAAGGAAAAAAAGCAGAATGTAAAGATGTACTCACATGAACAATATTGGCGGTTGTCATCAAAGGAACCCAATGTTGGTCCATAGGACCTTTAACAGGAATAGGTAATACTATCTTTGCCTTTCTTTTCCCCGTTATTCAACTATCTTATAGATTCCTGCTGGGGCTCCAAAGGGGTGTGTGCTACCCCTTTGGGCATGCCCCTTCAGGCATGTGCCCATGGATATACATTTGCGGGCTGTGTTCTAGGGCTTGGTGTCTCAAGAGGTCTGCCAAGACCTCTCCCTCCAGCTCCTGACATCGGCTGTTGTCTGGAGAGTGCCTGTCTGATGATAGTAGATAAAGCCTGCCAGCTCAAGACAACCCCAACCCTTGCATATGAGTAATATTGACCACAACTGGATAAAGCACTGATCTTTTTCACAGAGAAGTAAACAAATGGAATAGCCTCCTCATGGAGAATGGAGTAGGCATGGGAAAAAGATTAGTACCCAAAATACTAGATTCAAATGTTTTGATCCCATGCTTCCTTAATTCTGATAATAACATATCATGAGTTCTCATATCTGGAACACCAGGGCACCCTGTAGGATTATTCTAGACAATGGACTGGTCCATTCTACATTGCATCATAAAGGACATACTACCCATCTGCAGTAACCATTATCTCTTTTGAATTCAGACACAGTCTGTCTCCACCACCTCATCTGGGAGACTGTTCCATGCATCTTCCACCCTTTCTGTAAAAAGTATTTCCTTAGATCACAGTTCTTCAACCGCCGGTCCGCGGACCGGTGCCGGTCCGCAAACAAAATCTTGCCGGTCCGCGAAGGATTCGGTTCCCGCCGCAACGAAAGGCCGGCGTCAGCTGACTTGCAACTTCCTGTTGCAGTCGCTGTGCCGGGACTCCTGCCTTCCACCGCGTTTGCCTCCTGCCTTGTCTCCACACCTCCAGACCAGCAGCGGCAACTCTGTATGCTTTTAACTTCGGCACAGAGCTGCCCCTAATCAATAGTTTAGTGCGGTTTCATAAGGCAGCCTCGGGGCCTTTGCTAGGCCGGCCCACATCGCATCATCGAAGCGGGCCGGCTATCAAAGGCCCCGAGGCTGCCTCATGAAACCGCGCTAAACTATTGATTAGGGGCAGCTCTGTGCCGAAGTTAGAAGTTCACAGAGCTGCCGCTGATGGTCTGGACTCTTGGGCCGCTGAAGGAGGGCAAAGAGCAGCTGTCCTGGTGGTTTCCCTTCCTCTCGCCTTTGCAGGTCCCTTTTTTTTTTTTTTTCCTTCAAACGGCAACGGGCCCCAGCATCGACATCAATCAAGTAAGTTCAACTGTTCCTTGCAAGCGGTTCTGCTCGGCCAAAGCTTCCCCTCTGACATGAGCCACCCTCGGGAAAGAAAGTGACCCGCAAAGGTGAGGGGAAGGGGGGCAGATGATGGAAGTTGGGGGGGGGAGAGAGAGAGAGATAGAAGGGGCAGATGATGGAATGGAGGAGATGAGAGAGAGAAGGGGACAGATGATGGAAGTGAGAAGAAGGGAGAGAGAGCAGAAGGCAGATGGATGTCAGTTGAGAGGGGAGAGCAGATGCTGAATGGAAGTGGGGAAAGAACACATACTGGATGGAAGGAGGAGATAAATAAAGGGGGAAGAAAATAGTAAGATAATGGAGGGGTGAGGGAAAGGGGTGACAAGCTGTGCGCAGACACAGTGAAAAGAGGGAAACAGGACTAAATAGTAAGAAAGAATTTAATTTAGATGGAGGCAGAAAATAGAGAAGGAAGACCAGAGAAGAAAAGGGAAGAGAGAGCAGAGAATGATATCAGATCTGAGTGGAGGAAATGAGAAGAGAGATATGCTAAAATCCACAGGGGGGAGGGAAGGATAGAGATGCCAGACCATGAGGGGAACAGAAGGAAGATGATGGATGCCAGACCAAATTGGTAAGGGGGGGGGGGCAGGAGGAGAGATGGCTGGGAAAGACAGATAGTGAATGGAAGGGGCAGATGCTGGACTGAAGAGACAGAGAAGGTTATCATGCTGCTGTACCGGGCCATGGTACGCCCTCACGTGGAGTACTGCGTCCAGCACTGGTCACTGTACATGAAGAAGGACACGGTACTACTCAAAAGGGTCCAGAGAAGAGCGACTAAAATGGTTAAGGGGCTGGAGGAGTTGCCGTACAGCGAAAGATTAGAAAAACTGGGCCTCTTCTCCCTTGAGCAGAGGAGATTGAGAGGGGACATGATAGAAACATTCAAGGTACTGAAGGGAATAGACTTAGTAGCTAAGGACAGGTTGTTCACCCTCTGCAAGGCAGGGAGAACAAGAGGGCACTCTCTAAAGTTGAAAGGGGATAGATTCCGTACAAACGTAAGGAAGTTCTGTGGTAGAAAGCTGGAACGCTCTTCCAGAGGCTGTTATAGGGGAAAACACCCTCCAAGGATTCAAGACAAAGTTAGACAAGTTCCTGCTGAACAAGAACGTGCGCTGGTAGGGGTAGTCTCCGTTAGGGTGCTGGTCTTAGACCAGAGGGCTGCCGTGTGAGCGGACTGCTGGTCATGATGGACCTCTGGTCTGACCCAGCAGTGGCAATTCTTATGTTCTTATGTTCTTAGGGCAGACACTGGCTGGAAGAGAGTGAAAAGGCAATGAAAGCAGAAACCAGAGACGACAAAAGGTAGAAAAAAATAATTTTATTTCTATCTTGTGATTCAAATATATCAGATTTGAAATATGTATCTTGCTAGACATAATTGGGGAGTGCAAAGCCCAGGCAGTGCTTCTTTAGCTTCCAGCTGGCTTAGGGCTCTCTCTGACCAGGGGGCAGTTGCCCTAGTTCCACTCCCCTAATACCATTCCTGTTATGTGTGACTATGGTATTCTGTTACTTGATATTTGTGTAGCATTCTGTAATAATTTGGCTTATTCAGTTTTCTTGATAGTAGAGGGGATATATGTGAAGGGGAGAGGAGACAGGGGTTTTGTTGATCTTTGCCCTGTATTATTTGTATTTATAAAATGACAATTGTATAGAATATTGTTTCTTTTTATACTTTAATAAAATATGTTCAATATAAAATTATAACTATTTGAGGCTTGTGCGGATGGGATCAGATGGTTTGTGGGACCGAGCTCACGGGGACGGGGCGACGATGGTTTTTTAAAAAAAATTTCAGTCTTAGTAGTTTGCCGGTCCACGAAATAATTATTTTATTTCCGCTGGTCCATAGGTGTAAAAAGGTTGAAGAACACTGCCTTAGATTACTCCGGAGCCTATCACCTCTTAACTTTATCCTATGCCCTCTCATTGCAGTTTCCTTTCCATTGAAAGAGACTTGACTCATGTGCATTTACATTACGTAGGTATTTAAACATCTCTGTCATATCTCCCCTCCTGTCTTTCCTCCAAAGTATACAGATTGAGATCTTTAAGTCTATCCCCATACGTTGGAGCACTTAATTTGTTCTTTATTTTGAGGTTCTTGTCTCTCATATCTAGATAAGTCAAATGTAACAAGTAAGCTATTGCTCTTGATTTGCAATGTATTTTATTTTTCTCTGAATTGTCAGTCTACTTTGTGACAGGCTTATCGGAGTGCAAAAAGCCATTATTTAATTTTCAATGTATATAACTTTATGCTGAATGAAATTTTTTTTAATGTGTGTTTTTAAAACTCTGGTACTTATGCTATGATATTCATACTCTAACTTTTCTTAATTCAACTTTTTCTATTAATTTTTCTTTTAGGTTATGAGCATGGTTTCTGGATTTGCCCCTCTGATTACTGCAGGCATTTTTTCAGCCACACTTTCTTCTGCGTTAGCATCTTTAGTGAGTGCTCCCAAAGTATTCCAGGTGAGTATAAGCTCATTGTAAATATAGTTCTGCTTTTATATCCTAAGAAAGGTGACTGGTTTTATTTTATTCTTTGAAGAAAGAAAATAGCAGATAGGAGGGAAGTTGAGATTTATCATAATTTTGTTTGCTAACAGTT
The DNA here is from genome assembly GCF_902459505.1 of Geotrypetes seraphini. NCBI lineage: Eukaryota > Metazoa > Chordata > Amphibia > Gymnophiona > Dermophiidae > Geotrypetes > Geotrypetes seraphini. Next base: position 520,413,892 of record NC_047084.1, on the reverse strand, counting down.
ATTAGTGTTTCATCATGAATAAGATTAGGCATCAAGATGAGATCAATAATTTTAATCTGAGGGTTAAAGTGAGAGAAGTATTCTTGGCCCTTTTTAAAAGAATCATTAAGTTTCTCTTGCTTACTTTCTCCTATATCAGTGTGTCAATAACTTTTTAAACTGCGGCACACCAATATCAGGGCTGCGGCTGGAGGGCACACTGAAATGTGTGGTTGTCCTCCAGCTGTGGCCCCCGAGCCTCTTATTATCACCGGTGGTAGTGGTGGTGGGTGCTGCAGAAGGAGAGGGGAGGAGAAGGAGCAGAGGCGCTGGCGAGGAGGAGAGGCACAGGCGCCGGTTGACTGACTATAGGTCGTGTTTCTCGTCTAGAGAGACATGTCCTGGAAGCAGTCAGCCGGTGCCTCTCCTCCTCGCCGGCGCCTCTGCTTCTTCTCCTCACCTCTCCTGCAGCACCCCCCATCACCACCACCGGTGATAGAAGGTCAATGGACAGTGTATCGCAAATTGTGTGCAGCGGCAGATTCCAGGTGAGCCTCTTGAGATGAATAATATCCCAAAAGAACCAGGCTAAAATCCCACATGCAGAAACAATAATTATAATATGATGCAAAAACCTAGGATTCTATACTGAAGCTGTCCTTTTAAAGATCGGCAGGAGAGATGCCCACTCTCTCTCCTGCCATGTCACCAACACTAATACCCTTCCCCCTCCCTCCCCCCCCCCCCCCGGCAGCAGAAGAGATGCCCTCTCCTACCGCCATGAAATCCCCCCTCCCCCCAACGACCCTCTTGTTCTATTTGATATTATTCCATATTTTGGGTAATAGACATGTTTAGACCTTTTCTCTACTCTATAGATAGGTATTTATTCAGGTCTACTGGGAATTTATGAAACCGCTAGTGCCGGAGTCTAGTTGAAACTATCAAGATAAGTGCTGCCATTTTTTGAATGGCTTTTTGAATGACCATTTGGAACTACGAGTACATAAGTCTATGAATCAAAATTGAAAATTATTATTATTATTTTTTTTAAATTCTTTATTCATTTTTAAACTTTCAAGTGTACAAAAATTCATAATAAACACAATTAATTTGAGCACTTGAACATCTTATCATTATAACTTATAAGTACAAATGTAGCCCTCTCCCCACTTTCCCTCAAAGCCCCTTAATCATTATAAGATCATATACTTGAAACCCTCCCCCCACCCCCTACTAAATGGTGTATAATTAATAGAAAAATGGCATTCAATCATGACAAAAAGATGTTAATGGCTCCCATATTTTAATAAAATTTGTATAATTTCCATTCTGTACCGCTAATGATCTTTCCATTCTATATATGTGACATACTGAGTTCCACCAAAAATTAAAATTAAGTTTACTATGATCTTTCTAATTATTAGTAATATGTTGGATGGCAACTCCAGTCATAATCATTAAAAGTTTATTATTACACAATGATATCTGACTCTTTTCTCATAGACATTCCAAATATCACAGTATCATAAGATAATGCTACATGGTTTTCCAATAAATAATTTATTTGATCCCAGATTGAGTTCCAAAAGGCTAAAATATGGGGACAGTAAAACAAAAGATGATCCAAAGTCCCTACATCTAGATTACAATGCCAGCATCTATTAGACAAAGAACTATTTAATTTTTGTAATCTAACTGGGGTCCAAAAAACTCTATGTAACAAAAAAAAAACAAGTTTGTCTCATAGACGCTGACATTGTACATCTCATTCTCCAAGACCAAATTTGTGGCCATTGAGAAGCTGAAATCTGATGCTTAATCTCAATACTCCAAATATCCCTAAGACCATTTTTAGGTTTCTTTTAACCAAGTCACTAATAGTTTTATACCACTGTGCGGCCTGGTGACCCAGAAAGTCCGCCTGAAAACATAGAAATTCCATACTGAACTGAGTATTAAGAGTTTTCCATTCAGTTGCAACCAACGAAAACATTGTGATTTATGAAGCCCAAATTTATGTTGCAAATGTGTAAAATCAAGCAGTTTGCCATTTGAGATGACATAATTTAAAGTTCTAATGCCTGCAATTATCCAATGCTTCCAGATGACCTTGAAACCGCCAATTTGAATCTTGGAGTTTAGTCATATGGATTGATTAGTTGATTTATTAATAGGAATAGTTGTTAAGTTACTAACAAATCTTAATGTTTTCCAAGTATCCACTAAAATTCTATTTTCTTTGTATAATCTGGGCATCTTGATACTGAGAACATGAGAACAATGTAAAGGAAACATGAGTCGCCATTCCAAATATAACCAATCAGGAGTATATTCAATGAGCTCCGGGAGGACCCAATACATACCTTGACGTAAAATATAGGCCTGATGGTACCTATAAAAATTTACCCCACCCTCCTTAATTGGCCTTTGCAAAGATACTAAAGCAATTCTAGGAGTTTTACCAAGCCAAATAAATTTGATAATAATCAAATTCAATTTTTTTTAGAAAGACCCCTGAAAGAATACTGGTATCATACCCATTTGATAGCACACCACAGGCAATATCATCATTTTAACAGTTTGGACTCTTCCCCCACCAAGATAAATGTAATGGATTCCAATGTTCACATAATTCTGTAACCTTTTTTAACAAAAGTTTTTCATTTTCTTTTACTGTATCATCTACTGTATTTTTAATCCAAATTCCTAAATATTTGAATCCATCTTCCTTCCAAACAAAAGAAAACGAATCAAGCATACTTTTTAAACAATGTACATTGAGTGGAAGAATTTCAGATTTATTCCAATTTATTCCGAAATCGATAAATGGACCACTAATTTCAAACTAAAACTAAACGCAGAAAAAACAAAAGTCTTTCTGGCTAGTCCCAATGACAAAATTACGAGAACATCGATAAAAATAAATAATCACGAATACCCAATTTCCAAAAACATAAAAATACTGGGCATCACTCTTGACACTCACCTAACTATGACCGACCACACAAACTCACTAGTGAAAAAATGCTTTTACACGCTATGGAAACTAAGAACCATAAAAAAATACTTTGACCCTTCTTCATTCAGGTTGCTGATACAGGCACTGATCCTATCCCTTCTTGACTACTGCAACATCATCTACCTAGGCATCCCACAAAAAACAATAACAAAACTGAGATTAATACAAAACACCGCCGTTCGCCTAATTTTCGGACTAAGAAAAAACGATCACATCAGCCCCTACTATAAAAAGCTGCACTGGCTTCCAATAGAAGCGCGAATTCTATTCAAATTCGCTTGCACCTGTTTCAAACAAGCCTGGGGACTAGCACCTTCATACCTACAAACTCACTTCACCCTACACAACCCCACAAGAACGACCAGAAACAAAAACATCTTTGCATACCCAAAGATTACAGGTTGCAGATACAAATCCTTCTTGGACAGAACCTTTCAGTTCCAAGCGAACAGACAGCAAACCTGGCTGAAAAACCACATAAATGAACCAAACATGACTTATAATACTTTCCGCAAATCGATCAAAACCACCCTATTCGCTAAATTCATTGGCTAAAACGGTCCCCTCTCACGGATGTTCTAAATCTTTCAGACACTCATTACCCTTAGATCTCCAATTAATATGTAAGTTTACCATTTAGACTATTGTACTGCATCTAGACTCTTTATTCGGTACTGTATTTAAACTTATTGTATGGTATTGAATTTGGACTCACTCTACTGTATTATATGTGGATTTATTGTATTGTATTAGTATTGTACTGTACTTGTTATTCGCTGAATGTCCAGCCTTCTTACAATGTAAACCGCCTAGAAGTCGCCTGACTATGGCGGTATAGAAAAATAAAGTTATTATTATTATTATTATTTTGTAACCTGAAAATTTACCAAACATTTCTATCAATTCTAACAGAAAAGGAATGGAGGAACCAGGATTTCTCAAATATAGTAAAATATCATCTGCATAAGCAGAAAACTTGTACTCCCAATCATTACGAGGAATACCCTGTGTCCCTTTTGCCTGTTGAATAGCTTACCTTTAAAAGAGCTTGTAAAGTATCTTGGTGCCATTTATCAACTAATTTAGATTCTAAATATTTAATTTCTTTTTCTAAATCAGTAAATTGTTTAGCCAGTTGTTTTCTAATGTGTGCCAAATAAGAAATAATGTGATCTCTCATAGTAGCTTTAAAAGCATCCCATAATATTTCAGTATTAATATCCTCTGTAGTATTAATTTGGAAAAACTCAGATACCTTTACCTTAAACTCTTCAAGAAAAGCTGAATCCGCAACCAATGTATTATCAAATCTCCAAATTGATCTATTTAAATCCTGTTTATCCAATCTACATTTGATCCAGACCCCTCCATGATCTGACAAAATAATTGGATCAATGGAAGCTTGTGTCACCTGCTGTACCAATGAATTTGAAACCAAAACATAATCAATTCTTGAAAAAGACTTATGAACTTGTGAAAAAAAAGAAAATTCCTGATCATTAAAATTAAGTATTCGCCATATATCTTTTAAATCACAAGATTGTACCAAATTCTCTAACCCTAAAGATTTTATATTCTTGCTTGGTTTTTTATCCAAAAAAGGATCCATTACAGCATTAAAATCTCCAGCTACAGCTAAATTAGAAGCAGCCAGTGGGAGTATTAATTGTTGTAAGTTTTTGAAATAATCATTTTGGTTTGAATTAGGGGCATAGATATTAAACAAAGTCAAGGTATTATTTCCCATTCTCATTTCTACCTTAATCCATATTCCTAAGGGATCAAAATCTATCAATTGAAAAGAAATGGCAACAGGGGCAAAAAAACAATGCTTTACCCAATCCCCTTCGAGTTTCTTTGATTCTACATCCGATAGATGCGTCTCTTGGATAAAATATATACCCGCCTTCTGTTTCTTTAAGAATGTAAGCATTTTTTTCCTTTTTACTGGATGATTGAGGACATTAACATTAAGTGAAAAAAATTTAATCTCCATTATACCGTGTTTCCCCGATGGTAAGACACTGTCTTATTTTTTTTGGAAGGCCAAAATAAGCTCTAGGGCTTATTTTCGGGGGGATGCCTTATTTACCCTTTCAATGTCTTTCCACCCTCCCTCCACTCCGGCCCAGCCCAGTATGAAGTATTTCCTTTTGTTTCCCTCCCCTCTCTCTTCTCCTCCCTCACCCACAAGTCCTGCATCTGGCCCTCTCCCTTCTACCTGCACCTGGCAACATCCCCCTGCTCCGCGGCTCTCTTCAGCAACTCGTCAGCAGCGGTGATCAAGACAAGCTGCCGACATCGAGGCCTTCCCTCTACGAGTCCCGCCTTTGTGGAAAAAGGAAGTTGAAACAAGCGGGACTCGCAGAGGGTAGGCCCCGACGTCAGAAGCTTGTGTCGATCGCTGCTGCTGAGTTGCCGAAGAGAGCCGCGGAGCAGGGGATGTGGCCGGAAGCAGGTAGAAGGGAGAGGGAGATAGGAAGGCTGTAGATCTCCGGAGCATGACACCGACCCCGGCCAGGATGATTTCTTTTTCACACATGCAACTTACAAGTCCGGCGTCGTGGCGGGAAATAGCCATGCTGAGAAGTGAGCTCAGCACTACACAGATGAAAGCCTTGCTTGCTGATTGGTCCGGCGGCACGGCCGCCGGACCAATCAGCAAGCAAGGCTTTCATCTGTGTACGTGCTGAGCTCACTGCTCAGCATGGCTATTTCCCGCCGCGACGCCGGACTTGTAAGTTGCATTCCTGTACCGGAGCCACAGCAAAGGTGGAAAAGAGCCACATGCGGCTCTGGAGCCGCGGGTTGCCGACCCCCGCGGTAGACGGAGGGACCACACGGAGTCACCCACCGTACCACCCGATTCGGGTAAGCACAGGTATCGGTGGGTGGCTTATTTGCGGGGGGGGTGCCTTATTTAACAATTTTTTCTAAAAAGGGGGGGCTGTCTTATTCGATGGCCCTGCCTTATCATCGGGGAAACACGGTACATAATAATTGTAAAAAATCTCTTCTCAATTTCAAAGAATAAATAATAAATTAAAGCATGATTATATGCCATTTTCCATATCAATTCATCATGAGCAATACACCTTCCCCAATTATCATTATACCCATTACTAATATCCATCCCACCCTTCCCCACCCTAAATAATGACATAGAACCACACATATAAGTTCAGATGAATCAAGATAAATCCCCAACAGACCACAATTATAAATCAATATTGTAATACATTAATCATGTTATATAAATATCTTATTAATAAAATCAAGATCCTTAAATACATATCAAAGACCTTAATGACCAAACCCCCAATCCAAACAAAACTAATTGTTCAAATATTAAAGATAATACTAATGAACTACATTACTTGAATAATCAATCAATAAATATTCTTTCTAATCATATATAATCCATTAACCAACCTCAAAAAAACCAAACCATCCAGATTAATTCATGAAATAGATTTCTTGAGTAAATAATAATAAAAAAATATGTTAATAGATATTCATAACTAATATCCATTTCTTTCTAATCATGTAAAGACTAGTAACTATCAACACAAAGAAATAGATTCTTTCATTGCCAATGAATTGCAATGAAAAACAAAATAAAATTAATATGCAAAGTGAGTCCCACGAGCACCACCAAGGGCCAATTCATCCCGGAATGAATGCATCTGAATGAAGCACTATACAACCAAAGTTCCTGTAAAGACTGTTCCTTGTGATCAACACCTCTCTGCCAAATCATCTGTGTCCCATAGTTATAGGCAGATGTGGATTCATACAAACTCAAAGGTCATTTTTAATGCCCGAGTCCAAAAGACGCCTCTTACTCGCTCTCCTCTCTGCTTGCATCATCTTAGTCACATTCCATCAGCAGGCAACCAAACACTTAGTGAATACTCCAGATATTCTCAGAGCAAGACACACATATCTCTAAAGCACACTAAGTGAAGGCTAGACCAAAGCAGATACTTCACAGTATGATGTAATGTAAGCAGATGTATCCAAAGAGCAACTAGGAATAATCCCATCTGTCTCAAGAAATCAGGATCTTCAGAGGTCAAACTTAACATCATATTCCCCATCTTACTCTGAGTAGACCAACAAGGAAATTGCATTTCTGTTTGCCATAAGAATTCTAAATTTAAATTTTGAAAGCCATAAAGGGCAAGCAATTAAACTGAGGAATGTATATTATCTCCTGATATGCAGATAACCCTGTCACATGCCCATCGACCATATGTGGCTTCCTAGATGTATAGAAACTTAAAATTATGGCAATATATTTTCAATTCAGAGACCTCTCAAACCAATTCGGTTTTATAATCAATGAGGTTGCAATTAAAGGAGACCAAAAGGTACTTTGTTAGACCCGGACAAGAGTCAAGTCCAAAGAGTCTATTGTTGATAAGAAGTTGTTAGGATCGCAATCCTGATATTTCCTACTCTAATTTCTGAAAAGTGGTATTTACCATGCAGCAGGCTGTCATTAAGTTCTTGGGCTGCTCCATAAAGCACATATGGTGACCCTGCTCAAAGTGACCCTAAAATGTTTATTAGGATCTTATGTTGAAGTAGCGAGGACACTGCAGAGTTAATGTGTCTCATAACCAACATACATACAGTGCTTCTGAGACAATTTGCTTATGCTTATATTTATGCATATCGCCAGTCTGGATGCGTCCCCCTATTTGGATTTATATTCAGTAAATCTACATTTGCAGGAAACCAAAAGATATTTATTAGATCCAAACAGATTGAAAGGATCGATTGTTGACAAAAAGCTGGTATGATCACAGATTCCGATTTGCATCCTGAAAAATTAAAAGGTGGTATGTGGCCAGCAACACGGTATCTTTAAGCAGTTGATCTGCTTCATAACGCTCATCTTATAGCCCTGCACACCATGCCCGCGAAATGTTGACTATGTACTTATGTCAGAATAGCGAGGACACTGTACTTGTGTCATATCACGGCACACACATAGTACTTCCGCAGTAGTCTGCCTAGGCAACCCGAAAAGACAGAGACAAATTAGTTACGTCCTCCTATGAGCCGAAGGCAGATAATTTTCGTTTTGCATACTAAAATCCTCATAAAGATCTGAGCTCATTGCATTAGGTTACCCCAGGCATTTCCTCCTCAAAGAAATTAACACTACTTCATATTGATTGTAGAACTCAGAATTCATTCCATATCTGCGCTTTAAACTTAGAAGGTTCTTTTACCGTTACATATTAAAATAAATAACATTGGAAAATCCAATTCAAATATTTATAGTACATATTCTAGAAACAAAAATAAACTCAAGTCCAAAGAAAAAGAATCAGCTCAAACCACTCAGTTTCACTCATTCATAGGCTGCTGCCTTTGACTCAAAAACTTCTTTAACTTCTCAGGGTTGTCAAAGCTAAGTGTTTTATTATCCACTGTAACTTTCATGACTGCTGGATACAATAAACCGTACTTAGCTCCAATTTCTCTTAGTGAAGGTCGTAGATCCAAAAACTGCTTCCTCCTCTGTGCCGTTGAATTTGCAAAATCTGGAACAATATGGATCCTGGCATCCTGGCATCTCGATTTTGATTTTCTTTTGCTAGCCTAATGATCTCTAGAGCATGCTGATATCTTAGAAGCTTAAAAATTATCGGGCGAGGTCCAACAAATTTATCAGGTCTTCTAGTCGGGACCGTATGTGCCCTCTCAATTTTGATTGGATGTTTTGATTTAAAAGGCAGGACTTTCATTATGAAATTTTCTAAAAAGGAAATAGGGTTCACTTTCTTCACCCCTTCTGGTATCCCTATCACTCTCAAATTAGACCTTCTCATCCTGTTCGAGCAGTCCTCCAGCTCTTTGGTAAGCAAGTCAATTTTCTCTCCGTCTTCTTTAAGCTTCTTCCTTACAAATTCAAATCCCTCCACATTCTTTTCCAGTTGGTTAACTTTGTTTTCCAAAACCTCCGTTCTATTTAATGTAGATACTTCTTCTTGCAAATCATTTAATTTTTTGGAGTTTGACAAAACGATTTCTTTGATTGCTTTAATTTCTTTAAACATTTCCTCTTCCCATTTTACTATCCTTTGGTAATGGAGTTTTTGACGATGTTACAGGCTCCGGTTTTGATCTCTTCACACTTCTGCTTCCAGCATTTGTTAATGCAGAGTCAGTTTTACTTTGCTTCCGGAAGGCCATTATGTCTTCTTGGTTTAAAAAAAACCAAAAGTTTTAGCTTTTCCGATATTATTTTAAGATAAAATGTCTGTTTTTAACGGGAGCTCCCTCCTCACCCGACCATTCGCGTGTACCTCCAAGCCACGCCCACCCCCCCCAAAAAAAAAATCGAAAATTATTACATTGTAAAGACAACTGGGTTTTAGTCTATGTAGTACAGAGGTATGGGACAGATGATTAGAATCTTGATCCTAGGATGGGGATCTGGAATAATGGGGGGTTATAAGAGATCTTATGATCTGATTCATTGATTTCTATGATGTCCTCACAGCTTTAGTTCTGAGTTGCTGTATGAAAAGTTTTTTTCTTCATGAAAATTTGATGTTTCACACATTGTATTTAGTTGGAAGACTTACCTTTTGTTCTATTTAGAATAGCCCAAGTCATTTAGTACTTATCACCTATCCTTTCATTCCCACTTTGATATCATTGATTCGATTTCTGCCCAGTTCTTCTGTTTTGAATTGGTACTCTATATACCTCACATGTGAGGATGAAGTACCATCTTTCAAACACAATCCTCCAAAACACCACCTCTTTTTCCACACAACATCTGCATTTTAGCTGCTTTAATGTGTTTTTTACATAGAGAGTTGCCACTCTCCATTTTCTGTCTTCTCTGTCTGTCCTAAATAATAGGTATAGTGAGATCCCAGTAATGAGATTCATTTCTCTATAATAGCTACAGTGTCTAAGTCCTTTTGTCCCATCAAGGCTTCCAGATGAGAATGTTGATTATTAGATCGTGAGGGCTATCTGATCTTATAAGGAAAGCCACTGACGATTTCAGAGCTTCTGGAGACCATAATTCCACACATCCACACTTCTTCTCTACCAGGGCTTACAGGTACACTTGCTCCTCTCTTCCTCACAAGGGTTTAGATTCTAATGAAGCTTGTAATGGACTAACTCTTTGGGCAGGCGAGGTTCGGTAAGGATCAAATTGTTGCTGTTCTCAGAGAAAACATATTACAAGTAAGTGGCCCTTTTATCTATTAATTTCCATGTTTGTATTTTTAGTTGGATCCTATAGCAACCATTTTGGGCAGATAAGCAAATTTTCAGAAATTGACACTTGGTGATGAGTATAGGGTATGTCAGTATCTCTCAAACTAAAGATAGTGGCCATGGCTTGAGACACCCAGAAGCGAGTGGATGTCACCGTGATGACATCGCGTATATTTTGAGGTTCTTGTCTGTCTTATCTAGATAAGTCAGATGTAACAAATAAGCTATTGCTCTTGATTTGCAGTGTATTTTATTTTTCTCTGAATTGGCTGATAGTCTACTTTGTGACAGGCTTATTGGAGTGCTGTATACATGTCTGCCTTATAACTTGTTTAGTATATGAGCCATAATCATCATATATGAGAGTAGGAATGATTTTTTTTTTTTTTTTTGAGGAGTGTCCCCTGTCCCTTACACTCACACATGCAGACCACAGGCACATATTAGGGATGTGCATTTGTTAGTGCATCATAAATTTTAATGCATGCAAAATAGATATAATGTTACTCTACAAAGTAATGTACATACAATAAATTAAAAAAGTTCTAAATGCATGATATTTTATTAAGCAGAATGTGTGAAGCCCAAAATTGTCTGAAAATTGCAGGAAAGTTTGAAAATGTTTGGGAAAAAAAAAAAAGCAGAAATTGTTTTTGTGCATGTCCTGGAATGTAGGCTTCTTTAGTTCTGAGGAACTTTTTAAAAAATGGAATCCTGTATTTTCATCAGTAATTGAATAATTGAATATTTGTTCTTATCCTTTTTTTTTTTCTTTTCAGGCTTTGTGCAAGGATAACATCTATCCTGGCCTCGAGATGTTTGCCAAAGGATATGGAAAAAACAATGAACCTCTTCGTGGTTATCTTCTGACGTTCTTCATTGCATTAGGATTTATTCTGATTGGTTAGTTATTGAAACAGAAGTGTTTATAAAGCTTAACATATTTAAATTCAGAAAAAAAATAAGTTCCAATAAAGAATACGATGTAATAGACAAATTTGAGTCCTTAAATTTATAAGGGTGTAATGTTCAATTGTAATCAAATATTTCTCATCCATCATTACCATGTTTCTTTTATATTGGAAAAATTATTTTATGATACCAAACTAGATGATCGGTAATATTTTACACCTCGTTTGACCAAACCTATCTTAATTCCTGAAAAGCCTTAAAGTTATGAGTGCTTGAATGCCATCTTGAAAATTTTCCTTTTGTTTGGTGGTGGCTATTTCTGCTATTAGCCTTAGGGCCAAAATCTATCTATTGTCCCTACAGTCATATTCCTTTCCATCACCTGGAAAATCATAAAAATGTATCTTTGCTAAATATACACTAAGGGGCAAATTCTATAAACAACGTCCCAATTGAAGGCAGTGGTAGGCATCCTACCACTGTCTAACCAGCCAATCTGAATGCATATAACCTCCCCCACCCCATCCCCCGAGGGGTAGGCGTGGGCATGGTTTCACCCAGAAATGGCCTTAGGTGAGCTTAGGCGGCCCTAGGCATCTGAAATCTAGGCCATCAAAATGCTGGTCTACATTTTAAATATTTATTTTAAAAATGTATATACCGTTTAAAACTAAACGGTTTATATAATGTATATACACAATATTAAAAAGAAGACAAAGTAAAAACAGGTAAATAGTAAAATACACCTATATTAAAATAAATATACATACAATCCTCAAGAAAGCATCATAATGTGGATAGTAAAAATAAAAAAAAATTCATCAATTTTAATTGGGGTAACTAAAAGAAAGCATCTATGAATCTCCGTGCTGCGATCATTTTAGCAGCTGCAGCAGAGAACCCATTCCCCCCGCGAAGTCAACCAGCAGGAGGGATGCCCACTCCAGATGTCTGCGGCAGGAGGAGTTCTGAATTCCTCCTGCCGCACCACCCCGAGACATTCCCGGCAGGAGGGATGCCCACTTCCTCCTGCTTCTAAACTCCCCCCTCACCCCCCGAGTGACATCCCCCGGTATGAGGGATGCTCACTCCTTCCTGTTGCTGGCCCCATCATCCCCTGAAGACTCCTCGACTCTACCACTGACACTCCCAAGATACCCCTGCTACCCCCTCCCCCCGAGCACCCCCATACATTTATTCAATGGCTGGTAAGAGGGATGCCACCACAAAATGCAGGCCTTCCTGGTGCATTCTTGGATGCACCAGGGTGGGGCCTAAGGCCCTGATTGGCTCAGATGCCTAAGGCCCCTGGGCCAACCGGAATCCCAGGCCTCCTTCCCAATTCATTCTGGAATGCACTGGGAGTGGCCTAAGACTCAGATTGGTCAGATCTTAGGCACTGGGAAGGGGCCTTAGGCACTGGGAGGGGCCTTAGACATCTGAGCCAATCGGGACCCTGGTGCCTCCTAGAATGCACCGGGAAGGCCTACCATTTTGCAGTGGTGGGCCTGCCGACAGGAGGGAGTGGGCATTCCTTTTGTCAGCCATCAAGTAAAGGTATGAGGGTGGCAGGGGGATCTTGGGGCGTCACAGAGTGTTTGAAGGTTTTCGGTGGATGATGGGGCCAGTGGCAGGAGGGAGTGGGCATCTCTTCTGCTGGGGGATGTCTTGGGGTGGTGTCTGCAGGAGGAATTGGCACTCCTCATGCTGTGGACATTTGGAGGTAGGGGGTCTTCGAGTTCTGACAGGAGGGAGTGGGCATCCCTCCTGTCAGTCGACTTCGCTGGGGTGAGGGGGGGTCCCTGCTGCTGCTGTTAAACTGATCACGGCAGGGAGATTCCCTTGCTGCGATCAGCTCAGGGACAATGTGATTCTCTAACTGGCGGGTTAGAGAATTGCAGTGTTTAGGTGGGGTTAGAGACGGACGCAATTCTATATTGGATGCCTGTGTGCGATACTCAAAAGCCGCTTAGGTGACTGCTGAGACCAGGCATCCTATACAGAATCCGGCCCTCATTGTATGAGATTCCTTTTAATATGTCGAAGCAAATTTTATTCTAGTAGAATGCATGCAGACTCTTTATTTTCAGCTTAGAGGTTAGCTTAGAGTTATATATACCTAACGTGTCTTTATTTTTGTACCGATGCAACAAAAAGCTGCTAGATAAAAACAGTTGTAATAACTCATACTTTCCAAAAATAAAGCAAATACAAGTACAGCCATTGTCAATATATTTTGCTACAAGTGTGTTTAAAAAATAAATAAAAAGTTGCCAGAAAATTGTAGAAATAGTGAAATATGCCACTAATAATGTTGGTCTGTACATACGAGGGACAATGGAAAGTTCTCAGCCCAACCATCAAAGATGGGGCAGTCTCCATTAAGGGCTATACACTTAGTCCAGTGATTTTCTACTTTTTCAGTCTCTTGGAAAAATACAGAACAAAAAAGTGGAAAATCACTGGACTACGGGCTCCTTTATGAAGCCGTGTTAGCGGTTTAACGCGCATAATAGTGTGCGCTAATTTTCCGGCTGCGCTAGCCGCTACCGCCTCCTCTTGAGCAGGCGGTAGTTTCTCAGCTAGCATGCGCTAAAAATGTACGTGCGATAAAGCCGCTAACGCGGCTTTGTAAAAGGAGCCCTAAGCGTATAGCTTCTTGATGGAGACTTCCCCAATTTTGTTGGTTGGACTGAGGACTTTTCAGTGGCCCCTCGTAATATGCCCCTCCATTTTTACAACTCTCCAAATGGGGGAGTATGTAGAAATGATTGATTCTAGACAGAGTAGAATCCAATGATTAGTTATTACAAATTTTGTCAGTTTCAAAACTTTTAAAGGCAATTGAAGCTACCATAAAGGCAATTGCTGGCCTAAACTGAAATGTATTCTCAAGAATGGTTTTATACTTAACATGAGCTGGACTAGAATATGTAAGTTCTAAATAATGTCTGGCTGTACCTAATCTATTGTGGTTTGATAGCAAAATTAGACACAGTTTAGGTGAAGGCCTTTCTCATTATTCTGCATATTAAGCGCTCAACTTCTCTTGACTGTTCTGTATCCAGTGAAATTTCTCTTGAAGCTTCTGGGACCCATGGCAGCCTTTTCTACTGCCCTGCCATCTGCCAAGCTCCACATGAGACCAATGGGGTTTGAAGGTTCAATGGAGCCAACCCCTTCAGTACAAAGTATCTTTGTTTTCCCTCAAATTTTGTCTACAGGAATATCTTGGTGCTTGGTGAGCTTGTTAGAAATAATTTTTTCTCCAGAGACAAGCAGGGGATATGCAGGCACCCTTGTTGATGAATATCCTATGTGCTCTCCCCTAGCTACAGTAAGCTTTTGGTTTACTGGGCATATGCAGGTGTCTTCCAAAGTTCCTTCCCTTGTCTGTCAGTTTTTTCTTTAGCCACGCCTAATGATCGCAGCTTTTTTCTCTCTCACTCACACACACATCAATAGAAAAAAATTCCATTTTTAGCTAAATCAAGAAAAGGATTTTCCCTCCTAAACAAAAAAAAAGAAAAGAGAGAAGAAAGATCAACAAGGAAAGCAGACAGGTTTTCTGTCTCAAGCAGCTCTTTACAGAGACTTTAAAAAAAAAAAAAAAAATCCAGAAACTTGCCACAAATGGAAACACCTGTGTTTCAGTGTCTCTTTGAAAAGCCCTGAACTGAAGCAGGAATCTTTTAGGACAGCTGCAAAATTGCTTTAGCATCGGAAGCAAGCACCAGAATCCCAGAATCAGAAGCTTTCACTTTTGCAGCTCTGTGTTCTGACCAGAAAATGTCAGCATCGCAAACACCAACAACTGCTCATACTCCCTTCCATCAGGGCCCTGTATCAGTACCACTTAGAGAGGTGAGCTGGCACAAGGACTCGTGGCAGAGACAGCACAGAAGCCGTGAGCTATTCTACCCCTTCACTACTAGCTTCTGTGACACAGACATCAGGAGACTTCCCACGGCCTAACTTAGCATCTGGCCATCTACAAGCACTGAAAGAGGCTCCTGCGGGCACAGATTCAGCCTCGCAGTCCTTTCCATCAGTCAACGAGCAGCCCTCAGCTTCAAAAGTTAAGGTACAGCATTCAGCCAAGGTTGGTTTTTTCTCTAAGGCACAAAGAACCAGCTTTAAGGATTCTCCATTTCTGCGTGCTGCCTTCGAAGCAGCAGGTCGCTGCCTCTGTCACTCCCCCAGTGCCTTGTTTTGGCATAGCTGGTGAAGTTGAGCCAAGGTACTCAGAATCTTCATCAGGTTCATGATGAAAACATCAGAAGTTTTGCAGGGGAATCAGCCATCCTAAGTCACTGAATTATACAGCCTTTCTCCACCAGACAGCACGGCGCCAATGCTGGAGGCAAAGCCAAGGCCTGCCATTTCCTCGAGCTGCCTCCAAAGTACTGGGAAGGCTCCTGTGAGCCCAGTAGTCCTTTTCACTCCTCTAATAAGAAGCAGCCAACAACGGAAGGTAAGTCTTCCAAACCTCCTAAGGGATAGAGACCCTCTTTGGGTAACCCAGCTAGATTCCTTCTGCATTAACTGGGTTTCAGGCTATTCTTCTAAAGCTGATACCTAGAAATTCCACCTTGAGGGATCAGAAGAATCGGAAGAATTTTCAAAGTACAAATAAGCTGTTTTTCCTAACTTGTGGATCAGTGTACCAAGAGCCACCTAAACACAATTGCTCCTGTGTTACCTCCCATATGATATTTCAAGGATGCTTCAATCATTCTGCTCAAGGCAGCAGTCTCTATATGGGTACAGAAATGTTGAGAATTTTTTTCTATCCTATGCAATCTAAAATTAATATTATTCATATTTAGTTTCTTTTGGATACCATTGCTACTCTTTGGTCTTTTGCCACGTATTAGTGACCTGGATTGACCACCGTGAGGATGGGCTACTGGGCTTGATGGACCATTGGTCTAACGCAGTAAGGTTATTCTTATGTTCTTATGAATCTGTCAGAGTACTCATAACAACGTAAAGGTATCACGATTATGAGTATCGTTCATCTCGCAATACAGCAAATTCTGTATTATGATGATTGAGAGTAGATAGGCCATTCTCTTCTGAGGGGTACAGAAGCATCCATCTGCAAACCAGACATGATGTCCCAGAAGGTATGCTGTCCGGCTGGTTCCAAAATACAATATGTTATGGAGAGATTGCAAAGACTCATCAAGCCTGATGACTATTATCCAGTTCTGCTCATCCATGTTGGCACTAATGATACTTCCAAGTACTCCTGCGAACATATTAAAAGAGATTGTGGCTCTGAGAGAGAGGTTGAAGCAGTCAGTTGTGCAGGTGGAATTCTGGTCCATCCTCCCTGTCGAGGGTAAGTGCCAGGTCAGAGAAGCATGCCAGATGTTGATTGGGTATCCCTATTGTGGGGTCTTCTAGAAGTAGAGAGATCTGGATTCTCTCCAAGGAGAACTGTTCCAGCAGTTAGTAGCGGCATGGGATCATACTGAACTTAGTGCTTACAAACTGGGAAAATGTTTTTGATGCTACAGTGGGTGTTCATCTGGCATCCAGTGATCACTTCATGGTAAGGTTTAATATTAAGACAGATAGAGAGGGCTTGTTCAAAAGTAAAGGTTCTAGACCAGGGGTGTCACTCAATCGCATAAGTGTCCGAAATCTAAAACATAGACTAAGTTGCGGGCCAAATTTTTAATAAGATACTTAGGGGTCCTTTTATTAAGGTACGCTAACCGATTTAGCATTCGCTAAATGCACACCTTAATAAAAGGACCCCTTAGTAGAAGTATAGGGTTATAACCGCTCCAACCCAACACCGGATCTGTGATGTAAACAAAATAAATAAAAAAGACTTTTCCTCTCTCTTTTAGGTCCTAGTTCACGCTTGCTGTCTTAACACCAGCTCTGGCAGGATACACAAGCCAAATCTGACATATTGTAATCACAAAACAGAAAATTATTTTTTCTACCTTTTGTTGTCTGGTCATTATTCATATCATTTTGGTCCCAGGCTCTGGTTGTCTTCTGAAAACTTGCTTGCCAGGGTCTCCTGCCCATTTGTCATTTTCTTTCTCCTTGCTTACCATCCATCTTCCATCTCTGTTTTCCCCTTCCGTATCCCTTCCCTCCCACGGAGGTCTGGCATCTTTCCTTTTTTTTCATCTCCATCCCTGCAACTGCAACAATGGACCCTACCATCCCCAGAACCACCATTTCTCCTTTTCTCAACTACCCTTTCATCCAGCATCTCTCCCTCCTTCCCCACCACCCCAGGGTCCACCATCTCCCTTTCTCTTCCCAACTACCCTCCTATCCAGTATCTATCCCCCCCCCCCCATCTGTAAAGATAAGAGCTGACTCCCTTCCAAGAAGAGTTTCTCCCTGCTGTTCTCTATAGATCTCACTGGTATCATCCTCTTAGTTTCTGGGATTTCCCCATTTAAATTACTGAACATCTGACAATGTAGTTTCTTCAGTGACTTAAGTTAGCCTTAGTCACCTTCAGCTAATTAGGGCAACCTGCAGAGGATCACTGGTGCTGTAGCGATCCTAATAGGCTGGCGTTGGCCTCTGCAGCACATTCCCTCCCCTGCAGTTCAGCTCCTCTGACGTCAGGGGCAGGATCACTGCAAAGGGAGTATGTTGCGGAGACTACGGCAGCGTGCTAGAATCACTACAGCTGACCAGTGATCCTTTGCAGGCTGCTTTGAAGGGGAAGCCAGGATGGAGAGAGGAAGGAACAGAGGGCCAAATCACAGGCCAAATTTAATTACCCTGTGGGCCAAATTTGACCCGCAGGCCTGAATTTGACATCCCTGTTCTAGACTTAAAAAACAAAACAAACTTTGTTTGATGGGGATTATGTTAGGGAATTGTCTGGTTGGGAACATCAGGAAGGAGTAGAAATGTAGTGGGCAAAGCTGAAAGGAGTTATTGTAAGGGTGACAAACATTTTTGTGAGTCACATAAGGAAAAGTAAGAGGAAAGAAAGCTGCTTTGGTTCTCAAAAGTAGTAGCTAAGAAGGTAAGTAATAAGAGGTTAGCTTTCATAAATTACAAAAGATCGCAGAAACAGGCAAAAATATTCAGCAGTGATGCAATAAAAGGGGCATAGTTCCTGAGATGCATCTACATGTACAGCTTGCTTATCAACTTTTTCTTATGTCTGCAGATTGGCTGGAGTGCAACCGTACTACATAGAAACAGAGTATGACGGCAGAAAAGGGCCGGCGGCCCAACAAGTCTGCCCACTCAAGAACCCTCCCTCCCTTGAGAATCCATCTTTTAAGCATAACTCTGTAACAACCCTACCTGTTTGTCCCATTGACTCTTGAAGTCGAGCACACTACTGGCCTTGACCACCTGTCGTGGAAGATTATTCCATTGATCAATCACCCTTTCGGTGAAGAAGTATTTCCTGGTGTCACCATGAAATCTTCCCCCCTTAAGTTTTAGTGGATGCCCTCTTGTCGCCGTGGGACCCTTAAGAAAAAAGATTTCATAGAAACATAGAAACAAGCGGCAGAAAAGGGCTATAGCCCACCAAGTCTGCCCATTCCAAGTATCCCTCCCCCCTGAGTTTACTCCCTTAATGATCCCACATGAGTATCCCATTTTCTCTTAAAATCCGTCACGCTGCTGGCCTCTATCACCTGGAGTGGGAGTCTGTTCCAATGATCCACCACTCTTTCGGTGAAGAAGTACTTCCTGGAGTCGCCATGAAACTTCCCTCCCCTGACTTTCAGTGGATGCCCTCTGGTGGTCGAGGGTCCCATGAGTCAGAAGATATCCTCTTCTGTCTCGATGCGTCCCGTGATGTACTTATACGTTTCAATCATATCTCCCCGTTCTCTTCTTTCCTCAAGTGAGTACAGCCGCAATTTCTTTAGTCTTTCTTCATACGTGAGATCCCTGAGCCCCAAGACCATCCTGGTGACCGTTCGCTGCACCGACTCGATCCTCAGCACGTCCTTTCGGTAGTGTGGTCTCCAAAACTGAACACAGTACTCCAAGTGAGGCCTCACCATGGCTCTGTACAACGGCATCATAACTTCAGGTCTCCTGCTGACAAAACCTCTGCGGATACATCCCATCATTTGTCTTGCCCTGGAGGTAGCCTTCTCCACTTGATTGGCAACCTTCATGTCCTCACTAATGATCACTCCTAGATCGTGTTCCGCCGTGGTCCTAACCAAGGTCTCACCATTTAGTACATAAGTTCTGCGCGGGTTTCTCTTACCCAGGTGCATTATCTTGCATTTTTTAGCATTGAAGCCTAGCTGCCAAGTAGTCTACCATTGTTCCAGAAGCAGTAGGTCATGTGTCATATCATCAGGTAACATGCTTCTGCCTACTATGTTGCAAAGTTTGGCGTCATCGGCGAACAGTGATACCCTTCCTCTAAGTCCCCGCGTCATATCTCTTATGAATAAGTTGAATAGAATCGGGCCCAGGACCGAGCCCTGCGGCACTCCACTGATCACTTCTGATGCTTCGGATGGGGTACCGTTCACCACCACCTTCTGAAGTCTACTGCTCAGCCAATCCCCAACCCATGTAGTTAGAGTGTCTCCTAATCCTATCTATTTCAGCTTGTTCAGTAATCTTCGATGAGGGACGCTATCAAATGCTTTACTGAAGTCCAAATATACCACGTCCAGTGACTCTCCGGCGTCCAGTTGTCTAGTAACCCAGTCAAAAAAGCTAATCAGATTAGATTGGCAAGATCTTCCCTGGGTGAACCCGTGTTGGTGTGGATCACGCAGTTTTTTTTCATCTAGGATTGTGTCAATATTCTGTTTGATCAGTGTTTCCATGAGTTTACACACTATAGACGTGAGACTCACTGGTCTGTAGTTTGCTGTCTCTGTCCTGCAGCCCTTCTTGTGGAGTGGGATTACATTAGCGGTTTTCCAGTCCAAGGGGACTCTTCCTGTGCTTAGGGAAAGATTGAAAAGAACAGATAATGGTTCAGCCAGGACTTCCCTTAACTCCCTGAGCATTCTGGGATGTAGGTTATCCGGTCCCATGGCTTTGTTTACTTTGAGTCTTGATAGTTCGTCGTAGACGCTACTGGGCGTAAATTCGAAATCTTGAAACGGGTCTTTCTGGTTATCTCCTTTCTGCAGCTGTGGACCAGCTCCCGGCATTTCGCGGGTGAACACTGAACAGAAGTATTGGTTTAGTAGTTCTGCCTTCTCAGAATCTGATTCCGCAAAGTTACCGTCCGATTTCTTCAGGCGTACTATCCCATCTTTATTTCTTTTCCTGTCGCTAATATAGCTGAAGAAAGATTTATCCCCTTTCTTAATTTTCCGTGCTAGCTCTTCCTCCATTCGGAGTTTGGCCTCTCTGACTGCTGTTTTGACAGCTTTAGATCTCTTTAGATAGTCCTCTTTTGCCCTCTCTCTGCCTAAGTGTTTGTAGGTGATAAATGCGTCTTTTTTCTGTTTAACTAGGTCT
The DNA here is from genome assembly GCF_902459505.1 of Geotrypetes seraphini. Lineage (NCBI taxonomy): Eukaryota > Metazoa > Chordata > Amphibia > Gymnophiona > Dermophiidae > Geotrypetes > Geotrypetes seraphini. The sequence continues at coordinate 520,393,266 of NC_047084.1, read as the reverse complement.
GAAATTTCTTTACTGAACCATTGGGGTCTTTTGTTTCTCCTGCGTTTACTTACTGTCTTTATGTATCGGTCTGTTGCTTCGTGTAGTATGGACTTCAGAGACGTCCACATGTCCTCCACATTGTCAGATTTTGCTTGTTTATGTAGCTCCTGATGGACAAAATCTCCCATGCGGTTGAAGTCTGTGCCTCTAAAGTTGAGAACCCTTGTTGCTGTGTTTGTCTTAGGAAAACCTTTCTTGAGGTTGAGCCATACCATATTATGGTCGCTGGAGGCTAGTGTGTCTCCTACTGAGACTTCCGTGACGCTATCTCCATTGGTGAGAACTAGGTCTAGTAACGCCTGGTCCCTGGTGGGCTCCAATACCAATTGCTTGAGATGTGCATCCTTTATGGAGTTTAATATTCTTTTGCTGCTACCCGTAGTCGCGGAGAGTGTTACAATCTGCATCTGGCATGTTGAAGTCTCCTAGCATTACTGAGTCCCCGCGCAGTGTGATGTTCTCTATGTCCTCGATTAATTCTATGTCTTTGTCCTCCTGTTGCCTGGGAGGTCTATATATCACACCAAGATATAGGCATTTTTCCTTTCCTCTGGCCAGGTTCACCCAGATGGATTTCCCGGTGTATCTAACATCTGTGATTCTGGTGGTTTTGATGCTTTCCTTAGTGTATAGTGCTACTCCTCCCCCCAATTTACCCACTCGGTCGCAACGAAGTAGGTTGTACCCTGGTATAACCATATCCCACCCATGCGATTCTGTGAACCAGGTTTCGGATATCGCTATCACGTCAAGATCAGCGTTTGTTATCTCAGTCTCTAATTCTAGAATTTTATTGCCCAAGCTGTGTGCATTAACATACATAGCACTCCATATCTGTGAAGAGATTCCTTTATGAGTTAGTGTGGCTTCTAGATTATCAGTGATTTTTCTCCCTGAATAATTGTGGATATCATTGGTACTTACCTTAGATTTGGTAGTGTCAGTGCGACTCGCCTCCTCAGGGTGGTTTCTTACTGCTCTGGGATATAAGTATGTACCCTCCCCCAACTTACCTAGTTTAAAGCCCTGTTGAGTAGGCGGGCCAATCGATGTCCAAATACGTTTCTACCTCTTCTGGTCAGGTGGAGTCCGTCTGGTCCCTGCAGTCCCTGGAGCGTATCGCCGTGGTTCAGGAATCCGAAGTTCATTTCTATGCACCATTTTCAGAGCCATTCATTAGTCCGTTGAATACGCTCTTCTCTCGCTCTGCCTCTGTTTCTCACTGGAAGAATTGACGAAAAGACCACCTGTGCTCCTGTCTGCTTCAGCTTCTTTCCTAGTGCTCCAAAATCTCTGGGGATGTTCTCTGTGTCACTCCTAGCAGTGTCATTTGTGCCTACATGGATGAGAAACATGGGAAAATGATCATTAGGTTTTAGAATTTTGTCCAGGCTAGTGGTAATATCCTGGATCCTGGCTCCAGGGAGACAGCAGACCTCTCTTGATTGTAAATTAGGCCTGCAAATTGGTCCCTCGGTGCCCCTTAGCATGGAGTCACCAATGACTACCACTCTTCGTTCCTTTCGAGGGGGTCGGTCTGCGTGCTCTGGATTTGACGTTGTGTGCTGGGTATCCTCATGAGCCTCTTCTGCTGTTTCCTCGGTGGTTTCATCTTGTAGGATTTGAAATCTATTTCTGAGAGTTAGCTGTGGTATTGATGAACGGCTATCCTGTTGAAGAGAAAAAGAAAAAGAAGAAGAGCGTGAGAATGGGGTGGGTTTATTTCGCTTGCCCTTAGAGGAGGTTACTAGTTGCCAGGGGCCAGCATCTCCAATCATCTCCTGTACTCCAATTGTTGTGTTTAGTGCTATAGGTTTGGGCGTGTCAAGGATGGACCTGTCGTGGGTTCTCTCTGTGGTGTGTGACAGTTCCAGGATGGTGTCGTCGATGAAGGCCTCGTCATCTCTCATGCTCCTCAGGCGCTTAACCTCCTCCCTGAGGCTCAGTAGTTCCTGCAAGATATCCTCGTCTAAGTTTCCCAGCTCCTCTGTCTGCGTAGAGACTGTAGTGCACTTTGGGAGGGGGGGGGAAGGTCTCGGTCTGCACTGAGACCTCTGCCCTCTGATCCATGTCGCCCTCTGCCGTCTGTGTACAGACCTCGACCATCCCCTGAGTCCCTCTGGATGCTGGAGTGTCGATCTTGATAGTAGCCTTGGTACTCCGTGTCCTTCCCGCCATTTCCAAGTTAGAGGGATTTATTTCTGTAAAGAGAAAGGTCGAGATGTTAGAGAGTATGTAAGGAGAAAGATTGAGATAGAGTTATTAAAGATATTTTTTTTTTAATATAGAGTCTGAGAAGTTCAAGGAAGGATTAATTATCTGGCTGAGAGTGTAAGAAAGTGTGTGGGTGTAGGAAGAAAAGAGGAAGAGTGTGATTGATGGAGTGGTAGATGAAGAGTTTAGATTAGGCCCTTCTCAAGGCCCTTCGCAAAGGCGATCTCGCTAAGGCGAGCGCCTTTGCCGCTCGCCTTCGCTGCGCGCCGAACGGCTGCACGCCGTTGGCCCGCCTCCTTTTATGGAGGGGCCCGGCGCCTACTGCTGATGCGGTGGGGGTGGGCGGAGCTACTCTCGCCGCTACCCCGAAGCTGTTTTTTGCTTTTGCCGCTCGCCCTCGCCTTGCCTCGCGCTTTCACTGCCCTCTCCTGCCTTTGCCGCTCGCCTTCTCCTGCCTCGTGCGCTGCTTAGCGAGCTGTCCTCTCCTCCTGCAGCAGTGGCCTGACCGTCGGCTCGCCTCCTTTTATGGAGGGGCCCGGCGCCTACTGCTGATGCGGTGGGGGTGGGCGGAGCTACTCTCGCCGCTACCCCGAAGCTGTTTTTTGCTTTTGCCGCTCGCCCTCGCCTTGCCTCGCGCTTTCACTGCCCTCTCCTGCCTTTGCCGCTCGCCTTCTCCTGCCTCGTGCGCTGCTTAGCGAGCTGTCCTCTCCTCCTACAGCAGTGGCCTGACCGTCGGCTCGCCTCCTTTTATGGAGGGGCCCGGCGCCTACTGCTGATGCGGTGGGGGTGGGCGGAGCTACTCTCGCCGCTACCCCGAAGCTGTTTTTTGCTTTTGCCGCTCGCCCTCGCCTTGCCTCGCGCTTTCACTGCCCTCTCCTGCCTTTGCCGCTCGCCTTCTCCTGCCTCGTGCGCTGCTTAGCGAGCTGTCCTCTCCTCCTGCAGCAGGAGGAGAGGACACTTTAATGTGGCACGTGATGTATTTGAATGTTTCTATCATGTCTCCTCTTTCTTCGCTCCTCGAGAGAATATAAGCGCAATCTGGTCAGACGTTCTTCATATGGGATATCTTTAAGTCCTGAGACCATTCCAGTGCTACCTATTTTAAAATTACTTAAATTGATTTTTGATCTTGGTGTTTTGATGATGGTATTCACATCACAGGAAGGATTCTTCAGTATGCATGCAGCAATGGTTCAATGGTCGACTCGAAGGCATACACACATGCACGTTTAAAAAACGTAGCCTCTTTTATCCCAGGACAAGCAGGCAGGTATTCAAGTTTCAAGTTTATTCAATCTTTTGATGGATCGCCTATTACAATTTCTAAGCGATGTACATAATATAATAAAAAGAAATAAGAAACTTAACATAATAGTTATATTAACATAACATAAAAACAATTAAAACTTACTTGAGGGGAAAGGGAAAAGTAAAAGTTACAATTTCGGGTTTCGTAAGAATAAAGGGAAAGAACAAAAGGTAGGGTAAAAGAGGTAGCACAAGATAACTCGAGCACATTTCTTAAGCATTAATTCCAAAACGTAAGAAATTTAAATGAACTGTTAAAAATCGAAAGCATCTTTAAATAAATATGTTTTTAAAAGTTTTTTAAATGTTGTAATATTTTGTTCTATTCTGATAAATTGAGGGAGTTTATTCCACCTTTGTGGACCGGCAACAGTAAATATATCTGCTCTTCTAGTACCTATGATTTTTAGAGATGGAACAGCTAATAAACATTGATCAGTAGAGCGAAGAGATCGCTGTGTTTTGTATGGGATTAGAGATTTGGAGATGAATTGCGGCTCATTGGATGTTAGAGTTTTGAAAATTAGGAACATTAGTTTAAAAAAGATCCTATGATTTACTGGTAACCAGTGTGCATCTATCAGTAGTGGAGACACATGGTCAAATTTTTTAGAATTATAAATTAATTTTATTGCTGTATTTTGAATTATTTGTATCCTTCTTATTTCTTTTTGTGTGATGTTTAAGAATAGGGCATTACAGTAATCAATTTTCGCTATTATAAATGAATGGATTAATATGTTTAGAGAAGAAGGACTGAGAAATTTGGCAATAGATCTTATCTGCCGTAATTTAAAAAAACAATTTTTAACCATATAAGATATATGTTCATGGTAGGATAGTTTGTCATCTATGTAAACACCAAGAATTTTTGTTGAGGATACCATGTTAATGGGGGTGTTATTGAGGAGAAAAGGTTTAGAAAGAGAAATATCTTTTTCCAATTGAATAGGATGGATTGAGTCTTATTAATATTTAATGCCAATTTATTTGTGTTTAACCAATTTTGCACATGCTCTAGCTTTTGATTTATTGAGGAGATATCTGTAGTGTTTTCTGGGTCTAAAGGGTGTATGAGTTGGATGTCATCTGCGTATGAATAGGGGATGAAGCCTATAGCCTGACAAAGTTCTAATAGTAGTGCAAGGAAGATATTAAATAATAGAGGAGACAAAATAGATCCTTGTGGAATTCCAAAAGTTGAAGTGTAAGGGGCGGATTCCTCATTATTAAATCTAACGATAGAAGTTCAGTTGGTGAGGTAAGATTTAAACCAGTCTAAAACTTTCTCGTTAATTCCTTTTTCTTCGAGTCTTTTTAAGAGTAAGTCATGATCAATGGTATCGAAGGCGGCGGAAATGTCTAAGGAAAAAAGTATTACTGATTTGTGTTGGTCGAGATAGTAATGGATATTAGAGGTTAGACCTATTAAGGAGTACTCGGTATTATGGAATTTTCTAAATCCTGTTTGGTTCGGGTGTAATGCATTTGTTTTTTCAATGAAATCGGAAAGTTGATTGAATATCAGTTTTTCTGTTAATTTTGCGAGAAATGGAATGTTAGCTATCGGACGATAGTTAGTTACATCGTTAATACTGGTTTTGTAATTTTTCACAATAGGAATAATGTAGGTAGATTTCCATTGTGGTGGTACTATAGGGTACATATGGGTGATGTCATCGACGAAGCCCGGATGCGGACACCTCACAAGCAGACTTGCTTGAAGAAACTCGAAGTTTCAAGTCACCCGCACCGCGCATGTGCGAGTGCCTTCCCGCCCAGCGCAGGGCGCGTCTCCTCAGTTCTGTTTTCCGCTGAGCTGAGAAGTCCGTCTTTGACTCTCTGCGTTTAACTTTGTTCCTTTGTGCCTTCTCTGAACTGCGGTTTGTATTTTTTTTCTTCACGAATCGCTGTTCCTCTTATTTCTTTCATTTTTATTAAAATTTTTTAAAAAAATTTTTCTTCTCCCGTCTGTTTTTTGGGACAGGCCGCTCGGCCGCAGCCCGAGGGCTTTGATCTTGTGGCGGCTATTTTTCCTTCTATGTCCTGGCCTACTATGGGCTTCAAGGGGTGTAGCAAGTGCCAGCGCGCGATCTCTCTTACGGACCCTCACGGACACTGCCTCAAGTGCCTTGGGCCGAAACATCATCCTAGGTCGTGCCTGCCTTGCCAAACACTTCAGCCTCGTGCTTTTAAGCGTCGTTGTCTTTTGGTGGACAAGCTCTTCTAGATGGAGTCTTCTACTGATCCCTCGACTTCGAAGGCGTCCTTGGCCTCGACTCCTACCGAGGCCCCTCCTGCTCTTTCTGCTTCCACCTTGAGCCTCATCAGACCGTCGTCGTTTGCAGCGGCTCTTTCTTCGACGTCGTCTGCTGTATCTTCCCCTGTTTCCTCAGGTCAAATAGCTCAGCAGTCGGTTCCACCGGTAGTGATTAAAGTGTCTAAGACTCCCAGATCGAAGCACACTCCCACTACCTCGAAGGAACCTCCAGCCAAAGCAGGTGGTCCGGTTTCAGACACGGATCCATCCTTGCCGGCTTCTTTCCAGACCATGTTAGAGAAGCAGTTTATTCAGTTCCTTACTAACTTGGGACGCAAACTGCTTCCTGTTATCCAGCCTGGGCGTTCAGCAGACTCCCGTGAGGTCGAGCCACTTTCTTTGCTCCAGTCTGACCTTCCACACTCTTTGCAGGGAGCAGAGTCTCTGCGAGTGTCTGGTCTGGCATCCAAGCACGTGAAGCAAGGAGCAGATTCTTTGCGAGTGCCTCAATGGGAATCCTAACACTCTGGTTCCAGACACAGATCTCACCGACGTTTTGAGGCCTTCATCGAGGCATCCTTCCAGGCATAGCTCTTCTTCTCATGACAGACCATCTTCCTCGAAGCCTCAATCTACTCCAACCTCGACCAGACCACTGACTCCTCGTTCAAGGTCTCGATGCCGGACCTTGAGGATATCCCGGTCTCGATTGCCTCGTCCAAGTCACCAGGTTCCTTTGATGCCTTTTTCCCTGCCGAAGCTTCATCTTCGACACAGGCTGCCTCGACGTCCTCGAGTCCTTCTCGAGGCAAAGCATTGGCAGATCAGTTATCTATCTTGTCTTTCCTTCGTCAGATGGCTGTGGACTTGGATATTCAATTATATACTGGCTCCAAATACTCTAAGGAGTTTCTGGAAGTCATGCATCTTCCTCAACCTCCGGCAGAGTCTCTTAAGCTTCCACTTCATAAGCTTTTGAATCAGACTTTTGGTCATTGCATGGAAACACCTTTTTCCATACCAGCTGTTCCAGGAAAATTGGACTCTAGGTATAAGACTGTGCATTGCAAAGGGCTTGACAATTCCTGCTCGTCGAGTCCTCCTTGAAGAGGTCCCATTCTTCCAAGGTTTATGCCACCGTTCCTCCTGGAAGGGAAGGGAAAACTATGGACAAATTCAGATGTCGCATATACCAGAATGCTATGATGTCCTCTAAAGTCCTCAATTCTAATTTTCAATTCATAACTTATTTTGAATTTCTTATTTCTCTACTACCCAAGTTTTTGAATTGTTTGGATACACAAATGCATTTTGAGTTTCAGGAAGTCATTGCTTCTTTATCTGAACTACGTTTACATCTCCTCCAGTCATCTTATGATGCCTTTGAGTTGTCTGCCCGAGCGGCTGCTTGCTCTGTAGCTATGCGTCGTCTTGCCTGGCTTCGTACCATCGACATGGACCGTAATCTTCAGGACCATTTAGCTAACATTCCTTGTGAGGGCAACGACCTCTTTGATGAATCCTTCGAGGCAGCCACCAAGAAATTATCTGACCATGAAAAATCCTTTGCTTCTATAGTCAGACTTAAGCCAAAGCCAGCTCTTGCCAAACCTGCACACCCTGCTCTTATCTACCAAAGGCGTTTTGCTCCGAAGCCAGCTTCTTATACTCGCCCTCCTCTGAAAAAACAGCAACCTCAGAAGCAACAGAAACCCCAACCTTCTGCTGCACCTAAGGCTTCTCAGTCTTTTTGACTGTTTACAACAGAGCATAACCTCCACCGTTCTGTCTCTGTCTCCTTTTCCCCCTATAGGAGGTCGTCTCCATCATTTTTACAACCGATGGACGATAATTACATCCGACCTCTGGGTGCTTACCATCATCAGGGAAGGATACTTTCTTCATTTCACTCAGGTTCCACCAGAGCTTCCTCCAAGAGAGTATCCTTCCAATCCATCCCAGACCGCCCTTCTTCTTCAGGAAGTTCAAGCTCTGCTTTGTCTTCATGCCATCGAACCAGTTCCCTTGGAACAGCAGAACAGGGGGTTTTTACTCCTGTTACTTCCTTGTTCCGTAGAAGACGGGCGATCTGCGGCTTATTCTGGATCTCAGGGCTCTCAACAAATTTTTAGTCAAAGAAAAGTTTTGAATGTTGTCCCTGACATCTCTTTATCCCCTTCTTGAGCAGAACGACTGGTTATGCTCTCTGGATCTCAAGGAGGCCTACACTCATATCCCCTTTCATCCAGCCTCCCGTCAATACCTCAGATTTCAGGTGGGGAATCTGCATTATCAATACAGAATACTACCCTTCGGCCTGGCCTCGTCTCCCAGAGTGTTCACCATGTGCCTGGTAGTGGTAGCGGCAGCTCTACGAAACCATGGTCTTCAGGTATTTCCCTACCTCAACGACTGGCTCATCAAAGATTCAACATCTCAGGGGGTTATTGTAGCGACCCAACGGACTACCTGGTTCCTACAAAGTTTGGGATTCGAAATCAACTTTCCGAAATCTCAACTTCAGCCCTCTCAGAATCTACAATTCATTGGAGCTGTTCTGGACACTGTCCAACTCAGAGCATTCCTCCCTCAACAACGAATGGAAGCTATTCTTCAACTCTGTCATACAATGTCCCGCTCTTCCATCTCAGCGAGACACATGATGGTACTTCTAGGTCACATAGCCTCCATAGTACACGTGATTCCTTTTACCAGACTTCACCTCAGAATTCCTCAGTGGAACCCTGGCTTCTCAATGGATGCAAGTTTGTGACCCTCCTTGACACATTTCAGTCACTCCTTCCTTGAAGAAGTCTCTCCGTTGGTGGATGCTGTCTTCCAATCTTTTCAGAGGCTTGCTTATTCAAACGCCCCCTCATCAGAAGGTCCTCACGACAGATTCTTCGACCTACGTTTGGGGCGCTCATCTCGATGGTCTCCATACTCAAGGCCACTGGACCGGTACACATCATCAGTGTCATATCAATCTGTTGGAACTCAGAGCGATTTTCAAGGCTCTCAACGCTTTACAACATCTTCTTCACGACCAGGTAGTCCTCATCTGGACGGACAACTAAGTCGCCATGTATTATGTCAACAAACAAGGAGGGACGGGATCTGCCTCCCTTTGTCAAGAAGCTCTGAAGGTTTGGTACTGGGCAATCCGTCACAACACCTTCCTCAAAACTGTCTACATTCAAGGGGCGAAGAATTGCTTGGTGGACAACTTGAGACGTCTTCTGCAACCTCACGAATGGACACTCCATTCCTCGCCTCTTCACCACATTTTTTCACAGTGGGGAACCCCCCAGATAGACCTCTTTGCGGCTCCCCACAACTACAAACTGCCTCAATTCTGCTCCAGAATATACTCTCCTCATCGCCTCGAGGCAGATGGTTTTCTTCTGGAATGGAAGAATCTCTTCCTCTACGCATTCCCTCCATTTCCTCTCATTCTCAACACTCTGGTCAAGTTGAAAAACGATCATGCCACCATGATTCTAATCGCTCCTCAGTGGCCAAGACAACCTTGGTACTCCCTTCTACTTCAACTCAGCACCAGGGAGCCATATCAGAGTTTTTCCTTCTCTGCTTACACAGAGTCAGGGATCTCTGCTTCATCCCAACCTTCAGTCTCTACACCTGACAGCTTGGTACCTTTCAACATAACTCCTCTTCAGTTTTCTCAGTCTGTAAGAGATGTTTTAGAAGCTTCTAGGAAGCCTACCACTAGACAATGCTATCACCAGATTTTCTACGTGGTGTTTTTCTCATCATAAGGAGACTCAGCATTCCTCCTTATCTTCTGTTTTGGACTACCTTCTGCACTTATCAAATTCTGGCCTCAAGTCTACATGTATCCGAGTCCATCTCAGTGCAATTGCGACTTTCCATCAGCCTATTGAAGGGAAACCCCTCTCTGCTCATCTGGTGGTTTCCAAATTCATGAAAGGACTCTTCAATGTCAAACGTCCTCTCAAACCGCCTCCTGTGGTTTTGGACCTCAATGTTGTCCTTACTCAACTCATGAAGCCTCTATTTGAACCAATTGATAAGGCTCATCTGAAATACCTCACTTGGAAAGTGGTGTTCCTCATAGCCCTCACTTCTGCTCAAAGAGTCAGTGAGCTGCAAGCTTTAGTTGCTGACCCACCATTCACTGTGTTCCATCATGACAAGGTGGTTCTTTGTACTCATCCTAAATTCCTCCCTAAAGTGATCTCGGAATTTCATCTCAACCAATCCATTGTTCTTCCAGTGTTTTTTCCCAAGCCTCATTCTCATCCTGGAGAATCAGCTCTTTATACTCTGGACTGTAAATGTGCTTTGGCATTCTACTTGGAACGCACCAAACCACACAGAACTGCTCCTCAACTTTTTGTTTCCTTCGATCCAAATAAGTTGGGCCATCCTGTTTCTAAGCGTACCATCTCCAACTGGATGGCGACTTGTATCTCTTTCTGCTATGCCCAAGCTGGATTACCTCTTCACAGTAAAGTCACAGCCCATAAAGTCAGAGCTATGGCAGCTTCAGTAGCTTTCCTCAGATCTATACCTATTGAGGAAATTTGTAGAGCTGCTACTTGGTCCTCGGTTCATACCTTCTCTTCTCACTATTGTCTGGATACTTTCTCCAGATGGGATGGACAGTTTGGCCAAACAGTATTACAAAATTTATTCTCCTAAATTTCCAACACTCCCACCATCCCATTCTGGTTAGCTTGGAGGTCACCCATATGTAAGAATACCTGCCTGCTTGTCATGGGATAAAGCACAGTTACTTATCGTAACAAGTGTTATCCAGGGACAGCAGGCAGCTATTCTCACAACCCACCCACCTCCCCTGGTTGGCTTCTCTGCTAACTATCTGAACTGAGGAGACACGCCCTGTGCTGGGCGGGAAGGTGCATGCGGGCGACTTGAACCTTCGAGTTTCTTCAATCAAGTCTGCTTATGAGGCGTCCGCATCCGGGCTCCGTCGATGACGTCACCCATATGTGAGAATAGCTACCTGCTGTCCCTGGATAACACCTGTTACGGTAAGTAACTGTGCTTTCTTGTAATGGAAGCATTCAGAATGCATGTGTAGTGTTAGTGCATTGCTAAAAAATAACTACTCCATTTGCATGTCTCTCCTAAATTTTCAACAAACTGTTTAACTTGTGCTTATGCAGACTCTAACTATTCTTTTTTGTGTGTGGTTTTTTTGTAGCTGAATTAAATGTAATTGCGCCAATAATCTCCAACTTCTTCTTGGCGTCATATGCCTTAATTAATTTCTCTGTATTCCATGCATCGCTTGCAAAGTCTCCAGGTAAGAGTTTTATAATATCTGAGTAATTATACACAAGTAAATAATTTGTGGCTGTTTATTTCTTAATCATACTTTAGCATTTCAGGCAGCTTTTCACGATAAAGAATTTCGAATTCCGAACACTGCTGCTCACAGCTTACTCCTACAAACATTTTAGAAGACAGCTGAAGACCTGTCTTTTTTCCAAGCATTTGACTAACTAACTTATTCTATCCCCTGGATCATGTTTACTGTTTATAATCTTTTGTAAACTGTGTTGAACTTATGGTTATGCGGTTAACAAGCACAATGTTATGTTATATTATTTCCTAGTCATACAAATTAGTTTTGTATCCACCTTAGGTGTATTTAAAAGCAGTGCTTTGTGACGGCTAGTTTGAAAATCAAAATGAAAAGATGTTCTGAGGTATACAATGATAAACAAGATTTATATTCTTTGAAGAGAAAATTAAATCATTTTTTCAGTAATTGTAGGAATTGCTGCCAAATTGCAGTGTCCTACAGAATGGTGTCTTGAAATGTGAATTAGAAACTTACCATGCACTAAGGTCTTCAGATTGTGCTAACTTCTAGATTTCATAAGGCAAATACTTTTTAACAGAAGTAAAGGGGATGGGGACTTATGTACTGTTTTTCTGTGTGGTTTGCACATTTTAGACAGGTACTTATTTTGTACCTGGGACAATGAAGTGTTAAGTGACTTGCCCAGAGTCATAATGAGCTACAATGGGAATCAAACTCACAACCTCAAGGTGCTGAGGCAGCTGCTCTAATCACTAGGCCGCTCCTCCACTCCAAGTAATGGTCATAAAGCTAGCATACCGTATATACTCGAATATGTCGAGACCCCATTATCCCCCCCAAAAGGAAGAAAAACGGTTGACTCAAATATAAGACGGGGGCTTAATATTCAAGTGCCATGCCCTGCCAGGATCTGTACCCAGTGTTCCCTCCCTCACGCCCTCTGCTGCCAGGTTCTGCACTCACCCTCCCTCCCTGCCAGGTTCCGCACCCAGCACCCTTCCCTCCCAGTCCCTGCCCTGCAAGGCTCTGAATCAAGCCCCCTTCCCAGCCAGGCTCTGAACACTGTCCCCCCTCCCTGCAGGCTCTATACCCTGTCCCACCTTCCTTCCCTGTACCCTCTTCCCACTAAAAAGAGGCAACCTCAGTGATGTCACAGTGGCTTGATTGTCCTGTATTCCTCTCTGCCCTCCAACTCAGCCATCAGATTAACCCTTCCCCTTAACTGAAACCACCTAGTGGTAGGCTGGGACAGGACCGATCCCTCCCATCTCCTGCCCCAGCCGACACTAATAATTACTACCCTCCCTCCTTCCCTCCCTTGCGTATCTTTCCCCTGGTGGTCCAGTGGTGCACCTGGGCCAGCACGCTGGTGCGAGCTTTTTATGCTACCGGCCATATGCATCTGAGCTCACATAAGGCCCCTCCCAGGGGAGGGATCTTGAGTATCTGTGCCTTGGGCCCCTCCCTGTGCATCCCAGGATGCACCAAGAAGGGCATGGCCTGGCGTTTTGCAGTGTTGGGCCTAGAGAGCTGGAGGGACTGGGCATCCCTCCTGTTGCCATTTATTTTTAAGGTATGGGGGAGGCTAAAGGGTGTGGAGGGTGGTTCAGGGATGGGTAGGGTTATATGGCTCCAGAAAAAAGAGGACGGATTAAGATATTTGGGTTTTACTTCCATTGGAAGCAATGAAAGTAAAACCTGGATGTCTCAATCTGTCCTCCTCTTTCTGGAGCCATATGGTAACCCTAGGGATGGGGGCTCTGGTGACAAGAAGGAGTGGGCATCCCTCCTGTGTGTGTGTATATGTATATACCGTATTTTTTGCTCCATAAGACACACCCTAGACTTAGAATAGGAAAACAAGAAAAAAAACATTCTGAACCAAATTCACCCAGCCCCCCTCACTCCATGCCAGGCTCTGCACCCAACCCCACTCTCCTTGCCAGGCTCTGCACCCTGTCCCCCCCTAATAATTGTAATGCAATTTTCTCCTTTCATTTTTCATATACACACAGCAGATATAAATTCCCAAAATGGACACATTTCGATCACTAAATTGAAAAGAAAATAATTTTTCTTACCTTTGTTGTCTGGTGATTTAATTAATTTCTGGTTCAACTTCCTTCAGACTGTGAATTCAACATTTCTTTCACAATCCTGGTTCAACTTCCTTCAGACTGTGAATCCAACATTTCTTTCACAATCCAGCCCCATCCCCTTTGGGTCCAGGTCTCTAACTCTTTTCCCTCCGCTTACCCTCCAGAGTCAGTTCTCCTTTGTTCCAGGTCTCCCTCTCTCTCCCTCCTCTGTTATGATCTTGCATCTCTCTGTTCTTCCTCAGGGTCTCTCCCCCTCTGTCTGTTTTGTCTGTACCTCCCTTAGTCCAGCATCTGCCTCCTGTCTTTCCTCTTTGCTCCAGGCCTCTCTCTCTCTTTTGCTTACAACCACCCATCCCATCTCCAGCATTTGTCCTCCTTTCTTCTGGACTAATTCTATCTCCCTGAGGCTTGACCTGAAGGATGGTGAGCTAGGAATTATATTTTTCTTATAAGCGGGGCTAGTTAGATCTCTAATTGGTTACAGGAAAGGAGATGTTAATTACTCTTGGTGATAAACTGTAATGGATTGCTGCTAATCAGGAATTATTATTATAAGGAATTATTTAGTCTGTAAGAATTAGTTCTATTTACTCATTTATTTAGCAAGTATTGTGTGATAATTATGTGCTGAGTTTCATATATGTATTTGGATATTTTATGAACAATAACTAGTTTTTTACTGCTTGCTTGTGAATTATATTTTTCTATTTCTATAATAAAATATTTCATATAGCTCTGGTCTCTATTTTTATATAAGTAGGCAAAGATAACGAACCCTGGCTAAGGAGTTTATGGTTACCCTAACAACTAAGATACACGTTACTTGTTTATGTTGCGCTAATTAGTTATACCCATAAATCTACCTATGCTCCCTCTCTCTATCTTCCTTTTGCTAATATTTTGTGCTTCCCCTCTCTACGCCCTCTAGTCCATCATCTACCCTGTCTTCAAATCTGTTTTCCCGCCCCCTCCTCAATGCAATGAGAATACACAGTGTAACGCCCTAGGTGAATCTCAACTCCAAAACGGCATTTCAAGGTCCTACAACCCTATAAGTCCAGAATTTTCCATTCTTCCCTCTGTCCAGCCTTTCCCCTTGTCCTTAACTACCCACCCTCCCCCGTTGACCTGTTTGGAGGAAAGAAGCTGGAGCAAAGACGCTGGCCAAGGGGTGGGGGTTAGAAAACATCTTGCTTTTCCCATCCCCTTTTCCTGTGCTCCAAAGCCGCTACAGCTCCACACAACCTCTTCGGATCCAAGGGACATGTGGACTAAGCACCTGCACGTGTTCTTAACCACAGGCCCATCCCCATACGCTGAAAGCGAGCCTATGATTAAAGCCCTGCACTTGTACTGATACGCTGGCCCGCTCCTCCAGGTCCTTTTCTGTCTCTTTCTCTCTTCCCCCCCTTGGTGTCCAGTTCCAGCGTCCCGCCCGGGCCCTCGCGACGGGAAGGGCCTTACCTCCAGCCACTTGCTGAGAGGAAAGATCGTCTTCCGCGCTGTGACTGCCACTGAGATAATTACAGCAGCCTGCTGAGCGAACATAGCAGGCTGCCATTGGCCTCCGAAGCACATTGCCTCTGCCGCGGTCTCGCCCCTCCTCCAACGTCATGGGCTAGACTGCAGCAGAGGCCAATGGCAGCCTGCTATGTTCGCTCAGCAGGCTGCTGTAATTATCTCAGTGGCGGTCACAGCGCGGAAGACGATCTTTCCTCTCGGCAAGCAGCTTGGAGGTAAGGCCCTTCCCGTCGTGAGGGCCCGGGCGGGACGCTGGAACTGGACACCAGGAAGGGGGGGAGAGAGAGGAGGCTTACAAAGGACCTCACCGACGCTAGGGAGAGCCATAGTGGGCATGGGCCTTTAAAAAGGTAAGATGGGGTGGGGGTGGGATTTTTTTTTTAAGTATCTTCGCTGCATAAGACGCAGCGACATTTCCACCCACTTTTGGGTGGAAAAAAGTGCGTCTTATAGAGCAAAAAATATAGTATATAAATAAATAAATACACGCACGCTATAATAAAACCCTTAGCGTGCATGTGCACTTCAAACTCCGTGCCGCTGCATGCGCAGTAGAAGGAGCATGGTTTCATGCAGTGGTTTCCACATGCGCAGTGGGAAGGAGCGTGCAGCGGTTTCCCCATCTCGACAACGAGCATGGAGCCTGCGGCAGTTTAAACATTGCCTTCCCTCCGCGACGCTGCGAAAACCAGGAGACTTCTCCATGTCCTACAGATTGCCTTCCCTCCGTGACACTGGACAGGAGGAGCAGGGAATTGGGGTACTGCTGGACAGGGGGGAGGTGAAAGGAAGGGAGAAGGGCTACTGCTGGACAGGTAGAGCAGGGAAGGGGTGCTGCTGGACAGGGGGAGGTAAAAGGAAGGGAGAAGCGCTACTGCTGGACAGGGGGAGCAGGGAAGGGGTACTGATGGACACAGGAGAGGTGAAAGGAAGGGATAAGGGCTACTGCTGGACAGGGGAGAGGTGAAAGGAAGGGAGAAGGGCTACAGCTGAGCAGGGAAGGGGTGTTGTTGGATGGGGGGAGGTAAAAGGAAGGGAGAAGGGGTACTGCTGAATAAGGGGGGGAGGTAAAAAGAAGGGGAGAAGATGGGGGAGGGAAGGAGGACCAGAAGAGAAGCATGCACAGAAAAATAAAGTCACCAGACAACAAAGGTAGGGAAAATGATTATCAATAATAAGCACGCATGCATACTTGAAACTCCGTGCCTCTGTTCGTCCGTGCCTTTGAAGAGAGACAGACAGACAGACAGGGGGCCAGGGAGAGAGACAGAAAGAAAGGGGGCAGGGAGAGAGAAAAAGAAATGCTTCAGCGCCCCATTGTGCTAAAAGTTTACACATCTATTCTAGCACCCATTAATGTAACGAGCTTAAACACTAGTATATGTGTGTGTATGTATATATATATATATATGTATATACACACACACATACACATATACTGGAGGTCATTCATTAGAGGGGGTGTCAGTGGAGGAGACCATTATCAGGGGGCTCTTTTTTTTTGGGGGGGGGACAGATATTGTGTGTGTGTGTAACTCACTATTTTGAACTTTCCCTGGTCACCTTTTCTTTCACGTCATCGATCATTCCTATGGTAGATGGGCAGGATCCTGTTTGCATTAGACTACTGAAATTCTGGATGTTGTTAGGGCATATTCTTGTCTTTTCATTTATCTCTTATCTTTTCACGGATATCTCTTGGATATCTCTGTTAATTTGTCTGTGCATACAAAGGGCAACGAGTCCATCTTCTGAACTTTCTGTCCTTGCAGCAGTGGTTTCTGTTTCACATGAGGACTATCTGATGTGGACTTGTTCATTTATTTCATTGTCTTATTCAAGGACAGCTATAATTTACCTTAGAGTCCTTTCTGAAGATCATACACAAGATATAAGCCTTAGAATCCATGTACGCAGTCATATGTACAGAGATTGTGTAGCAATATTCAGCTTCTGTGAGTTCTGTTCTTGAAATATTTTCTTCAAGGATCTTTCCGTCAGATTTCTTCCTCAGAAATGAGTAAAGCCCTCTTTTACTAAGGTGCGCTAACCGATTAGCACTTGCTAAACACTAACACGTGCATGCTAGTCTGACGCGTTAGCGTTTAGCACACTAATCGGTTAGTGCACCTTAGTAAAAGAGGGGGAAGAATAAACTAGTGCTGCCCGATTCAGGGAAAAAAAATTTCGATTCAATTCAGCCTATTGAATCGATTTTTCAATTCGATTTTCCTACTCAATTGAGTGTGTTTTTCAAACATCCTGGTGGGTTTATTTTATAGCCTCTTCACCCCCCTTTTTCCTCTCCTACCCACACTGGTGCTGTGGTGTAAATTAAAATAAACAAAAAAGACTTTTCCCCTCTCTGTTAAATACTAGCTCACGTTCGCGGTCTAATACCAGCTTTGGCAGGATACACATTTTAAACCTGACACATTGTAATCACAAAACAGAAAATAAAATTATTTTTTCTACCTGTTGTTGTTTGGTCATTATTCAAATCATTTTGATCCCAGGCTCTGCGACAAGCATCTTCTGATAACTTGCTTGACAGGGTCTCTTGCCCATTTGTCATTTTCTTCTTTCTCCGTGCTAACCATCCATCTTCCATCTTTGTCTTCTCCTTCCATTTCCCTTCCCTCCCCCAGAGGTCTGGCATCTTTCCTTTTTTTTGTCTCTATTCCCGTAGCTGCAGCGATGGACCCCTCCATCCCCAGATTCACCATCTCTCCTTTTCTCAACTACCCTTTCATCCAGCATCTCTCCCTCCTTCCCTACTAGCTCTCCATTTCTCTTTCTAACTACCCTCCTATCCAGTATCTCTATCCCCCACATCCCTTGTGTTTAACTTCTCTCCCTTTCTGTTCCTTCCCTCCCTAATCTCATTGTCCACCATCTCTCTCCCTCACCTCTTTTTAGATCCATTATTTCTTCTATCCCTCCCCCTCCATACCATATTCCCCCCTCCCCCCAAGTCCATCTCTCCCATCCCCCCTCTCCCCCCCACCTACCTTTATTCTGATGACGCAACATGTTGCCGGTGGCGGTAGTGATTTAGCGATCCATTCCTGCTGCCACTCCTTGCATCTTCTCTCCACTGCGGCCCGCCCTCAGTGAAAACTTCCTGTTTCTGCATAGGTGGCCGAATGGAGAGAAGATGCCTGGAGTAGCGGCAGAATAGTGAATCATATTCGCTACCGCCACTTTTGCCTGGCCAGGGAGGAGAGGAGAAATACTTCCGGCCGGGAAGGAGAGTGCCTTGCTGCCACCGATCTGCACCGTTAGGACTTTCCCTCTGCTTCTGATGTAAGTTTGGTTTCGCAGAACCGGAAGTTACAGATGGAAAGCCTGAAAGGGTCTCTAGCAAGGGGGCCAGCAAATCAGTAAGTTCGACTTTTTGCCAAAACAAATTGATTCATCTGAAGTGAATCAATTTGAATCGCAAATTGGGCAGTACTACTCAGCACTCTTAAAAGATGGAGATTAACTTGGAGACAATGCAACAGAATCATCCTCACTGTTCTTGCACATAAGTGAGTTACTTCCATTTGGAATTGGCCATGGTTCTAATGACTATTTTTTTTCTCGAGACAAGCAGGGGATATGCAGGCACATTTGTTGGCGAAGTCCTCTGACTTAGCCTGTGTGCTGGTGCTGTACCCTAGCTAAATAAGCTTTTGAGCTTACTGGGCATGTTCAGGAGTCCCTACACCTACAGCCCCTCCCCTCAGCTTGTCAGTTTTTTTCTTAGACCACTCCTGTCCCCTCTTTTCCTAAAAAAAAAAAAAAAAAAAGGGATTTAATTCATATGAGCAGATATAATGTACTATTATTCCCTTGGTTTAGAAGAATAAAATTCCCTTAGTTTAGAAGAAAAATAATGGGGGAAAACCAGTAGCCAAATGACAAACTTCTGTGTAAAAGAACCCCCCCCCCTCCAAGTCGATGACAGAAGTCTGTATTCAGTGCCAAACATCGCTTCAGGGAGAATGCTGGTAATTAGAAAGTCTGGCACTAGGACTGCGAAGAAATTTCCCTTCTCTCGGAGCCGCGATGGATAGCGGCTCTCATTCAGTGCTTTGTGCCGGAAATTCAACACAGGCAGGTCAGCTGCAAGCACCGCCGCTCGTTCCCTTCCCTCCAGGTTTCTGTCTCAGTACTGCAAGGGGAGGGTAGCTGAAGCCGCCAATGCTATCTTGGAAGGGGGGGTTGGAACTCATACTCGCAGGCAGTAAGTAAAAGAAATTCCCTTCTCCACTGCGATGTTGGCGGCTCTCAGTCAGTGTTTCCAGTGTGCAAATAAATCGATGGCAATGCAACAGCAAGCTTCGGCATTCGCTCCCTCTCCCCAGGCCCTTATTTCAGTACCGCAAGGGGAGGGTAGCCGGCAACCAACCGCCACCGATGGCATTTGAAGTGGAAAAATCAGCACCATTGAGCAGACTGAAAGAAGAAAAAGCTGTTACTTTCTACTTTCCTGGAGCCTGATGCGGTGGACAGCAATTTTCTTTGAGGGGCTCTTCGTGCCAGTGCTAATATGGTGTTGCCGAGGTCTGTTCCAGCACTGCTAGGGGAAAGATTTAGACAATCCCTGCCATCGATACAAGAAAAATAAATAAATACTGCACAGACGGCAGCTGTCATAAACAGTAACTGGAAATGAGACACACAGAAGTGAGTGAATTTTCTGCTCCTCTTGCTCCCTCCTCCCATGGTCCTGTTTTGGCCTGCTGGAGGAAGTGAATTACCTTCACTGACACCGTCTCATCTGAGGAGAATAATGAATCATCACAGCTACAATACAGGGCTTTCACTTTATCTTCGACCTCCTTTGAAGCCCTAAGCACAGAAGAAGGAAGGCTCCCAGGGGTCAAGGATCGGCCTAGCGGTCCTCTCCTGTGTCACATCAGTAGAACAAACTACAGACAGAGGATTCCTGTGGGCCAGGGTTCGGCCTCGCAGTTTTCTCTTTCATTCAAAACAGCACTGATCTCCAAGGCCACGTAAAAACACAGAGCCTTGCATTGACTTATGCAGGATCACAGAGACGAGACATTTTTACATCAGACTCTTTCCATGTACCCTGTTTCCTCCTGTCATTTTTCTGGGCATACAGCAGATGTAAACACAAAACCAAAATTAAGCAACTTTGAGAGACTCTGAGGCATTAGTTCCTTCTTCAGTCTTTGCCAGATTTTTGTTATCAGGGACATGTTCAGGCAAGCATGTCTTTTCTCTTTCTTCTTCCCTTGTTTTAGCTTCAGAATGTGGTAGCCTTGTGGCAGTTGCCACAACTATTTGTTGTTGTTTTACACAATATCGATCTGTTTCATCTGATCTAGATCCTCCAAATATATTCTCAAGTCTCATTCAACTCTGCACATAAGCACGTTATTTTCCTACTGCTTTTTTTTTTTTAACCAAATAGATCCTGCTTTCATTATCCTAACCCAGTGCAAATACTAAGTGCAGCAAGTCACCCCGTCACTGTTGCATGCAAAGAA
This sequence comes from Geotrypetes seraphini, assembly GCF_902459505.1. NCBI lineage: Eukaryota > Metazoa > Chordata > Amphibia > Gymnophiona > Dermophiidae > Geotrypetes > Geotrypetes seraphini. The sequence continues at coordinate 520,372,980 of NC_047084.1, read as the reverse complement.
TGAGAAGATTTTCTAGTTTTTCTCCAATCAGGTGCTATCTTTGTTCCACGACCAATTCCGATAGAGCCTGACCAACAATTTGTAAGGCATTTTTGGATTCATCTGCCTTCAAAGTATTTTGAATTAATATTTAAAGGATAACAAGCTCCAGTCTGTCAGCAATAGGATAAATAAGATCAACAGGGTTCTTCCAAAGTCAGACCTAGTCTACTGGACCCCCCCCCCCTTAGCACAAGCATCTACTGCAGATCAAGATTGGTGCTTTCAGTTCTAATAACTTTCTACCAAGAGCTTCTCTAAAGCTATTCCATTCTCCTTTTTAATAGCTGGTACCGTAGTGGTTTACCCACAGCATCCTCAGGTAGTAGGTTAAAGCTTGTGCTGCTCCTTGTGACCCTGACCAAGTCACTTGATCCGCTACTGCCCCAGGTTGTAAAACAACAAATAACAAAAAAGGAAAAAGTGCTATACAAGGCATACTGTTTTCCTTTTCCCTTGCTCCAGTGTGACTATCACTCACTGAGTCCAATTACTTACCTTCTACCATTGGTGCTTGACTATCTTTTGTACCCTTTCCAACTCTAACCTTCCTCCTTTTTCAGTCATGTTCCCTCAGTGCTATCAAAACTTTCCATACATCATTAGACAACTAGCCATCGTCTGTCCTTCTTCTAGTTTCCTATGCATGATAGCCCTTATTCATTCCAGGAAGCCTCTTGGGCTTTCCCCAATGGTCTGAAATCTTGTCTTAGTACTTTCCAATCAGATGGCGTATCCTCTTTGAACCACTTTTTCTCATTATCAAAGTATCATCCTCATATCTCGTATATCTGTATGATGAGTCAATACACTTACAAGCAGGTCTCAGTTTCACCATCTACAACTTTCTACTATGATCAGATACTTCATCATACTAATTCCGAAGCACCTCTTATAGATCTCAACTTTAGCTTGCTACTTTGATCAGACAAACCCTCTCATCTACTTTTCATCAATTCCAATCAATCCACCCTCATAGGTTTGGACCAAGACAGTCTTCTATGCAAGGCTTTGAAAGGTATCTGTTTTTTTTTTAATGTCCATTATGTATGAGCAAGACGATTTCAGTATCTCGTATACTTTCTATTCCCTTTAACGACATCGGTAAAACAGGCGCCTAGTCCTCAATCCTGGCCTTCACATCCCACTATTGTTGCAGATGACTCATGCTGAAACCTGAGAGATCTCCAAGAAGTCATCTGCATAACATATGACACTAAGCAGACACCAAATAAATAACCGATTCAAATACGCTCATTATGAAACTTGAAACATAACATTCATCTATGGTACTACTGAGGGATGTACCGTCTTCATTAAAAAAAAAGAGAAAGCAGCCTTCAGACAATTCTGCTACAATTCATGCATCTGTACCTATTGCCACTACCACAGCTTTAATGAGGACTGCTAAGTTAGCATCATTACAGTGGCCTCAAGGATTCTTTATGGAACAAAGTCAACTAAACTATCTTACAGATTATTAACTAGTAACACAATTTAACAGTCAGTACCAAATAGATTTCTATGATTTCTGAACTGTTCACTTCTGCTCAGAAACCCCAGTACTGAGAAGACTTCCAAAAATAAGTCAAGCTCTTGGATGCAAGTGTACTGCCACATTATCCTAATTTTCCTGGTTGGGCAGAAGCAATGCACTGTCCCTTCATCTCCAAGGTACTACGCTATATGACTGTTACACCTGGTCAGTTTGCAACCAAAACATATAATAATGTATGCAGGCAAACTAGGAAAATCCCTTCTCTTCAGAATCACAGGTCTTTGGAATGACCTTACTACCCCGCTGCGGAACCTGGGCTCCCTCCAATTATTCCGCAAGCAACTGAAAACCTGGCTTTTCTCTAAAATGTAATTCTATCCCCCTTACTTTTCTCTTCTATATATAAGTTCATGCAAACCTTTATTTTCCTTCTCTTCCTATATTTTAAGTTCTTGTAAACCGTGCCAAGCTCCACAACATCCGTGGAGATGATGCGGTATATAAACTTAAGGTTTAGTTTGGTTTAGTTTAGTTTAGATGTAGAGTCTGTCCAAAACATACAATAGATGTAGAAAGCTCACAATGGTGAGAACGGTTCCTTGGTCTACATATCTGGACAATCAAAGTTCTAAATCAGCAGGTAGGGTAGATGGATGTTATATACTCCAGAACTCTCATTTTTTTGCACCTTAAGTAACAACCACTACGCCAACAAATAATATATTTTGTCAACTGGTGCATTACAGGCGACTGAAGTGTCACATGTAGGTCTAAGTAATGGCAGCCACTATTCTGTATTGCCTGGTAGACCGGTATAGTTCTTACAGATGGGTTATATCTCACTTTGACCAATAGGTGGAGACTGAGACCAAAACTTAGTTGTAGTATATTAGCTGAGGCTCCCTCTTGCCAACCCAGTCTTTCTCAGTCTCCAGCAGGTAGAGGTAGGAAAAATCTGGCTCCCTCTGTTAGGCCTGTTGGAATTTGTTTTAGGATTCCTGGTTCCCTTTTTAATGCTGGACGGAGCTTGGACGGGTCCTGTTTGGGGATCCTTCTGACCTCGGGGCTGTCAAATCTGGAGGGTCTCATGCTGGGTCCCTCCCCCCCTTCCTCCACCTCCTTTTTTGTAGAGGTGCCTCAGCGGGCAGTCTGGCCCCCGTGGTTGGTTAGCTTTGAGGGCCGTGGAATCTATTCAGAAAGAAAAAAAACCCTGAGGCTGTGCCGGTCTAAAGGGCTCTTTTCTTTAAAATTACATTACATTAGGGATTTCTATTCCGCCATTACTTTGCGGTTCAAGGCGGATTACAAAAGAGTTAAAAGAGGGTGTTTTACAAAAAGATTTCTGGTCCTTTTTGGGGAAAAAATGAGTAGAGCAGGTTGATTTGGGGGTTAGAGGGATGAAAGAAGGAAGCTTGAGAGGTTAGGACTTTTTCAGGGATTTTTTTGAAAAGTAGTCTATTTCTTTTCTGAAAGTTTTGTAATCTAAAATTACTGTATTTTACTGTCTCTTTCTACTAACTGACATTTTTATTCTAGCTAGGTCACATCTGGAGCAATGAGCATTTTTGCAAGGGGAAAAGTGCTCATTGTAATCCAGCTGTGAGGCACTCGTGGCCAGCCTGTTCTAGCAAGGCAGGCCGCAGAGAGGGGGAATCCTCATCAGCATCAGGTGCCTGCGGCCAGGAATCCCCTTTGCGAGTGCCTCGTGGCCGACAGCTGTTCACGGGGAAGCCCAAGCTTCCCCCGCCGTCCACGCGGGAGATTCCCCAGCCACCGAAGGTTAGGAAGACAGGATTCCCTTACCTCGAAGCAGCTGGGGACTCCCTTAACAGCTGATGCCAGTTTTTCCTGCTTAGTGGCTGGGGCGGTTTTGGCCTCTTAGCAGCTGCAGATCAATGGAGCTTCTTTTTTATTTTTATTTTTTGGTGGTTCAGCTCCATTTTTGGCAGGAAGCAACTCCATTTTGTTTAGCCTCAGGTTACCTCACCCCTGTTTGGTGACACAGATTGCATGTTGTTTGCTGGATCCCCTGCTGTGGCAGGGAGTCCCATGGGGCAGCTGAGGGTCCCCCCCTCCTAATTTCTTGTTTGGCTTATTGCTGCGGCCAGAGGTCCTGCTTCTGCCTTGGGGTCTTGGGGGGGTATTTGCCCTCAACGCCCTCCTTGGGTCGGCCCCATTCAGTGACACTGCTGTTCCCCTCTGCTCCTCTCGTGTCCCACATAGCAGGTGTGGAGAATGTGCAGGCGGACTTTCTAAGTCATCACACCCTAGACCCCGGAGATTGGTGTCTAAGCCACGCAGCTTTTCAGCTAATAATGTAGTCTTGGGGTCAGCCTCTCATGGACTTAAAGGCCACAAGTGTCAACGCCAGAACACCCAAGCACAGTACTGGGTAGAACTTTGAATTCTTGCCCAGAAATAACTAAGAAGAAAAAATTAAAATTGAATCAGGTTGGGCAGACTGGATGGATTTATCTGCTGTCATCTATTATGTGTTCCCTCCGTGGCCATTAGTGGGTAGAGTTCTTCTCCGCATTGTTCGACATCCAGGCCTAGTGATTCTGGTGGCCCTGGATTGGCCCAGGCGTTCTTGGTGCGTGGACCTGGTGGAACCTCTTACCTCTGCTTCCCTCGATCGACCTTCTGTTTCAAGGCCCCATTCCAATGTTCGATCCGGGTCCTTTTTGTCTTAATGGCTTGGCTCTTGAAATGGACTGCCTAGATAAGAAGGGGTATTCCGATAAGATGATCTCAACCCTCTTGGGGTCTCGGAGACTTTCCACTTCTCGGGCTTATATGTGGGTTTGGAATATATTTGGGGAATGGTGTGCTGCGTGTGAAGTGGTCTCTTTTCGTGCTTCCCTGCTAACATCTTAGAGTTCTTTCAGGATGGCCTGGACAGGGGCCTGCCTTGGTCTTCTCTCCGGGTTCAGCTTGCGGCCTTGTCAGCTTTTCATGGGTTGTTGAGCGGTCAGCGTTTGACTGCCATTCCTGATGTTCACTTCTTGCGGGTGGCCAAATTGTTCAAGCTTCCTATGCGTCCGTCTGTTCCATCTTGGGATCTTAATCTGGTCTTGTCTGTGCTGGTGCGCCCACCTTTTGAGCCTTTGGGTGCCTGCTCGTTGAAGGACCTTACCCTTAAAGTGGTCGTCTTGATGGCTATTACTTCTACTAGACATATTTTTGAGCTGCAGGCTTTCTCTTGTAGGGCTCTTTTCCTGGAGTTTTCTAGGGAGCGGGTTGTGTTGCGGCCTGTTCTTCCTTTCTTCTAAAGGTAGTTTCTCCTTTTCATGTCCGTCAGTGATCTTCCTGGTTTAAGTAATCGGGAGGGATCTTCTGAGCAGAAACAGTTGCACAAGTTGGATGTCATCCGGGTCCTTTGCATTTATGTGTAGTGGACCCAGGAGATCAGGAAATCAGATTATTTCTTTGTCCTTCTAGCGCAGGGATCTCAAAAGTCCCTCCTTGAGGGCTGCTATCCAGTCTGGTTTTCAGGATTTCCCCAATGAATATGCATTGAAAGCAGTGCATGCACATAGATCTCATGCATATTCATTGGGGAAATCCTGAAAATCCGACTGGATTGCGGCCCTCAAGGAGGGACTTTGAGACCCCTGTTCTAGCAGGTCCTTTTAAGGGGGATGGCGTTTCCAAGGCTACCATTGCGCACTGGATCAAGGAGACTATTGCTTCCGCTTATCTTCTTCAGAAAAAAGCCTGTTCCTAAATTTCTCAAGGCTTATTCCACTCGGGGTCAAGCAGCTTCTTGGACTGAGTCTTCTCTAGTGCCTCCAGTGGATATTTGCAAGGCTGCAGTTTGGTCTTCTCTGCATTCCTTTATCAGACACTACCGTATGGCTGTTCAAGCGCGTCGGGACGCAGTATTCCTGTGTGCATGTTCTGATGTCAGCCCTTTGAGGGTCCCACCCTTGATGGGTACTGCTTTGGTATGTCCCATCTGTAAGAACTATACTTGTCTACCAGGTGATACAGAAGGAGAAATTAGGTTCTTACCTGCTAATTTTCTTTCTGTTAGCTTGTAGACTGGTATAGTTCCCACCCTTTCTGTCTTCATGCGGTGATTGTGGGTTTTGCTCACGTGCAGATTTTGAATTTTTCTGCGGGTTCTAGTATTTTTCTAGGGCCAGGGAGATAAATGAACAGCGGCTATGGCTCAGCTGGCTTAGCTGATGAGCTGTGGGGACACTTTCACTGCAGGATTCCATTTCTATGCATTTTCCAACAGTTGTTACTATGTTTGTTTTTATTCTACATAAGAGCAAACCTACAATCACCTGGTTCAAGGGAACTCATAAATTACGAGCTACATCTTTTCATTAGCAAATTAGAAATCTATTCCCATTCAAGATGTTTGCAAGGCTACAGCTTAGTCCTCGTGCTTGCTTTTATAAAGCACTATTGCTGGGATCAGAGCCTAGCACAAGATGCTTGTTTGGGTCAATCAGTCTTACGCACTGTGATAAATTTAATTGACATTTTTTCCACCACCCTTATCCTTCGTTTAGCTTGGGACTCACCAACAAGTGTGCCTGCATATCCTCATTGTCTTTGGAGAAGGCAAAGTTGCTTACCTATAACAGGTATCCTCTGTAGACAGCAGGGGAATGCAGCCACTCTTGACCGCCCTCCATCCCCTTATCTCTTTCCTTTTATTGCTAGAGACAAAACTGAAAAGCTGAGGGGAGGGGCTGTAGGTGTAGCTTACTTAGCTAGGGAAGAGCACCAGCACACAGGCTCAGTCAGAGGACTTCACCAACAAGTGTGGCTGCATTCCCCTGAGTCTACGGAGAACACCTGTTATAGCTAAGCAACTTTGCTATCTTGAGGCATCACTTTGGCTGTTCTCTGAGCTAAAGGTGCTGGTGGTGTATTATTCACTAGCGAGATGAGCCCATATCTGCTTTGTCACTTGTTAATAGTAGAGTATTTTTTAACAAAATCTTAACAATTTTAGTAGATCTTGTGAACTGGCAGCTATCACCAGCTCCATCTGTGTGTCTTTAACAGCTCATAGAACTTCATCCTTCTCAAAAATGACTTACTGCAGTAAATACCAGCAATCAAGTTTATTAACACAGCTATAACTGGGCTTCTCATCACCTGTATTATGGCCAGCAGAGTCTCAAACACAAAAGTAGGTCATCAAAGGACTTTCCTTAAATCCAAACTCACTGGCCCTTTAAATCCCAATTCATACATTGTTCAGGATTATCTTTGTGCACAATCCCTAATCTAAACAAAACAAAAATAAGTGAAGTATTTGTTTAGCTAATTATTCTAGGAAAAGCTCCTTTCTTATAACAAGGTTTAAGTTTCTCAATCCTTACTGGTATAATTCAGATGACACTAAACTGTTCAAAGTTGTTAAAACGCATGCAGATTGTGAAAAATTGCAGGCAGACCTTAGGAAATTGGAAGACTGGGCATCCAAGTGAAAAATGAAATTTAATGTGGACAAATGCAAAGTGATGCACATTGAAAAGAATAATCCAAATCACAGTTACTGGATGCTAGGATCCACCTTGGGAGTTGGTACCCAAGAAAATAATCTGGGTGTCCTTGTAGACAATACGATGAAACCTTCTGCCCAATGTGCGGTGGCGGCCAAAAAAAGCAAACAGGATGCTAGGAATCATTTTAAAAAGAGATGGTTAGCAAGACTAAGAATGGTATAATGCCTCTATATTGATCCATGATATGACCTCACCTGGAGTATTGGGTTAAATTTTGGTCTCCTTATCTCAAGAAAGATATAGTGGCACTAGAAAAGGTTCGAAAAAGAGCGACCAAGATGATAAAGGGGATGGAACTCCTCTCGTATGAGGAAAGAATAAAAAGGTTAGGGCTTTCAATTTGGAAAAGAAATGTCTGAAGGGAGATATGATTGAAGTCTACAAAATCCTGAGTGGAGTACAACGGGTACAAGTAGATTGATTTTTCACTCCGTCAAAAATTCCAAACCTAGGGGACACTCAATGAAGTTACAGGAAAATACTTTTAAAAACCAATAGGAGGAAATATTTTTTCTCTCAGAGAGTAGTTAAATTCTGGAACGTATTGCCAATGGTTGTGTTAAGAGCAGATGGCGCAGCTGGTTTTAAGAAGGGTTTGAAAAATTTCCTGGATGAAAAGTCCATAGTCTGTTATTGAGAGAGACATAGGGGAAGCCACTTCTTGCCCTGGATTGTTAGCATGGAATGTTTCTAAACTTTAGATTTTGGCCAGGCACTAGTGACCTGGATTGGCCACCATGAGAACGGGCTACTGAGTTTGATATACTGTTGGTCTGACCCAGTAAGACTATTTTTAGTTTTTAAGTTCATGTCTTAGTCAGAAAAACCTCTTAATAAAATCAGCTTCTCTCTTCAATGGATAGACTGGCTGCCCTAATCCTCTGACCTGCAAATCTTTTCATTCCTTTCTTTCCTTAGTTTCACACAAGAGATTCCTCTACAAGGGTTCTAGGAATTTCCCCCAAAACTCAGTTTGGTTTCTTTGTTAACCAGGTCCCAGTTTGCCTGTAAGAAAAATGTCCATGGTTCCTCTAGGAGAGCACCCTTGTCGTGGCTAGAATGCCTTCCTCATTCTTCTCCACACGTATCAACTGTGAGCACTTAAAATCCCCCCAGCCTTAGTTCCAAGGGAGAACCTCAAAATATGGAACAGCTTTGACTGGGTTTGGTTTTGATTCCGCTTCCCAAACATAAGTTTAGGACTAGCCAGCGCTTCCTCTTCTCAATTCAGTCTTGCTTTTACCTCCCCTAATTGCAGTCCTTTTTGGATTGGGCCAGGCTCTGCAGTATGGAAAGCTAAGGTTTTTTTTAGCCTGTCTTTCTGAGAGTTATGGGGGAGGAGATCTATACGCTATCCTACTGAGGATTCCGTTTAAAGGCACAGATGCTGATTTTGGAGGCTTGTTTCAGCTTCCTGTCACTCTTCAGCTGGATAGCTAACTTAAACAGGGTAAGTCTTTCTCTTCTAAGAATATAAGATTTTAAAAGGGAGGGTTGATCTCAGGTTGCACAATGTGCATGGTCCTTTAAAAAAAAAAATGACTAAATTATACACGGTATTGAATGTCTATTCTCAAATCAAGTTACTGCCCCACAAAGCTACTGCTCCTCAAGCATGGAAATGCAAGCAAGTCCTAAGGATATTGCCAACATTCATACTTCTGGATCTGAGGTTTTGAATTCTTCTGACTCTTGCAGGTTTCCTTGTCAGACACTAGTCACCAGTTTTATAGGTAGACTTGTGATTCCTGTTTTAAAATGACTCAAGTGTAAATGGGTATCGGCAGAGCTTATACCATGCATTTTGCTTTAGGGATTCAGTGTATAATAATCCTTGTGCATAGTGATTGCTTTAGATCCATGCTTAGTTGGTTGAACTCTGTACCAATCAAATCGCTGTCCATGTTTTAGTTCATAAGACTTCTTCTCTTTCACTATTTTGGAGTTTCCAACAATTGGATTGGTTTCCTCCTTATAGTTTGGGATCATGTGGAGAATTATGAAGTTGATAATCTTCACCAGAAAACAGTTTAATATCCAGTCATACCTCTAGCCACAGTAGCATGTCATAATTCAGAGGAGTACCACCTTAGTGGTTTTTGTACCAGATTGGGAACCAGGGATACCAATATTTAATTATCACTGATCCATTATGATATTGGTCAAGTACTATTCCTTTAGATGCAAGTCTGGGTGTAGATTTTCTGCAAGGCATAAACATGTATTGTCTTTTATTCACTCTTTGTATTTTCAGATATCTTGGGAGAGGGGGGATTTTCGAGGGACAAGCAAGCCACATATGTATTGTCACATTTGGGTGTTGTCATCTGAAGGAGCATGGTGTGGACGCTGCCAGCATATACAGGTTTTAAAAAAAATTCTAGCAGCCTTCACTCCCAACGTATGAGTGGAGGTACCTTAGTCTGTGTTTTGGTTGTGGAGCTGAGAGGTCACATCTTCTTGGTTTCTCCTCAGTGCATATAAACATATATTTTTGGTGCCTTCTCGTGTGGATTTTTCCTTCATTTTACTATTTTTGCTTTGAATACCTTCCCCTTTAGTTTTGATTTGTTGCTCAAAATTGAGGAAATTAATTTGGCCGCAATACTAACATGTCTAAGATGATCCCCGGTGGCTTCAAAAGGTATGCCCAATGCAGTTGGGTGATCTCTGCAACAGACATGTACGCTTTTGTGCATCAGGTGCCTTGGGCCTAACCATTTTTGTTCTCTATTTAAAAATGTAGTTGAGCACACAGAGGATGTGGCAGGACAATCAGAATAAATTTTTGGATTATTTGACATCCGTCAGTATTGTCACCGGAAACTTGGACCTCAACTGTTTATCTACCACTGAGTGTGTACCGGCATAGAGGTCTCTACCTCCTTTGACATCAGGCATTGATGGTAGGTCCCGGGACCAGTCAGTATTAGACCCAACACTGCAATGCTGAGCATCAAGGAAACCGAAGAAGCATAAGCATTGTCCCTTTTGAAGCATGATGCTGAGAGCGCTAGGGAATCTGCATCACCAATACCCAAGAAGCATCTACACAGAGGATAGCTCCCCCTCTTTTGTGGAGGTGCCAGTGTGTCAGTCTCTGAGCAGCCAGGATCCCTCTTCTGGCTCGACACTGGTCCTTTCTCAGGCTGTCTCCAGCTTCCCAGCCTTTGCCAGTGCCTGTCCTTCATGAGCATTATCGGGCCATGTACAGGGAGGAATTGGTGCAGATGTTTCAGGCATTGAGGGTATTTGCACCAGCTGCAGCCCAGCCTCACCTCCTTCCTGAGGCTCCTGGTCTGCCTCTAGAGCAGTGGTCTCAAACTCGCGGCCCGCCAGGTACTATTTTGAGGCCCTTGATATATTTATCATAATCACAAAAGTAAAATAAAACAGTTTCTTGATCAAATGTCTCTTTAGCTATAAATGACAATATTATTATTATTAAGACTTAGCCAAAAGAAAAGATTTATAAACTATAAAGAGTTTTACGTCATGCAAAATTGTCATTTCTGTAATAAGACATTAACTATTTTTTTCTGAGGCCCTCCAAGTACCTACAAATCCAAAATGTGGCCCTGCAGAGGGTTTGAGTTCGAGACCACTGCTCTAGAGCAGTCTTTGATGCTGGTGCTTCAGCATCATCCTACTTGCAACTACTCCCTACACTAGGGGGAGAAAGGTTTCCCAGGCATCCAAGAGTAGGGCTGTACCTTAGCGCCCTCTGGGGCATGGACACAGTTCTATTAGACCAAGGTAGGCACAGTCTCACTGTATCCATTCATACTTATGAGGTATCATAGAATTCATGGGAGTCAGATGAAGATCCACATTACTTCTTGAAGGAGGAGTCATATGGAATCCCTTCTGACCCTTCTCCACCTTGAGAGATGTAAATCTCCACCTGAGAATCTGTCATCCACGGGTTTTGTAAAGGAGATGGCTTTGGCCATACCATTTAAATTAGAGTTGGAGGAAGAGGTTAGGACAGAGATGTTATCTAAACAGATATGAGGCAGTTCAAAGGAAGTGTCACAGTTCCATTACATCCTATCCTTAAAGATGCACTGTTGAAGAATTGGGAATTTCCCCTCTTGTTACAGGTTGAACCAAAGAAGCTAAGTATTCAGTACCTTATCCAGAAGGTTCCTGGAATTGAGAGGGTGCAATTGTCTCAACATTCTCTTGTGGTTGAATCTTCTCTCAAAACGAGCTAAAAGTTCCAGATCTCATCCCTTGGCTTCCCCAGGCAGAGAGGATCAGACTCTGTATTCATTTGGGGGAAGAGGTTTATCAGGCCTCTATGCTCATTAACCATATCCAGTCCTACCAGCTCTACATACATGCTTGAAGTCTTTGGTGCACAATATGCTTGGTCTCACAGACCCGCTCCCTCAAGAGCAGACCGCAGAGCTTTTCCAGTTGGCCAAAAACAGATGGAGTGCATAAAATATCTGTCAGGGGCTCTTATAACACATTTGATATTGCGTCCAGACTCTCTGCTATGAATGTGGGGATGCTCAAACTCTCATGGTTGCATGCCTGGCCTGGAACCAGCAGTTGAGGAGAGACTAGTGGATATACCATATCGAGGAGATAATCTTTTTGGGGACAAGGTGGAGAAGGTTGCTGACCTCATCAAGAAACATACTGACACTATTTAAGCCTTCTCTTGGCAGCCTCCAGCTTCCTCCTCCACTAGGTTTTTGACAGCACCTAGTTAGTGAACCATCACTACAAAGTTTTGAGTTTATTATTGATATCCTGCAAATCATGTAACAGCTAATACATAAAATGTGAGTACAAAAAATTAAATAAAAATTAAAAATTAAAACAACAAAATTATAAAACAATATGTAACACAGAAGGATAAGGGAAGAAATACAATTTATGATAGAAATGTTTAGGGGAAGTATAACACATGAGGTATAGGGATGGTCTATATGCTTCATCTGGTGAGATTGATATTACAGATTATAAAAGCTGATTCTTATAGGAAGGCATCGGAAAATAGAAAAGTTTTTGAGATCTTTCTTAAAAATTTGTAGAGAAGTCTGAGGTTACTAGGAAGAACATTCAATAATTTTGGACCCTGAATGGAAAATATTGTGTTACAAATTGAATCAAGAAATATTTCTCTAAAAGTAGGAACTTCTAAGTAATTGTGATTTAGAGATTTTAGAGTTCAAGATGGAGTGTAGGGCATCAGAAATTTACTAAGAAATAATAGTGTATCTGTGGAGCATAGTTTTCTGCCACCTTCTGCTCATTCCAGCAGCCCTGACCTTATCAGTGGAAGACCCAGATAGTTTTCCTGTTAAAGCAAGGGATGAGCTTTGACTAACCATCCTGGATGAGTGGAATGGAGGCTGAATTTTTGCCAAGAAGGCTTGCCCTGTATAACTACCAACTGGTGGGTTCTCCAAATAGATCTTCACTTTTGCATACTTCATTGATGTCAAAAATCACCAAATTGCCCATCAAGAACGTTTTTTACAGAGCTCTCAGCGCATCTGGCTTACTTGTCCTTGGAGAAAACAGTTATTCACCTGTAGCAGGTTTTCTCTGAGGACAATAGGCCTAGTATCCTCATATCTTTCAACCTAGGAGTAGTATTCCTTCAGCTATGTTATCCTACTGAGGAACCTGTGCTTGCCTGTTGAGTGGGAAGGCATCCCGACATATGGGGTAGGATGCTGCAAGAATTTTATAAAAGCTTTATATGCTGGCAGGGTGCACATCCTCACCAGGCTTTGCTGGTTGATGATACCCAGATGTGAGAATGCTTGGCCTGCATTCCTTGGAAAATACCTGCTACAGGTGAGTAACTTCACCTTCTTTAGGTATCTTCTTATTCCAGAAATGAGGCAGCTCTTGAGACTTTCTCTCATTTAAAGTTCTGTTAACTTCTATTAACTAGTTCTGGATAATTCTTTGCAACTGTAGCTAGTGATTCTACAGTTGAGGGAAATATATTGGGTTCAGATAACTGGACTTTATTATAACAGTTAGGGCTCTTTCCTATATGGTCCCACTCTGTCTCTGGTTCCCAAGAACTTCAATGAACCTCCTTTTCCTCCAGGTCTGGAGAGCTCAGACTTCAATACTGGACAGTTTTCATATGTTTTGTCATAATGTGACCTCTGTACTTGCTCCAACACAGATGTTTTTTTTTTCGTTTTCATAGCCTGGTGAGGCAAGACCAGATTTTTAAAAAATTTCTATTTTACCACTGGACTCTTGCGTAATGTTATGCTTAAAGTATTTGGAGCTGGTTTGCCACATTGCTCCAGTGTAAGAAAGGGAAGCTCTTTTTATGTTGCAGAATCCAGTTGAAGGCTGTCTTGAGGCAAAACATTGTGGGGGCATCTCCCTCCCCCCTCCCCTCCTGCTTACCTTCACGTTTTAGTCTGACTTCAACACTAAAGCTAAGCTTTAGTCCCGAGTTTCTTACAAGTTCAATAAGCAGGGTCTAGTTTTATTCCCTACTTTTATATATTCTGGATCTCTTCCTTCCATGTAGTTCTTTCTATAGATTTTATTTAATACTGACTCTTCAATACTTTCACCTTTTGAATCATTTATGGTAGCATTTGGTAAAACGTCTCATTCAAGGGGAAGATTTTCTGGGTAGCAAGTTCAATTCATGGGGGGTTTTGTCACAGTACTTATTGCACACATTTTTTCATATTCCTTCTGAATAAGAGGGTCTTATTAAAACAATTTCATTTTTGCTTCAGGTTTCTCAACTGCACAAACTTCTTCCCTTCAAGGGGACAGCTCAAAGAATTAAGGTGGCTTCTTGCTAGATGTTTCCTCAAGTACCTGGAGGGCTCCTGTAATCCTCATTGATTGTCCACCTTGTAAGTGTGGCATATGATGCTGGAGCAAGTGGTAAAACAGTTAAATGTTACTGGCTTAATAAAAGGTTTGGACAAATTCCTGGAGGAAGTCTATAAACCATTATAAAGGCAGATTGAGGAAAAATATTGCTTATCCCTGCTAACTTTTGGAATTTTGCTAGGTATTTGTGACCTGGACTGGCCATTATTGGAAACGTAGTCTGACCTAGTAGGGCAATTCTTATGTTCTTATGAAACAGGCTTTTCAGACAGTTGTCCATTGATTTAAAAACATGATTTTCAACCTATGTTCTTAAGAACAGCAATGATATCCCAACCTTGAGAGCACATATCACGAGACAAGATAGCTTCCTAGACGGAAGCTACTCTTGTCACTTGACAGACCTCTGCCCGCCACCAAGAGAAGTGGAGTGGAGATCAGCATTTGATAAGCAGGTCAACATTTTGGAAGAGATGTTTTCTATTTTTGGTAACAATTGTATCAATGTCCATGTAAAATTGCTCAAATATTTTACTCCTTGTACACTCCGTTGTTTGGTCGACTCAGTATGTGATTTTTGACAGTGCACATTAAGAGAGCATACAATAGACTTGGAAATTAATAAGAATGATTGAATTGTTTTCATCAAATAGGATCGAGGAGATTCCGTGTCAAACAAATATACCACCATATCATCAGCATAGAGAGATAAGAACATAAGAATAGACTTACTGGATCAGACCAAAGGTCCATTAAGCCCAGTAGCCCATTCTCACGGTGGCCAATCCAGTTCACTAGAACCTGGCCAAAACCCAAAGAGTAGCAACATTCCATGCTATTGATCCAGATACTTTAACTTCATCTCCATGTAATGAGCCATTCGACATAATTCTTCAATTAAAGGTATCGACAGTTCTAAAGCCAAGTCAAAGAGAAGCAGCGATAGGGGACATACTGTTGCATTCCTCTGGTAAAATGAAATTAATAAAGAGTTCTGAGTTCACTGCAATCCGAGCTGTTAGATTCTCATAATTTGTATATAATCCTGATCAGGTTGAGACCAAAGCCAATTCATTGTACAGCCTTGAATAGGTATACCCATTCAACACAGTCAAAAGCTTTTTCTGCATCAAGGAATAAGGCAGCTAACGAAGAAGTGCAAAGTGCCTCATGAAGTATATGGCACAATCTGGTATTGGAGGTGGATAATTGTCCAGGCTGAAACCAGATTGATCAGGATGTATTAGAGTAGATAAAACAAGATTTAGTCTGTTAGCAAGTATCTTGGCATATATCTTGGCTTCAGCATTGATCAGAGAAATGGGTCTGTAGTTTTTTTGGATTGTTTTTTTTGTTTGTTTTTTTTCCTAGTGGGTCCCATACAGATTTGGGGAATATCACAACCATCGTTTCAGTAAAGGTAGAACAGGATGTATTATGATGTTATAAGAAATTAAAATAGTGTTTAGGGGCTGAGATGACTAAATATTTTTATAGAATTCTACCAGATATCCATCCATTTCTGCAACTTTATTAGAATTTAATGATTTAATAGCTGCCGTCACCTCCTGAACTATAATAGCCCTTCGCGTGCTTGTTGATTCTTCATGATAGCTTTTGGTGGCAAAGAATTGAAAAATTGATTTATAGCTTCAGATGGATCAGATAGCTCAGACAAATTTTTTTTATAGAACTGTACAAATCGGTCTGAGATGCTCTTATCTGTAATAGTAAGGTCTCCAGAAGAGGTTTTAATAGCAGGCATAGTGTTATGTTCCTGTTTTCATTTGAGATAATTCTTCAGCAGTCGGCCACTTTTGTTGCCTTCTGCATAATATGTGGCTGACAGTTGAAGAATTTGTGAAGAGGCTTCTTCTGAGCATAATATATTATAATTAAAAATTGAGTAAATTAGTATGTATTTTCAGATCTGCTGTAGTTGCATGATGTTGAGAGAGGATCCATATATCAGATTCTAATGAATGTTTTGTCTTATGCTCTTTACCTTTCTGTGCTACATATCCAATAATATGTTCTCTTAGTGTAGCTTTGTAAGTATCCCATAGTAAAGTTATAGCAATGTCTGGAGAGACATTATCATTAAAAAATTAATTTTGGTTACTATAAGCTGTTGAAACTCTTCAGATTTTATGAGAGAGAAATTGTCGCCATTTGGGTTTTGATTTTCTGACATTTTCTAAAATCCAAGTTCAAGGAGAGAGCAATGTAATCTACTATAAATAATCTGCTGAAGTCGTCATATGCAGAAAAGACTTAGAAAATTAAGAAGTCCAGGCAAGCATATGAGTTACAAGTGGCTGAAAATTATTTGTATTCCCTTTGAGTAGGAAATGAGGGCTGGACTCTGTATAGGATGCTCGGTCTCAGCAGCCACCTAAGCAGCTTTTGAGAATCGCACAAGGACATCCTATATAGAATCACATCTGTCCTGATGGGCAGACACCTAACCACCCCGATTCTTTAACCAGCATCTCCAACGATCATCGGCAAGAAGGATGATCAGTTCCTCCTGCTGGACCCCCCCCCCCCGACCCCCCCATACCTATTTTTTGTTGGCTAGCCAGAGGGATGCTTACTCCCTCCGGCTGGTAGGTCTGCCTCCACAGAATGGCAGGCCTTCCCCTTCCCAGTGCATCCCATGATGCACCAGGGAGGGGCCTAAGGTCCTGATTGACCCAGGCGGCTAAGGCCCTTCCCGATTGGCTGGTTAGACAGCAGTAGTATGCCTACCGCCACCTACAATTGGGACGCTGTTTATAGAATTTTCCCCTAAGCCTCAATGATAACCCAGGTTCTTCTGTAAGAGAGTACAAAATGTGGTTGGTTCTTGAGTTCATATTGTAGGGTCTATTTCAGTCTATATAGGAATTTAAACATATATTGTCTCCACCAATAATTAAAGGAGTGTATCAGTAGCTCTGCCTCAAGTACCAGACTGGCAAAGAAGTTTGGATCATCTTTCACTGGAGCATAAATTGACATGATCTGAAGTGTTTAGCCAGCATTTTGAAGAAGGATCTTGATCTAATGACCTTGATCAGATTTAACTTGTATAACTTGGGCAGCCCAAGTTTTGGCTAGCAAGATCGCTACAACATTATGTTTACTAGATGCAGCAGAATAATAAACCTCCTTTACTCATGATCGTTGTAATTTCTGGGATTCTGCAAAATTTAAATGAGTTTCTTGGAGAAAAGTTATTGATGGAGACTGCCTGGCAAGATATGCAAGAACCTTTACATTTTACGGGATTATTCAGTCCATTAATATTTAAAGAGACTATTTGAAAGCCAAACTGACAATTAACAGAAATCCACATCATTGTATATATCAATAATACAAAACATGACTCCTCTGGTCATAAATCAGTTGAAGGAAATCTAAATAACAAAAATATACTGGAAATAATATCTCATATCTCTACAACCACAAATAAGTATATTAGGTGGTACTAGCTCAGGGGTCTCAAAATCCCTCCTCGAAGGCCGCAATCCAGTCGGGTTTTCAGGAATTCCCCAATGAATATGCATGAGATCTATTAGCATACAATGAAAGCAGTGCATGCAAATACATCTCATGCATATTCATTGAGGAAATCCTGAAAACCCGACTGGATTGTGGCCCTCAAGGAGGGACTTTGAGACCCCTGTACTAGCTGGTAGGTGAGAATCTGCAAGGCCCCTTCGGCAAGAGAGTTACATTAATGAATAGGATTCCAAGTACCAGTAATACAAATATCAGAAGAATAATCACAAATAAAAAGACTAGTTACAAGTTGACATAAGTATATTACTATGTAGTCCGTATGGGATCATCTTATTGTTTAAGCAGTAATGACATAGTTGGCAATCAACAATACCTGGATGTCAAAAAAGCATAGTAGAATGATCTGTAGGAAAATGAATAAAAATTTCAAATGTACATGCTGAGGTACCCTTTTTGATGCAAGTAAGTTTTCAGTTAGATGGGTCATCAAAGTTTTTGCTAATGTTGTTAACAGTAGTTCTCATGCAAGGATAAAACAGGTCATATTGAGCATTAATCCTCTTCAAATCAGCTTTCATGTCTAGAAACGTTTTTATTTTAACAGCTGTAGATTTGGCAACATCTAGAGTAATATAAACTTTATGGCCTTGCCACATAAGAGGAGCTTTAAATTTAGCAGTGGACAAAATAGTGGCTACTTGAATCAAAGTAGGTGTAGAATAATAGACCTTAGCTGAGCATGCCTCTGTATCAGTTGGCCCAAAGGCACCCTGTGTCCACAATCAATCTCCAGGGGTCTATCAAAAGTTTAAGTTGAGAGTGTTGGCTAAAAATTTCTCACAGAAAGCAATAATGTTATCCGCTTCAGTGGTTTCTGGGACACCAACAATACAAATGTTGTTTCTTTGATTTCTATTACTCAAATCTTCCAATTCTTCTAATAGTTTTTAAATTTGCTTTGTATGGAAGTCTAGCGTGGGAATCTTACATTCTACTGACGACGTGCATTGCTTGATACTATGAAGCTGTTCAAAATTGCAAAGTTGAGATCCTGGTTTTCTAACTCTTGCTGGAGATCTTTAATTGCTGAATGATTTGTGGTAATCAGGTCCTTAATGATATTGAGCTCTGACAGTACCTTAGAGATTTGTTAGGTCTGGTCTACTTCATTATCCTTTTTGCTTTTCCTTTGTCATGGTCATATTTACCAGAGTTGGAGGATCTAGTTTGTGTGTCTTTGCCGAAGCTGACTCTGCAAAAGTCTTAAACATCTTACTAGATGCCATGAAAATACTAGGTGTTAAAATATGGAGAGAGAGTGATTGGTGAAAAAAATTGCACTTGGAACCACAGTTTTTAGTAGAATAGTAGGCCCTGCATGAGCTCTGCTATTAACATCTGTTCACATCCCGATCTCGGTAGCATCCCCATGACTCTACATTTTGAACATAAGAATATTCTTACTGGGTCAGACCAATGGTCCATCAAACCCAGTAGTCTGTTCTCATGGTGGCCAATCCAGGTCCCTAGTACCTGGCCAAAACCCAAGGAGTAGTAACATTACTGGTCCAGAGCAAGCAGTGGCTTCCCCCATGTCTGTCTCAATAACAAACTATGATTTTTTCCTCCATGAAATTGTCCAAACATTTCTTAAAACTAGCTACGCTATCCCCTCTTACCACAACCTCTGGCAACGCGTTCCAGGGCTTAACTATTCTCTGAGTGAAAAAATATTTCCTTCTATTGGTTTTAAAAGTATTTGCCTGTAACTTTGAGTGTCCCCCTAGTCTTTGTAATTTTTGATGGAGTAAAAAATTGATCTACTTGTACCCATTCTACTCCACTCAGGATTTTGTAGACTTCAATCATATCTCCCCTCAACCATCTCTTTTCCAAGCTGAAGAGCTCTAACCTTTTTAATCTTTCCTCATACAAGAGGAGTTCCATTCCCTTTATCATCTTGGTTGCTCTTCTAGTGCTGCTATATCTTTCTTGAGATAAGGAGACAAGAAATGAACGCAATACTCCAGATGAGGTTTCACCATGGAGTGATACAGGGGCATTATAACATTCTTAGTTAACAAAACCATCACTTTTTTAAAATAATTCCTAGCATCCTGTTTGTGTTTTTTGGCCACCACTGTACATTGAGCGGAAGGTTTCATTGTATTGTCTATGATGACACCCAGATTTTTTTCTTGGTGTCATCCAGTAACTCTGATTTGGGTTATTCTTCTCAATGTGTATCCCTTTGCATTGGTCCACATTAAATTTCATCTGCCACTTGGATGCCCAGCCTTCCAATTTCCTAAGGTCTGCCTGCAATTTTTCACAATCCACATGAGTTTTAACAACTTTGAACAGTTTAGTGCCTTACTCTGACAAGTTATTAATTTGTATTTATAGTTTCTTTGAGGGGGGGGATAAAATGTATAGCGAAAGCATAGAATAGAAAGACAGAAGCTTCATAGGGACCATCTAGTATTGCTCTGTTTCCTTTTTCTTAAGAAGATAACTGCAATACTGGTCTATGAAATGCAATATCCAGCCTTTGGCAGCAGTTATTGAGTTCTTTTGGAAGAACATGTTGGATTCCATTGGGAAATTCCATATTGCTTGGATCAGAAACAAGATAGATTTGAGTTTGATATCTGGAAAATAAACATGCTCTTCTGTAGCTTATGAAAACTTTGTTCTAGTATAAGCTTTGATCTCCTTTGGTTTTAAGCTCCCTAGGTTTGTGTGACAACTGAAAAAAATGTTAAGATCTGCTACCAGTTAATTTTATGGTGTATGTCTTAGGAATGGTTAGTTACCCTTTCAAATAGTACTGTTAATCCTGCTGCTCTTGACTTTATAAACCTTTTATTTCCCCCTGAAATGGTTTTTCTTTGGGTTGAAGAGTTGTGGAGGGACATAATAAAAAAAAAAGTCTTAAGTCCCCTTTTGGTCTAAGGCCCTAAACGCTGAAAGTAGAAGCAGGGAAATTGTCCATTTTCAAAAAAACATCCAAAATGAGGGTTTTTTTTTTTTTTTTTTTTTTTGGGGGGGGTGTTTGAGAGAATGGCCTACCTCTACGTTCAGCTGTTTAAACGCCCAGACCACCACTATGTCTACACATTATCAACCAAAAAGCAGTCTAAGTCCCAAACGCCCAAAACAAGACCTTTTAGGCGAAGTAGGGGGGCCAGTCCTTCGCCTAAAAGCTGGATTCTGTAACTGGTTACACTGGTTACAGAATCTACCACCATCATTCCCCCCCTCCCCCCCGGCAACAATCGCGGCAGGAGATCCCCTGGTGGCGATCGCCTCACCTCTGAACTGCCGCGACTCGAGGCAGGAGAGATGCCAATCTCTCCTGCCACGGTTTGTGCCAGTTCGGGGAGGAGGAGTGATTGCGGTAGGAGAGATGCCCAACCTCTCCTGCTGAGACACAACCCCCCTCCCCCGAACCAATACGGGCAGGAGGGAGCCCAACCCCTCCTGCCCCGGCGACACCCCACCCCTCTAAGATACGGGCTCCCTCCTGCTGCGATCGTTGCAGTGGGGGGTGGGCAGGGTGCCAGGGCCGCTGAGCTGATCGCGGCAGCTGCGATCAGCTCAGTAGCACCTTTTAAGAACTTATACCTGTTTTGACTTGGTCTTAAGTCAAAACATAAGTTCCGACTAGGTAACCTGTTCAAGGTTTTGATTATACTTGCTGTATGACTAGGTCTAGGTCGGCCCATCTCCCACCCACCCACCCACCCACCTCCCACTCCTCTAAAAACGCCTCTTTTCACTCTAGGCATTTAGAGGCAGGGAAAAGGCCTAAGCTGGTTTTAGATATGTCTAAAACCAGCTTTGATTATTGGTATTTGGACGGTCTGGCTTTTTGATCGTCCAAGTACTGATTTAGACCCCTTTTTAGACATTTTTTAAAAAAAATTATTATTATGAGCTCCTTAACCTCTTGACCCTTTTTTCAAAGAAGGAGCTGTTAATACTCTGCTCCTCTCCGTATCTTTTATTTATTTATTTAAAAATATATATACCGTATATTACCTATATGGTTTACATAGCCACAATCATAAATAATGGACAGTACATGCACATTAAATAGTTACAAAAAAAGTTTGCTATAATAATCAACTCATCAATCTAATAAAATATCAGCAGGTACATATATAAAGTCTCAACATAAGAAGGTGTTTACGAACAATTGCGTTTTCAACATATTCTTAAAATCTAATCTAACAGTGCATAATCAAAGAACTCCTGGCAAAGAATGCCGAAGCTTTGCACCCCCTCCCTTCCCTCACCAACAACATGGCCTCGCCAATCCTGGAATGAAAAATTGTCACCTTACCACCCAAACATAATTTCATGCTATTTTCTGATCTCAAATTCTGTCTGGGCAGATAGATTAAAAAAAGCCCTGCAGAAAATAGTAGGAGATGTATTATTGACAACATTTTTAAGTGTACTCTTTGTTGCATTGGCAACCAGTGTAGCTGTTTTAGAACTGGTGTTATATGGGTCATTCTGGAAATACCTGTGATCAACCTTGCTGCAGAGTTAATCAACACCTGCAGCACTTTCATCTTCACCTTTGCAACTCCAAGGTACAATGCATTGCACTAGTCTACCCTGCTCATTATCAGCACCTGTACCACACTATGAAAATCATAATTTGTTAACATTGGTTTTAGTCTGTATAACATCTGCAACTGCATATATCCTACTTGGATTGTTTTCAATATTTGTTTTTCCGTAGTCAAACAACTATCCAAATATACTCCTAACACTCATCTCCTTTTTGACTGCCAATTGCTCCCCCATCACAGTTACACTTTCTATCACAAAACTATCCTGCTGATTTTTCACAATCATCATCTCAGACTTATCCATATTTAATTTCAAATCATGCTCCTCCATTCATTCCACAGTCTTTTCCATAAACACCGCTCAGCTATTTGGATATCGCATACTGTGGGGGGAAAAAAACAAAATGTCATCGGCATATAACAGATACTGCACCCCCAATGTAGGCATGTATATATTAAAAAGAATGGCCAAAAGTGCCGAACCCTGAGGTACACTCCTCTTAACCTCAACCACCCTAGAGACATCTTCTCCACTTCTGACTGAATGATCTACCTAGGAGGCAAACTATTTTAGAACCCCCTCTACTATTCCTATTTTTTTAGTTTCAATAATATATCCAAATAGCTGTATCAAATGCCCCTGATACATCAAGTGAGACCATAAGATATTTCTTGCTTTTATCAATCCCTTCCAGTAACAATTCCACACTATGCGCTTGATGAAACCCAAATTGAAATGAATCAAGGCAGTCATTCTAAGTTACATAATCATTCAATTGCTTCAATACAACTTTCTCAATCACCTTTCCCAGAAAAGGAACAACAGAAATAGGCCGAAAAGTTTTCATATCCCTTAAATTCAATCCTTTTTTTTTAAATTGGAGTTATCGTGGATTCCTACATCCCAATAGAAATTTTCCCTCTGTCAAAGAATTATTAGCAACTGATGCAACAAATGAACTCACAACTTGAGGGATTTGCCGAATTATATTAGTACTAGTCTTTAAGCCCGTTACATTAACAGGTGCTAGAATAGATGTCTGTCTTTCTTTCTGTCTCTCTCTCTCCTTGGCTGCTGTCTGTCTTTCTTTCTGTCTCTCTCTCTCCTTGGCTGCTGTCTGTCTTTCTTTCTGTCTTTCTCTCTCTCCTTGGCTGCTACCTGTCTCTCTTTCTGTCTCTCTCTCTCTCCTTGGCTGCTGTCTGTCTCTCTTTCTGTCTCTCTCTCTCTCCTTGGCTGCTGTCTGTCTCTCTTTCTGTCTCTCTCTCTCTCCTTGGCTGCTGTCTGTCTCTCTTTCTGTCTCTCTCTCTCCTTGGCTGCTGTCTGTCTCTCTTTCTCTCTCGTTGGCTGCTGTCTGTCTCTCTTTCTCTCTCGTTGGCTGCTGTCTGTGTCTTTCTGTCTTTTTCTCTCTCTCTCTCTCCTTGGCCGCTGTCTTTCTTTCTTTCTTTCTCTCGTTGGCTGCTGTCTATGTGTCTTTCTGTCTCTCTCTTTCTCGTTGGCCGTTGTCTGTGTGTGTGCCTCTCTCTCGCTCTGTCCTTGCCTGTGTCTTTCTGTCTCTATCTCTCCCTCCCCCCCCCCTTGGAGCATTGCCTCCAGCGCAAATAAACAAATGCTCATTCTCAATCCGCCCAATGAACAAATTCAGAGGTAAGGCGTGTTGGTTTGCTGCCGGGCGGGCAGAGAGCACGGCTCCTGCGAGCTGCAACGGTGCTCTGTCCCAGAGTGGAGGCAGAGGAGAAGGCCGTGCGACCAGGTAGCGGCAGTGGCCTTCCCTCCCCTAGCTCCGTAGCTCGGTCGCCGCCGCCTCCTTCTCTCTCTGAAGTCGGCCTCAAATGTGCGCACGCAACACATTCTTTAACATTCTGCTGGCCACGGAACTACAGACGCACGGAGCCACGAAAATTGAAGTGCGCATGTGCGCTAAGGGAATTATTATAGCGGATTGCATGGATCCAACACCGCATGTGTTGGCGACATCTGACTAATTACTCCCACTTCCTCCTCACTTACAAAATCAAATGAACTCCATGCGTCTGCAGAACTTTCAAAGCCAAACACTGTAGTTTTTATCTTTTTGAGATGGCCTTACTGTGATGTTGCACTATGCATTCTTACAAAGTCAGTATAATTCTCAGATTTATTGTTTAAGACTTTCTTATTTAGTTCAAAAATTTTATTAAGTTTAACATACAAATACAGAGGAAAAAAAAAGGAGATTGGCAACATGATTTTCTGAATAATTTGTAACCTGTTTGTTCTGTTGTTGCACACTGAGCTTAAGCGTGTTTACATTTTTTTTTATTTTTTGCATCCAAATTATAGTTCATAGTGGTAGGGCAATTAACTAAAATGACCGTCTACCCCCAAATAATACATGCATTTCAATTAAAATGCCCACAATAAATAAGATCCTTTTCTGGTATGTTCACTTCAAATGGGAAAACCAGCATTGTATGCACACATGGCTGTTTGTCCTTTAATGCATCACTTTATACATGCCCACATCTGTCATCCAGGTGCTTAATTCTCTACTCTCATAAGGTGATTCTACATTTTTTTTTACTCCACTTGTGTACTTGTTAAAATGTATATGATGAAGCTTGATATCGTTCCATAGTTTCTTACAGCAAAGTGATTAGATTCTAAAATACATAAAATTATAGTAAGTTACATTCAACAAACATTTTGGACCCCATTTGATATTTATCTTTCCTTGTATTTCACAGCCAGGGGTCCTTTAAGCTTATACTGTGCTATGTTGAATTTTATTAGTTTTATCCTCTACCACCTCTTCTGGAAATAAGATTAGATTGATAAGCAACAAGACAAATTAGAAAATAAATACCTTAGTCTCCAGGATTTAACATAATACAGCTCTTCAAGAAGGAAAACAGACCATTTGTGCAAAAGGATCTGAGAAGACGGGCCAAATTTAGTTCAGGAGAATACTACAAAGTTGATATATCTGTTTGAAATTTATCATTATTATTTGTCTTTAACATTAAGATAAGTGTAATAAAGTACATCAAAGGCCTTTCTTAAAAAAATTGTTTTCAACCTAACCCTGTAAACCGTGCCGAGCTCTACGCTTGTGGAGATGGTGCGGTATACAAACCTAAGGTTTAGTTTAGTTTTAGAGCAACAATTTTAAAACTTTTTCTCATGCATTTATTAATCATGGCTATATTGCTTGGGTTGCTCTGCTCTGTGTTCCATGATCTTGCCTTTCTTGGGCAGCCTATTGCAATGTTTTTGGGATAACAAGGACTGATGACCTTAAATAACTTCAGAGCATTCAGAACGTGACTATTAAGCTCTTATCCAGTTTTAGCAGAGTGATCATGCAATTGCCTTATGTGAGAATCATTGGCTCCCGGTCTTAATTCATGTAGTTTATGGCCTTATTGTACTCTGCTGCATTTCCCATTCCTTATGTGACATCTGATTCCTTACACTCAAAATCTAAAAACTTGCTTGTCCTATCAGCCCCCCTCCTCCCCCGCAAGTTCAGCTAGAATCCACAAGATACTCAGCATATATTTTTTTCTTGCCACATCCCTTTGGAATTTCCTTACTGTATGTCTTGGATGGGAATTGTCCCTGTCCCCGTGGGATCTGTCTCCATCCCTTTTCTGTCCCTGCCCCAACCCTGAAAACTCTGTCTTCATTTGCACAAGCCTCAAACACTTTAAAATCATGTGTTTGTGGCTTGTACAGATGAGGACAGAGCTTGCTGGGATAGCACAGGGATAGAACTCACAGAGATGGGATAGGGATGGAGATAGATCCTATGGCAAAGGGAATAAATTTGTCTCTGTGTCATTCTCTAATGGGAATCCTCCAACAAAATAATTAAGAGTTTATCTCTAAACACTTTCTTCCACTTTGGCTTTCAGCAGTGATTACAATATGGTGATTTGAGGGCATAGTCTGTGGGTGAAAGAATTGGTGGCTGCATGCAGCCTAGAGCATCTGCAGCTTCTCTCTGCTTTCATTTCTTATCCCGAATACTATCTCTTCCTTTCTATTTTTAATGGAATTCTTATTTTGTTTTTTTTAGTAAAATGCTTTGCTGCGAAGGATGAGAGACTGTAAATGTGAGACATTCAGAAAGGACTTTTTTCCATTATATAATTATGGAATAACATTGAGTAAGTGTCTTAGACTTTTTATTTATTTATTTTAGGATGGCGTCCTGCTTTTAAGTACTACAATATGTGGATTTCATTAATTGGAGCTCTTCTCTGCTGTGGAGTTATGTTTGTAATTAACTGGTGGGCAGCTTTGCTGACATATGTCATTGTCATTGGATTATTCATATATGTCACCTACAAGAAGCCAGGTTAGTATGGAAATAAGAAGTAAGTGGTATTGATTCAAAAGCTTTTTGGTTGTAGCTGTTAGGATGCTACTATTACATCTGTCTATAGTAATCAAGTTGTTATAGTAGACTGGAAATGTCTTTCTGTTGAGCATGCTATATAATTCTAAATAAAAATCCTAGCCAATTTGGCACCTGAGACACAATTTGTAAGTGAAAATATAGGAATTGTCTTGAGCCTTGCACCCGCTAATATGAGTCTGATTTTGACCACTTAAAATATGATTTGTGGTCTATTTAAAGAGTAAATGACTAACAGTAGGAGAAACTTTCTATCAATTGATAGTTATGCAAATTTAAGCTTGTGTGTTGGTTCCTTTAAATTTTATTTATTGAATTTTTCAATTTTTACAATGTTTGAAATTCAAGTGATATAATTAATTACTATATATCATTGTATCTATCATTAATACAACTTAATTTATAAACAGTATATATTATATATAATCAAAAGTTATACATCCCTCCCCTTTTTCCAATTAATGATTCTAAAAATTATACATGTCCTTCCCCTTTTCTATATAAGTATTATAATTGTGCTAAGAAATCTAATCATTAGAATAATTAGTCAATGGTTGCCAAATTTTATTGAAATTATGAATGTTCCCGTGTTGTAATGCTATTACTTTTTCCATTTTGTATATATGACAGACAGAGTTCCACCAGAACGTATAATTTAATTTGGTATAGTCTTTCCAATTCTGAGTTATTTGTTGCATGGCGACTCCTGTCAATATTAATAGTAGTTTATTATTGTTTACTGAGATCGGACTCTGAGTTCTCATTGCAGTTCCAAATAATACAGTGTCATATGAGAGTCCTACATGATTTTCTAGTAATTTGTTAATTTGGGGCCAAATCATATTCCAAAAGGCATTTACACAGGGACAAAAAAAAATTAGATGATCTAACGTCCCTATTTCTATTTTACAATGCCAGCATCTATTGGATCTATTATTATCTATCTTTTGCAAGCGCGTAGGGGTCCATAACACTCTATGTAATAAAAACATCCATGTTTGACTCATAGATGCTGACTTTGTAGATCTTAATCTCCAGGACCAAAATCGTGGCCATTGAGACGCAGAAATTGTCTGTCCAATCTCAATACTCCAAATATCCCTAAGACCAGTTTTCTTTTTTTTATTTAAAAATCCATATATCAATTTGTACCATTTTGCGGCTTGGTGACCCAAGAAATCCGCCTGGAAACATAAAACCTGCAGACTATATTGAGTATTAAGATTTTTCCATTCAGGGAACCCTACCTGAATGGCCTGCTTCAATTGCATCCATTTAAAATATTGTGATTTATTTAAGCCAAATTTATTTTGCAATTGTGAAAAACTAAGCAGTGAACCTTCTGAAATGACATCATTTAATGTTCGTATACCTGCACTTATCCATTGTTTCCAGACGATCTTAAATCCGCCAATTTTGATCCTGGAGTTTACCCAAATAGATTGATTTAGTGATTTACAAATTGGATCTGGTGATAGGTTATTTATATATCTTAATGTTTTCCAAGTGTCTAATAATATTCTGTTTTCTTTGTATCTTCTGGGCATTGTTATACTAATTAAATGATCTAAATGTAATGGGAACAGGAGCCGCCATTCTAAATATAGCCAATCTGGTACATTCTCCATGAGATCTGGGAGGATCCAATACATACCCTGTCTTAGAATATAGGCTTGATGGTACCTATAAAAATTTGGAAAATTTACCCCTCCCTCCATAATTGGTCTTTGTAAAGATACTAAAGCAATTCTGGGTCTTTTCCCAAACCAAACAAATTTTGTAATAATATTGTTTAATTTTTTATAAAAGGACCCCTGAAAAAATATTGGTATCATACTCATTTGATAACAAACTACAGGCAATATCATCATTTTAATTGTTTGAATTCTTCCCCACCATGAAAGATGTAAAGGATTCCATTGTTCACACATTTCTGTAATTTTTTTCAATAAAAGTTTTTCATTTTCTTTGACTGTATCATCAATTGTATTTTTGATCATAATTCCTAAATATTTTAATCCTTCCTCTTTCCAAATAAATGAATATGAATCAAATAATCCTTTGGTGCAGTGAACATTAATTGGAAGAATTTTTGATTTACTCCAATTAATTTTATATCCAGAGAATTTTCCAAATTCCTCTAGAAGATTAAGTAAATTTGGAATAGTAATCCCCGGTTCTCTCAAATATAATAAGATATCATCTGCATATGCAGAAAGTTTATATTCCCAGTAAGAAAATGGGATTCCCCTTATCTCCTTAGTTTGATTAATTGCAATTAACAAGGGTTCTAGAACAATATCAAAAAGTAAGGGAGACAAAGGACATCCTTGTCTAACTCCCCTTTGCAAATTAAATTTATCTGATAAATTGTTATTTATATATAATCTTGCACCAGGAGAGCTATACAATGTCTGAATCATTTTAATAAAACCGGGTCCTATTCCAAACCATTCTAGAGATTGATACATAAATTTCCATTCTACTCTATCAAATGCTTTTTCTGCATCCAAAGATAGCATAAAAGTTGGATCATTCATATTTTTTGCTAAATTTAAAGAGTGAAATGCTAATCTGGTGTTATGTGATGAGTGTCTTTTAGCAATAAATCCTGTTTGATGTACATCAATAATGAAAGGAAGAGCTTTTGCCAATCTTATTGCTAGTACTTTAGAAATTAATTTACCATCTACATTTAATAAGGAAATAGGCCTGTAATTTGAAACCAAGGTAGGATCTTTGTTTGGTTTTGGTAAGACAATAATTAATGAATCAGCCATAGTACCTGATATATTTCCATTATTCATTTGATATTGATACAATTTTAATAGATATGGTAAAATAATGTTTTGAAATGATTTATAAAATTCAACCGTATAACCATCACCACCCGGAGCGGATCCAACTCTAAGAGACTTCAATGCTGATTCTATTTCTTTTAAAGATATAGGTTCTTCTAAACTTCTTTTTATATGATCTGGAACATTTGGTCCAATAAATGAATTTAAAAATTTTTGTCCATCTTGTTCTTTATTTTCATAAGATTCAGAAGAATATAAATCTTTATAAAAATCAAGAAATTGTCTTAAAATGTCTTTATTGTTAGTGTGTGTATTACCTTGTATATCTTTAATTGCAATAATCTTGGATTTTCTTTTTTTTGCTTTAAGGAAATTTGCCAATAATTTTCCAGCTTTATTTGAATTTCCGTAAAATTGAACTTGTCTATTAAATAAATCTTTTCTCACAAATTGAGAAGAAATCTCATTATATTTAACTTTTAATTTTAATAAATCTTGTAATGTTTTATTTTCCCATTTTTCAATTAATTTATTTTCTAATAATTTAATTTGTTTTCCTAATTCAAGAAATTGTTTTTTATGTTGTTTATTAATATATGCTGAGTATGAAATAATATTCCCTCTCATTGTTGCTTTAAAAGCGTCCCATAAAATCTCAGCATTAATATTATCTGAATCATTAATTTGAAAAAATTCTTGTATTTTTAATTTAAATTCTTCGAGAAAATTTGAATCCGCTAAAAAAGTATTATTAAATCTCCAAATTGAATTTAAATGTTCAATATCATAATTTTGAAGATTAATCCACACACCAGCATGATCCGAAATTATAATAGGATCTATAACTGCTTTTATCACACGCTGCGCTAGGTTATTAGAAACAAATATATAATCAATTCGTGAAAAGGATTTGTGGACCTGAGAACAAAAAGAAAATTCCTGATCATTAAAATGAAGAATACGCCATATATCTACTAAATCACAAGATTGAATCAAATTATCTAAGCCTAATGATTTTATAATTCTACTTGGTTTTTTATCCAAAATTGGATCCATTACAGCATTGAAATCTCCTGCTACTATTAAATTAGATGTAGCCAGTGGTAAAAGTAATTGTTGAATTTGTTTGAAAAACTCCATTTGATTCGTATTAGGAGCATATAAATTGAATAAATTCATGGTTGTATTTCCCAGATCCATTTCGACATGCACCCATCTACCTAAGGGGTCATAATTTATTAATTTGAAATTCGCATTGCATTTTTTGTTTATCAGAATAGCCACTCCAGCTTTTTTCTTTAAAGCCGGTGCAAATAAACATTTAGAAATCCAACCCCCAGATAATTTTTTAGATTCAGTTTCAGAAAGATGGGTCTCTTGTATGAAGTAGATATCCGCATTTTGATTTTTAAGGAACGATAATATTTTCTTTTTCTTAATAGGATGATTTAAACCATTGACATTCATAGAATAAATTTTTATATCCATCTTATTTATCATTAAATTTTAACCAATATTCTATGATAATATACATGATTAGATCTCAGCACAATTAATATATATTGATTCCCATTCCCACCCTCTATTTTCCCTCCCGACCCTCCCACTATCAATGTTTGTCCTGGAACACACATTGGTCATGCAAAACCTAAATCCCCTCCCCCAGGCAACTAATCATTCATAAAAATATTCTCTAATTCAATACATTTCATATTTCTTTATCCACCTTATTATTCATTTAAACCTTCATTAAATCCCCTTGTATATTATAGTTCATATCAAATTTAATTTGATAAATCATATTAATCTTTTCAAGTCTTAGATATAAATAATATATTACCCCTTCAATAAATTAAATATATTTCATATATATTTCTAATTTCATATATTCAAATTAGATATATCTATTCCTATATATATAATAATAAATATTTTAGTAAATCATTTTATATATTTGAAAATCATCATTTATAGTATCGTAATATGTATAGATAAATATTTATATCAAAAAGATTTTATAATTAATACCTATGTTATAATAATTTCCCATTCATTTAACCGAATCCAAAAAAAAATTTTCCATTAATATTAGCAGAATTAAATATAGATGTAGTAATTCATATAAATTATAATTGGATAAATCATCTTAATATTTTCAAGTCTTAGATAAAAATAATATATTCTCCCTACAATAAATTTAATATATGTAAAATATAATTCTAATTCCATATATCATATTGTAATAATAATAATTTTTAAACATCATCATTTATAATAACCTAATATGTATAGGAATTAAATATCTATGTTATAATAATTTCCACACTCATTTAATCAAATCTAAAATAATTTTTTTTTTTTTTCCAATTAATAATAGCAGTATTAAATATATATGCAATAATTCTATAATAGTATTCAATTCAATTATAATGTAAATTTATCATAACATCCAATATATTAATAATAATTGAATCAAAAATTATAAAATATTTTTTTTTTTTAAAATGGATGGAATAAAATCAAAAATTAATTTAAGTCATAAAATTCAATATATTGTAATAAAATTTGAATCAAAAATTGTCATTCTTATTTTATCTTGCATTTTCTATATCCTTTCTTCAGATGAAACTTCCATTTTATTCTGATTATATGTAGACATTAGTTCCTCTTCTTTTTTCTTTCTTTATTTCCATCTATTTTCATTAGATAAATTTGCTTTATTCTGCTTTATTATGTAGACATTGGTTCTTCTTGTGTCAAAAATTCTTTCAGTTTAGCAGGATCTTGAAAATACATAGATTTATTTCCTGTAGAAATTCTCATTGTAGACGGATAGTAAAGACCATACATGTAGCCCTTTTCTTTTAATTGTTGTCTGAATGTAAGGAATTGTTTCCTTATATTTGCAGTATCTTTAGCAAAGTCAGGAACAAAAATCAGTTTAGATCCTTTATAGTTTAGGTTTTTATTTGCTTTTGCCACTTTTAAGATCTCAAATGCTTGTTGGTATCTTAATACTTTGAAGATCAGAGGTCTAGGAGCTGTCTGGTTTGTTTGTTTTCTTGTGGGGATTCTGTGGGCACGTTCTATCTCCAACGGCCATTTAGAATTCAGCTGCAGCAGTTTAGGCAAAAGATTTTCCAAGAACTGTATAGGGTTTTCTCCTTCAATATTTTCAGCTAAGCCAAGGATTCTAATATTCTTTCTTTTTCCTCGATTCTCCATATCAATTAGTTGATTTTTTAAGGCTGTTACATTTTTCTTTTCCTCTTCACACTTTTGTGTGAAAGTTTCCAACTGACAGATTCTTTCCTCCATCACAGACATTCTTTGTCTGTCAGTTTGGATTTCTTGTTTCAGGTTAATCAACTCTTCCTTCACTTCTGATAATTTGTTGGCATTATCAGTCAGCATTATTTTGATTTTAAATAATTCCGCCATGATGTCAGCTTTTTCATTAATTTCATCTGCTTCCAGCGGGATTGGTACGCTGGACGGCGATACAGGGGTTACCTTTGACCTTTTTGCCGACACTCCCGAAGTACAAGGTTTTTCATTTTTTCCTTGCCTTATCGCTGCCATTTCCGCCGTTGATTTTTATTATTTTTAAGTCGGACAAGTAAATAAATAGTTTTATTTTATTCAGTTGTTGCCTGGGACTCAGGAGCTCTGCGGTTAAGCTGCCATATCGTGCGCGCTCCAAGCCACGCTGTGTGTTGGTTCCTTTAAAAAAAAAAAAAAAATCACTAAACTGAGATCTGCAATGTTCAGTGAAGGCTTGTCCCTTCCCTCCTTAAAGACCTGTCCCACCTCCCCCCCCCCCCCCGAAGGCCTGCATGTTCCCCCTAGCCTCCCACTGGTTTCCGGCTTCCCCCTTGGCCTCCCCGCAACGTTTACCTTTGAGAAGCAGCCTGCAGAGAAGATTGCGGTGCTAGCGAACTTTGCAAACTGCTTCAGAGCTGTTTCCTCTGCCACTGTCCTGCCCCTCCTTTGACGTCAGAGGCAGGATCGCGGTGGAGGCCAGGGGGGGAAGCGGGAGACCAGGGGTGAGGAAACCGGATGCCAGGGGGGAAGCCGGACAGCAGCACTTCCCGATTGACCCTTCCTCCTCGCCTCTAAAGCAGGTGTGGCAGCGGCCGGCCAGCAAGAGCAGCGCTGCTACTCCTGCTTAGGGCGCGAGGGAGGAGGGTCAGTCGAATCGGGAAGCCAATTTTTTTTTTGGTTTAAATAGATTTGAATTGATTCACCCGAAGTGAATCGGTGAACTGATTCAAATTGTGAATCGGACAGCACTACTTAATACCTGGTTGTCAATAGCAGTATATCATATTAATCAATTCAGTCTACATGTGAGAATATATGCCCACTGTCCTCGGAGAACACCTGCTACTAGTAAGTAACTTTGCTGTCTTGTAAATTAGAAATAGTTATTTCCAGTCTGTAGCACTTTACAATATACAATCTATTGGTATCAACAGGCTTATTAATATGACATTAGTTTCTAAAGGTTTTCTGTTTTTCACTGGTTGACTATATTCATAAGAGGTTTCAGCGCCATATTTTTATATTTTGGCTATTCTAGTTGTATGTTACCAGATAGAAAAAAGATTTTGAGTGTCTTATAAACTGTTATATTAAAAAGTGTCACTATTGCAAAATAAAGTAACTA
Organism: Geotrypetes seraphini; assembly: GCF_902459505.1. Lineage (NCBI taxonomy): Eukaryota > Metazoa > Chordata > Amphibia > Gymnophiona > Dermophiidae > Geotrypetes > Geotrypetes seraphini. The sequence continues at coordinate 520,339,103 of NC_047084.1, read as the reverse complement.
AAATTTAACATTTTTAAGATGTGAACTGGGGATCCTCAACACAAGCCCTAACCTATCTGAATGCACTGCAACACTCGATCCGTCTGGCTGGTGTGGAAGACCATGTGAAAAACTTCAGGTAGTTAAAACATCAGTAATATTTTTATATTCTGTTCTATATATGTAGTTGCATCAGACTTTCATATAGGTAGCAGTATTATGGATTAGATTGTTGACACCGCATTAGAACTCATAAGTATAACACTAGTGAGTCTCGTGACGCTTTTGGGCAGCACACAACAAAGAGCCTGCTGGATGTAGGTGTCCCCCTTGGGCCTAATTTACAATCCTTGGTGGTTTAAAGGTATAGTTGGGGCAGGTTCAAGATGGTTCTACTTTCAAAATGGTTGCCACGATCTCTTGCAGCAGTTTTGAAACATTGCCACTAGAGATCATGGTGCCAGCCATTTTGAGAGCAAAGCTGACATTGGAAGAAGCAGTGGCATAATAAGGAGGGGGGCACCAGCACCTCTCCGACCCCTTGCAGCGCCCGTGCCTTCCTCTGACACAACAGATACCAAGCGCCCACCCCCACCCGGCACATTTCGATCTCCCCAACCACTCCCACAAAATCCTGGGGGGTGGTTTGGATTGAGAACTCATCCGCCCGGTACCTTTTGTCAAAACTCAGGCAGGGGGGATGCCCATGGGCCTAAGGTTCTGATAGGCGCCTTGGCTCAGGCGCCTAAGGCCCCTCCCCTAGAGGAGAGGCCTTAGGTGCCTGAGCCAATTGGGGCCTTAGGCTCCTCCTAGTGCATCACCGGCATGGACTAGGAGGGGCATAAGGCCCTGATTGGCTCAGATGTGAGCCAATCAGGACCTTAGGCCCTGCAGTTCATGCTGTTGATGCACTAGAAGTCTAAGGCCCCGACTGGCTCAGGCGCCCAAGGCCCCTCTGCCAATCGGGAGCTTAGGCCCCTCCAGTGCATTGGGAATGCATTGGGAAGAGGAAAGGGCAGCCATTTTGAAGAGATGGCCCTTCAAGTCAGGAGGGAGTGGGCATCCCTCCTGCCTGATTTTTAATGAAAGACACGGGGGTTGGGGATGTCTGAGGTTGGAGGGTTCTTGAGCTAGGGGTCCGATCCGAACCCCTCCCCCAGCTCACTAGACCACCAGGATTTTGAGGGGGAAGGTGTGATTAGAAGGCAGGGGGCGCTTGGTGTTGGGGGTGGGGATGTCAAGGGGTCCCAGTTTTGGTGGCAGGGGAAGGGGTGCATGCGTGGCCATGGAACGCAGAAGTGCACCTTTGCCCAGGGCGTGCCCTACCCTCACTATGCCACTGGGCAGGAGCAACTGGGTATAAACATCTGCCCTGACTACACCACTAGACAAAAAGAGATTATAAAGTAGTCTGAGGAGCTACTCTTTTCATTCTGTGTTGTGCCTGTATTGCAATTGCAAGTAATGTAGTTATGATCTTGCATAGTAGTTTGATAGTGGTCCAAATGTTTTTTTTCTACAAAAGTTTAGCAGAAATTTAATTTTTCGGAGACAAGTAGAGGAGATGCAGGCACACTTGTTGGTGAAGTCCTCAGACTGATCTTGTGTGTCTGTGATCTCCCAAAGCAATATTAAGCTTACTGAGCGTGTACAGGGACTCCCCTTGATAGTCACTTTTTATTCAGCTGCTCCTATGGTCACAGCTCTCCCTTCTCTTTCCTCATTCACTAGATTTATATTTAAAAAAAGAAAAGAAAGAAATACCAGAGAAAAGAAGATATCAGCAGTCCAACTAACTACTGTCACTTAGTGACAGCTAATTCTGAAAATTTTCTTCATCATAGACTTCTTCACATTAAAAAAAGACTACTGCAAACACTGCCATTTCAGCGTCAAAATAACAGAAGCAGTCATTTATGGAATCTGCAACTCTTTAGGACCACTGCGGACCCCTTCCCTCCTGGAGACCAGCCCAAGCAGCAGTGGTTTTCTTCAACATGGCTTAACTTCTACCGCCCTCCTACACTCAGTTTCGGTGCTGGTGGTGGGTAGAGCCAGGTCTCCAGTTTCGGGACTGCTGCTCTCAACCTGCAACACTGAGAAATATCTGGATCGCAAACTATCAGCCACTTTGCTCCCTCCTCCCAGGGCCCTGTATTGGTCTGCTGGGGGAGGTGATTCACCCTCACTAATAGCTTATCGAAGAGAAAAACAGTACCTGCTTCAGAACAAAACCAAAGATCATAAGACCAAAATTGAGTGCGTGTCTTTTTTTTTCCTTCCAGCCACAGCAGCAGCAGTTCATACCGAAAAAAAAAAGAAAAACTTTATCTGCTCCTATGAACCACCAAACATAGACAGGGAAAGCTCCTATGGGCCTAGTCTTGGCCTCGTGGTCCTCTCCTGTGTCACAAAAGTAGAGTGTAACTTCAGATCTGCACAGACTAGGAAGACTTCTGCAGGCCAGGTATCAGCCTCACAGTTCTCTTACACTTCACTTCCACCAGCAGTATTCAAGGACCAGTAAGTGCCCTACTCACTAGCAGACTCATCCCCCACCCAGGGCTCAGGTTAGGCACCTCAGTAACAACTATAGAAAAATAGACAAGTATAGTGTAAAATATAGACAGCAGATATAAATTCTCAAAACTGACACATTTCAATCACTAAATTGAAAATAAAATCAGTTTTCCTACCTTTGTTGTCCAGTGATTTCATGAGTCAGTTTGCACTTTCTTCTGACTGTGCGTCCAATATTTCTTTATGCCTCCTGCACACTTCCTCTCCTCCGGACCTCATTCCCTTCCCCAACCAACATCTCTCTGTCCCTCCATGAGTTCAGCTTTTCTTCCTCTCTCTTCCACCCCCTCTACTGCCACATTCATTTCTCCTTCTCTCATCCCCTGGATCATGTGCAGCATTTATCACCACTGCCCACCAACCCCATGCCCATTTCTCCTTCTATCACCCCTCTCCAGCACAATGCCACATCTCTCCCTCCATCATTATGTCCAGCATTCCTCCCCTTTGCATCCCCTTCAATCTGTTCCTTGTTCCTTCACCACCATATCCAACATTTCTCCCTCTTATCCTTCTCTCCCCTATGCATCTCTGCCTCTCTTCTCTGTGCCCAATTTTCCTCTTTCTTCCTTTTTCTATGTGCACCATCTCTTTCCCTCACTCACACACTCCCAACAATTCTCCCTTTCTATTTCCTCCTTCCTGTGTCCCATTAGTGCCCCCTTCGTCCCTCCCTTTTGTGTTCCTTGTTCATGCCCCCCTTCTTTTTCTGTGTAGAGCTTGTGCCCCCCTCCTCTTCCCTGCCTTCCCAAAATCATGCTCCTTCCCCATCCTTTCTCCCTTTGTCCCAGAAAGATCACCCCTTACTTATTAGAGCTGCACTTGCTCCTTCTTCCTTCAGCAGCACTTGTTGCAGGCAGTGGTTCACACACTGCTCATGGCTGACTCACAAGCCTTCCCTCTTGACGTCAGTGAAAAGGTTTATGGGTCAGCTGCATGCAGCATGTACCACTGCCTGCAACAAGTGCCGCTGAAGGCAGAAGGAGTGAGTGCAGCTCAAAAGAGGTAACTGGGACCCCCCCCCCCCCCCCCCGCTGATTAGGAAGGCTTTCCTCTGACGTCAGCTCCCTCGGTTTCGGTGGAGGAGGACTGGCAGGAAGGAGGGATCCCCTTTGATGGCTTCGATGGGTGGGCAGGCAATATTCTCAGTGGTGGCCTGTGTCATGTACCCCCTACAAGCAGCTTGCGTACCCTTAAGGGTATGCATACCATGTGTTGGGAAACACTGCTTTTATAGTAAGGTTAAAAAAAAAAGAAAAGAAATGCATTTTCTATTCCTTCAATTTAGGAAACAATCCATCAGCAGCTGTTGTGTCTAAGGCCAACACCACTGTTAACCGTGCATATGGACATCACATACAAGTTGCATCTGAGGATGCCATTTCTTAGAAACATTGAAACATAGAATATGACGGCAGAAAAGGGCCAATGGCCCAACAAGACTGCCCAATCATGATCCCTTCCACCCTTGAGAAACTATCCCCTATCATACCTCTGTAGCGACCCCACATGTTTGTCCCATCGTCTCTTGAAGTTGAGCGTGCTACTAGCCTCGACTACCTGACGTGGAAGACCATTCCATCTATCAATCACCCTCTCGGTAAAGAAGTATTTCCTGGTATCCCCATGAAATCTTCCTCCCCTAAGTTTTAGCGGATGTCCTGTTGTCACCGTGGGACCCGTAAGAGTGAAGATTTCCTCCTCCTCCTCGATGCAGCCCGTTATGTACTTGAAAGTTTCTATCATATCCCCCCTTTCTCTACGCTCCTCGAGCAAGTATAAGTGCAGACTGCTCAGACGGTCTTCATATGAATGATCTTTAAGTCCTGAGACCATCCTTGTGGCCATTCTCTGAACTGACTCAGTTCTCTTCACATCCTTTTGGTAATGTGGCCTCCAAAACTGGACACAATACCCCAGGTGCGGTCTCACGATGGATCTGTATAACGGCATTATAACTTTGGGTTTTCGGCTGATAAAGCTTCTTCTGATGCAGCTAAAGTAGATCCAGGAAACTAAAATAGGTTATTTTTTTCCCAGGCAGATGGAACAGCATAAAGCCCCAATTTAGGATGGTTCTTGTAAACCAAATATCTCTTGGTTTTCATAGGTGTGCTATTAGCAAACTGTGGATCTCTGTTAACCTAGAAACTCAGTAGCTTATAGAAGTCAGATGCTAGCCTTTTGTCTGATGATTTATTCACATTTCAGCCAAATCACTTCGCAACAAATGAACATGTTGCAAAAAGGTCGCAGGATATTCCTCCAAATAGCTATGTAGGGATTCCTGCACGTCAAGCAGAACTACAACTCCTAATAAACCAGAAACTATAAACATAAGCACTCCCCGCTGCCATTTCCATATGCTTTTCACATTGCAGAGAGTTCTGTTCCTCTTGATCATGTCAATTACTTTGTGCTATTGTAAGCCAGGTTGAAAAGGCGATGGTGAAAGCTAGAAGGATGATTGGGTACATAGGGAAAGGAATGGCCAGTAGGAAAAAGGAGGTATTGATGCCCCTGTATAAGACTCTGGTGAGAGCTCATTTAGAATTTAGTGTACAATTCTGGGGACTGCATCTTCAAAAAGGATATAAACAGGATAAGTCTGAGGACTTCACTACCAAATGTAGCTGCATTCCCCTGCTGTTTATGGAAAACCCCTCCATTACAGGTACTGTAAGCAACTTCGCTATCTGTAAATTTGGGCTAAGCACCTTAGGAATTAACCGCTCTATGGCAATATGATATCAGCTTTTACTCAAAATGTGGTGTAAAGTTATCCATTATAAAAGCACTGCAGCTTTTTGTTTGTTTTCATTAGCTGAGGTTCAAGTGGGCAAGGCTGTTCTGCTTGGAGACAAACTATGGTCTTAATTATTTAAAGTATTATACACATTCTGTCTTGGATACTATTTGGGTGATTCTAAAGAATTTCTAGGCTTTGATGAGTACATCTGTGTTGACTTGGGAACCTAAACTTGCCATACCTGTTGAGATTAATTGTTAAAATGGCTTTCCTATTTGTCGACCTGTGCTTTGTAGTTCTGAGAATAATCTCCTGTAGATTTAGCAGAGGGATGCTGATTACAAGATCTGACAATCCCCAATGGGCCTCATGGTTTGCATTCTCATAATCAAACCTAGTTTTCAGTTTTGGCTGAATCCAGGCAACCAAGTTTTGGCTGCGGATTTGTTTTCGGCCAAAACTAGGAAACAAAGCCTGTTTTGGTTAACCTCTAACTGGATTGGTCACTTGGCCAAAGGCTTCCCCTTTCAAATTCCACTCTTCCAAATAGTACTCAAAATAGATGTAGATAGATTCCCCCATTCAGGGATTTTGGTTTTCTCCAGGAAAACCTTTTAACCTCCTGGAATTGAGAATTATCTGGAATGCTCTAGTGCCATTCAGAGATCATTTGGCCATCTAACAGCAAAAAAGTTTGTCCAGACTTTATTTGGATAATTATCCAGGTCTGAATATTGCTGGTACCTATTTAACTTATAGCAGCTTTTTTTATACCCAGATATTTAGCACAGGTATCTGGATATAGCCAGGCGCTAAACATCAGTGTGTTGAATAATGAAAAAAATAACACTTAAAAAAATGCTGACACTTTAGGTTGAATATTATTACCCCCTTATGATCTTTGAATTCAAAACTGGGAAAATTCATATACTGTAAATGAATGCACTCAATGTATTTTCTAATCTTGTTTTTTCTCTTTTTTTTTTTTTTTTTTTTTTTTTTTAATACCTTAAGGCCTCAGTGCCTTGTTTTGATAGGTGCTCCAAATTCACGTCCTGCTTTGCTTAATCTTGTTCACGCTTTCACAAAGAATGTTGGCTTGATGGTCTGTGGACATGTTCACATGGTACGTAATGACAGTATTTTATAGCATTCAGTAACGTTTTTACACCTTTCCTGGCATTAAAAAATATTTTACATTTAAAATAAAAAAGTGCTGGATTGACAGACAATAGAAATTGAAATCCTTCAGTTTGTTGCAGTACAGATAGAGAAACATTCAAGTTTCTACATATTGCCCTGCCAGTTACTTTAATCTATGAAAGAACTAAATGGAATAATAAGTTACTGACACATTGAGTGCCTTGAACTGAAAATATTTTTGAATCACTGAACCCCAAACCATTCAGTCCCTCTGAGCTTTTTTTTAAATCTTGAATAAATTTATTTTATCAAGGTTGTCATGTCTTGTCAATGCATGCAACATGTGAGATATTAACTTTACAATCACTTTTTTAAAGAGTCCTCGCAGACAAGCTATGAAAGAATTGTCCACTGATCAATCAAGATATCAGAGATGGCTTATTAAAAACAAAATGAAGGCTTTTTATACACCAGTGCATGCTGAGGACTTAAGAGATGGAACACAATATCTAATGCAGGTAATATTTGAAAAGTATGGGAATTATGCCAACTGTTGTCCATTAGACAGTTTTATTTTACAAAAACATTGAAAGAAAGCAACAGCATTCAAATGTCAAAACTAGTTATGAAGTTGTTTTGAGTATGTGTATGTACTTATTGCCATTTCTTCAACACGTTAACATAATACATGATATTGCAGAATAAAGCCTTAAAACATCTCCCCTGTATGAAAACATTTGATAATGAAAAAATGGGGTCTCTAGATGATAAGCATAAAATTTTTTTCTATTTCTAATTAATTTTTACCGTTATGATAACAAATTGCATTATTCATTCCATCACATATGATTCTTTATGTACGAATTCTATTTTGTATCATTCTAATTTTTACTTTGAGCAATAAAACTTGTGGTGGGCATATCATAACTATACAGACGTCAATCCTTAGAACCTCTTATGATATGTATATCATTTCAAGTTCCCGTCATATATGTTTGTTGCAATCATTTATGCGCACCACCTCTTACCAATTTTTTTTTTTTTTAACTTAGTAGTAATAAAAATCCTAATAATAATAAACTTGTTAATCTAAATAATTCATATATCAATTATTATATATCAATTTATTACCCATAAATATATTTCCTAACAAAACCCCTCTGTGAATGATGTGACAATTCAATTCCTCATTATGGTTGAAAGGCAGCAGTTATCTGAACTTGGTGGAAACTGCCACCATCAACGTTGATGTTTACAGACTCTCGATACCTTAATTTATCATAGTCATTTCAACCCCAAACGGGTCTTCCTCGGGGGATGTTAGTAGTAAGGTGCCTCTCTGTAAAACATATGTGAAAGTGTTGTTATTAATCTTACATTGCTGTGATTTAAAACCATGAAAACTTTATTAATAATAATAATAGAAATAATAAATCCTCTCTCCCTGGCATTACTTCACTATTAATGTCATTGAAACTCCTCTCGTATATACTCACGCACTTCATTGTGAAAATCACTTTGTCTTGGCTCCGCACTGATCCACACTACTTCCATTTATTCTATATCGTTAAATTTCCTTGCAGAGAAATTGCTCATCGTATAGCTTACCTCAATAATATCTATACTGTGAATTCAAGCTTCTCGCAGTGTTTGTAGACGCTCATTTCTAATCATAACCGATGGTCAAATAATATACCTTTTAGGTAAAAGGACATAATATTGTCCGTTAAAGCAAATTGTCAACACCAAGAATACCGTACTTATATTTGAGAAGCCTCTACTGCACTTACCATGAACTTTTTAAGGCATATAGCTCAATCTTCTTAATCGAAGGTGTGACCTTTTCGTGCTGTGAGTCCTGGCTTCTACTGCACTTAAACGCGATGACATCACTGCGTGGGTATGTTCAATTCCCGATGGCGCCTTCTTACTTTGATTTAATTTGCTCAGGGACCCAGTGCATTGTGGGCAATGTAGTAAAGTGAAACTACACAAAATTATAATTTAAATCTAAAACTGGGATTTACTAACAACTTATGCTAATTGGCTTCACTTGACGCGATAGCATTGTCGTTCACATCATATCACTCATTAATTGGTATGAGGTGGTGCGCATAAATGATTACAACAAACATACATGACGGGAACTTGAAATGATATACATATCATAAGAGGTTCTAAGGATTGACGTCTGTATAGTTATGATACGCCCACTACAAGTTTTATTGCTCAAAGTAAAAATTAGAATGATACAAAATAGAATTTGTACATAAAGAATTATATGTGATGGAATGAATAATGCAATTTGTTATCATAACGGTAAAAATTAATTAGAAATAGAAAAATTTTTTATGCTTATTATCTGAAGAACCCATTTTTCACTGTCAGATGTTAACATAATACATGATGGCAGATAACCAGCATGGTCCATTCTGTTTGTCCAAAAGGTGTAAGAAAACAGCTAAGCAAGCAGTCTACTAGATCCAATCTGGAGGAAGAAGTTGTAGTAGACCTTAGAATCACAATAAAGTCTTAATTAGTACATACAAAGTAGAGAATGACACGGGGGAAAAATCTGTCCCCGTCACTGCCCCATCGTTCCCTTCATCGCTCCGTCACCGCCATTCCCTTCACCGCTCCGTCACTGCCATCCCCTTCACCGCCCCGTCACCGTCCCCGCAGCATCCACATAAGCCTCAGTACTGTAATATTTAGCTTATTCCTTCCTTATAAATCAAAGTTCTGGCTGCTGAACTAGAGAAAGAGATGTTCAGCTGGCAGTGCTTTGTTTATAAATTTTTATCAACACAACTAATATACTACTTTATCCTAAAGAAAAAGAAAATAAATATAATTTTTTTTCTACCTTTGTTGTCTGGTTTCTGCTTTCCTCATCTTCTCATTCAATTCCTTCCATCCACTGTGTGTCTTCTCTCTGCGTCTTCAAGTTTCAAGTTTATTAGGATTTTATATACCGCCTATCAAGGTTATCGAAGCGTTTTTTACAATCAGGTACTCAAGCATTTTCCCTATCTGTCCCGGTGGGCTCACAATCTATCTAACGTCTTCCATTTGCTCTGTTACTGTGCCTCTCCCTTCACCCCTCCCCACCCAATTGATCTGGCACCCATCTTCTTCCCTCCGCTCGCTCATAGTCTGGCATCTGTCTTCTTCCCTTCCAGCGTCTTCTCCCCACTCTGTCTTCCACATTTCCCTTCAGGGTCTGTTCCTCTCCACCCTCCTTCAATGTCTGTTCTATTCCTTTCCACCACCACACTTCCCTCCCTCCTTCACCATCTGTTCCTTTCTACCACCCTTCAGCTCCTCTCACGCGGCCTATCTATCTATCTGTCTATCTCCCTCCCTCTTACTTTCGTGGCACGTTACAATGTAATTTGTGCAAGCCGCTGGAGCCTGCGAGCTCAGTCCCCAAACAATCTCGCTTCTATGTTCCTATTTTCCCCATTTCTAATATCTCCCCTATGTATCTGGCATTGTCCCCCCCCACTGTGTCCATATACCATCCCCATGGCATGTATGTCCCCTTTGTCTCTGTCCCTATGCCCCATGCACGTAATTTCCCCTCTGTTTCTGTTACCTTCCTGTGTCCAGATTTCCCCTCTCTTCCTCTTCCACACCAATGTGTCTCTTCTTTTCAACCCCATCTAGCTTCTTTCCCTCTTTCTCCCCCCCCTACTTCCAGCATCTGGCTCATCTGCCTGTCCTCCCCTTTCTTTCCTGCTGTGGGTTTCTTTCTCAACCTCTTCATCCCCTTGGCCCAGAATCTCTTTTCCTTTCACTCACTCCTTCCTAGTATGAGGCGGGAACACACGCAATTGCGCGGTCCAGCAGCCCCCTCCCGCCCGATCGCAGCGTTCCACCATCTCCCTCCCTCCACCTTACCTTAGATGCTGAGTTTGCCGGCTTTCTTTTTCTCCCAGCCGCACGAGTTCAAAAAGCTGCGCACGTGCGGCTGCTCAGTTGTTCAATCTTCTCCTCTGACGCAACCAGAAACAGGAAGTTGCAGCAGAGGAGAAGATTGAACAACTCGAGCACATGCGCGTCTTTTTTAAAGCGTGCGGCTGGGCGAAAAAGAAAGCCGGCAAACTGCATCTAAGATGAGGTGGAGGGAGGGAGATGGCAGAACGCTCATTTCAGTGGGTTACCACGGCTAGCCACGGGTAATAACCACCGTGTCATTCTCTAATACAAAGTCACAGGGATTAAAAGCTGATAATCGCCATGACTATGTTTTGCCGTGCACAGGCTGCATCATGAGCAATGAAATTGTAATCCTAAAAATAGCAAAAACAAATAAATATTGTGCACACACTAAATGTTAAACCAATTCTCTAGGTATCATAACTTGAACTAAAACATAAGAATTGTCTCAAAAAAGTATAGCTAAACATCTGACACTCTAATCTAAATATAAACATATATACCAGGTATTAAATGATGTATGAATAATCCAAAGTCAGTAAAAGCACAGATGGATGGCTTACCCAGTAGATGTAAAAACCACAAATTTCACCAACTGGCAAACACTGGTTAAAAAAAAAAAAAAGCTCCAAGTAAGATGGTGTTCACTTAAAAACCACAACTGACAAGATAGTCAAACACAAAAGGAAAAAATAGAGCAGGTATTCAAAAACAAACCAGTAAAATTCTACTCGCATGTTTCCTCTCCTGGGTCAAAATGTTCAGACAAGGTTGTTGTGACAATCAGTGCAATGAAAAGAGAATAACCCAAAAATACAATTTAGAAACATGATAGCAGATAAAGGTCAAATGGCCCATCCGCGGTAACCATTATCTCTTTCTCTCTAAGAGATCCCAACGTACCTATCCCATGCTTTCTTGAATTCAGACATAGCCTCTTGTTTCTGGGAGACTGTTCCACACATCCACCACCCTTTCTTGTTTCCGGGAGACTGTTCCACACATCCACCACCCTTTTATTTGATTACTCCTGAGCTTATCACCTCTTAACTTCATCATATTCCTTCTTGTCCCAGAGCTTCCTTTCAAATGAAAGAGACTCAACTCATGCGTATTTATGCCACATAGGTAATTAAATGTCTATCATATCTCCCTTCTCCGTACTTTCCTTCAAAGAACACATATTGAGATATTTAAGTCTGTCCCCCATATGCCTTATGACGAAAACCATTTACCATTTTAGTAGCTGCCTTCTGGACCAACTCCATCCTTTTTATATCTTTTTGTAGGTGCAGTCTCCAGAATTGTATACAATATTCTAAATAAGGTCTCGCCAGAGTCATAAACAGGAACATCAATACCTCCTTTTCCCTAATAGCCATACCTTTTCCTCTGCTCCCTAGCATCCGTCCAGCTTTTGCCATCACCTTTTCATCCCGTTTGGCCACCTTAAGATCATCAAATACAATCGCATCCAAGTTCCGCTCTTCTGTCATGCATATAAGTTCTTCACCTTCTAAACTGTACCATTCCTCTGGGTTTTTGCAGCCCAAATGCATGACCTTGCATTTGTTAGCATTACATTTTAGCTGCCAAATTTTATTCCGTTCTTCAAGCTTCACTAGGTCTTTCATGTTTACACCATCCAGGGTGTCTACTCTATTGCAGATCTTGGTATCATTTGCAAGGAGGCAAATTTTCCTCGACTGCCATCCAGCAATATCGCTTATAAAAATGTTAAAAAGAACAGGCCCAAGAACAGAACCTTGAGGCACACCACTGGTAACATCCCTTTCCACTCAATCAGTTCCTGACCCATCCCGAAGGCACTCAGTTTATTTATTAGACATCTGTGTGAAACACTGTCAAAGGCTTTGCTAAAATCTAAGTACACTAGATGTAGCACACTTCCTCTATCCAATTCTCTGGTCTCCCAGTCAAAGAAATTGTTCAGATTTGTCTGACAAGACTTATCTCTAGTGAATCCATGTTGTCTCCGGTCCTGTAATCCACTGGATTCCAGAAACTTCACCATTACTGATTTAAAAGCGTTTCCATTAATTTGCTTACCACAGAAGTTGCTTACCGGCCTGTAATTCCCTACTTCTTCCTTACTTCCACTTTTGTAGAGGAACCACATCCACCCTTCTCTAGCCTTCCGGTATCACTCCTGACTCTACAGAAGCATTGAAAAGGTCAGTCAGCGGAGCCACTAAAACTTCCATAAGATCCTTCAGTACCCACGGATGTATACCATCCGGCCCCATTGCTTTGTCTACCTTTGATTTAGCTAGCTCCTTATGAACTCAACTCTCTGAAAATCATTCAGGGTCTACCACTCCTCCATCCTTATTCGCATTTGTCATCTGTGGTTCCGCTCCTAGTACTTCAGTTGTGAACACAGAACAAAAATATTTGTTAAGCAATTCAGCCTTTTCTCCCCTTCACCTTTGAGTTAAGAGGTCTGCATGAGAAAGGGGATCGCGGGAATCCCCCCCAACCCACGGAACTCCCACGGGGATCCCCCCTCTAGCCAACAGGACTCCCACAGGGATGGAAGGCTTTGGAAGCAGTGTTCGTCCAAATAATATAATGGACACATCAGCCTTAGTAAAAGAGGGGGTTTATAAGTTAATTACTTGAAAAGAAAACAAAAAAAGGGTTCCACGAAAGAGATTCCACAAGGAAAACAGCAGCGCAAACACAAAAGAAACTATGGAATTGATGATCCTATCAGAAGTAATTGCTGCTTTTTATGGGGATGGGTGGGGATGGAGGAAATTCCTTGCGGGGACGGGTGGGGACGGAGAGGATCCTGGTAGGGATGGGTGGGATTTCTGTCCCCGTACAACTCTCTACTTTGAGTCTCACAATGCCACTTTTGCACTTCTTCCTATCCCTTATATCTAAAAAATGTTTTGTCTCCCCATTTTACTGTCAGCTATTTTTTTCTTCCATTTGCATCTTTGCTTTTTTGACTACTCAGCCAGCCTCTCTTAACTTTTCCAGATATTTTTGCCTGTCTTCTTTTTCTGCAATCTTTTGTAGTTTATGTAAGCTGACCTCTTATTCCTTACCTTCTCAGCTACTACTTTTGAGAACCAAAGTGGCCTTCTTTTCCTCTTACTTTTACTTGCCTCACAAAAAGGTTTGTCACCCTTACAATAACTCCTTTCAATTTTGCCCACTACATTTTTACTCCTTCCAACAAAATTGATCTTATCCAAATGGGTAATCAGGTTGCATTATTTTACTTAAACAAGCAGGAGGTATGAGCTCCTATCCCTTGTGTCAGGCGACCCTGGGGATGTGGAAGTGGGCTCTCTTTCATGGGATGGTCCTTCAGGCTACATGCTATTCAGGCAAGGACAACAGCCAGTTGGTTGCACAACATGGGCAAGATCTTCCGAGAGTGGGGCATTCCCATGGTGGATCTATTTGTCACTCATCTTAACAACAAAGTCCCTCAGTATTGATCCAGTCTCAGATTCCATGGCAGACTAGCATCAGATGTCTTCCTCCTTCATTGGGGGACAGGTCTTCTGTATGTGTATCCTCGAATTCCTCTCGTAGAGAAGACTTTGCTAAAATACAAGCAGGATCTGGGGATCATGATCCTAATTGCTTCTTATTTGCAAAGGCAGATCTGGTTCCCTGTTCTGGAATTGTCTTCTGAAGAACTTTGGAAGTTGTCCTGTTTTCTGACCCTCATAACACAGGATGAGGAATCCCTTCTAAATTCCAATTTCCAGACTTTAGCCCTCATAGCCTGGATTTTTAGAGTGTAAAATTGGCATCTCTAGGCCAGTCTGGGGGTGTCTCTTGAGTTTTGCTTGCTTCCAGAAAAGACTAGAGGTGCTATTCATTTTAAGTGGAGAAGGTATGCCACCTGGTGTGAGGGCAAGGCCCTAGATCCTTTCACTTCCTTGAAAAAAGCAAACAAACAAACTGCTTGAATACCTCCCGTGTCTTGAGTCTGGTTTGAAAATCAACTCTTTAAGGATTCACCTCTGTGCATTTAGTGCTTACTATTCTTGTATAGGGGGTAAGCTCATCTCTGTACAGCCTCTAGTTGTTTGATTCAGGAGAGGTTTGTTATTGACTAAGCCCCCATCAAATGTCTTACTGTGTCAAGGGATCTCAATGTGGTTTTCGCCTAGCTGATGTAAAATCCTTTTGAACAACTTGATTCCTGTCATCTTAAGTTCTTAACCTGGGAAGTAATTTTTCTTGTGGCAGTCACTTCAGCTCACAGAGCTAGTAAGCTTCAGGCTCTAGTAGCTGATCTACTCTGTTTTGATGAAATTTAATGTAAGTAGTTACCCGCACACCCCTGAAGTTCCTAAAGTTGTGACTGAGTTCCATCTTAATCAGTCATCCTGCCAACATTTTTCCCTAAACCTCATGCCTATCCTGGCGAAAATGTACTGCATACCTTAGACTGCAAGTAAGCTCTGGCCTTCTACTTGAAGCAGACTAAAGACCATAGACAATCCACCCATCTTTTTGTTTCCTTTGATCCAAATCTGTTGGGAATAGCCATTAACTTGCAGATTGCATCTCATTTGCTTATACCCAGTCTGGGCTGACTTGGGGGTGGTGTTAAATTCACAATGTTGCAGCCATAGCGACGTTGGTAGCCCACTTGAGATCAGCCTTCATAGAGGAGATTTGTGAGGCTGCAATGTGAGCTTTCATCCACACATTCGCATCTCACTATTGTCTTTAACAGAATTCCCAGCATGACAGCTAGTTCAGTCAGACAGTCCTGCAGAATTTCTTGTCTAGAATCAAACTCCACCCCCCCTTCACTCCCTGACCCATTTTCTGTTCTGTTCTAGGCTGTATCTCCCCAGTAGCATGTTTTCTTTTTCAGATGAATTACAGGACAGGCCTCAACATTTCAAGTCCATCTTGTCCTTGCCTTATTGTTTTTGGTGAGCCTGGTAGCTAGGGATTCCCAGCTGTGAGAATGGGAGGCCTTCTTGTCCTGAGAAAGCAAAGTTACTTACCTGAAGCAGGTGTTCTCCAAGGACAGCAGGCTGAATATTATCAGAATCTCCCAACTCCCCTTGAAGTTGTATTCTAAAAACTAAAGTGTTGTACTGAGGGACTGCTACTTGCATGTCAGCAATAGACACCCATGCATGCGCAGTATGGTGCAGCTAGAACTTTCTAATCTAATCTAATGCTTGACTTTACATACCGAGTCATCATTCAAGGAAAGGTCGACTCGGTTTTCAATAGTTGGTTATCAAATAAAAAAAACCTGAAAAAAATAAGACTAAGTTTGGTAAAGTTAATTTTCAAAGTGTTTAGCAAATAAAGTAGTTTTTAAGGATTTGCAAAAAGGTTGAAGTGAGCCGGAAATCCTTAAAAGAAGTGGAAGGTCATTCACAGTTGAGATAGCTTAAAAATCAGAGAGTGACTGAAAAACTTAACTCCCTTAATCCCTTTTTTGGAAGGAAGAGAAAATTTGAATTGTTGATCACCTGTTGCAAAAGAAAATCTATAAACATTCCAGGATAGAGGAAGGAGAGGAGTAAAAATACCATGTAAAATTTTAAAAACAACACAAACACTTAAATTGAACTCTAAAACAAACTGGGAGCCAATGATGACTCTGAAGCAACAGCGTCACGTGATCAAATTTGTTTCCCTAAAATCAATTTCACAGCAGTATTTTGAATTAATTGCAATCTGTAGAGGCAAGGTTTTGTAACACCAAGGTAAATAACATTGCAATAGTTGAGACGAGATAAAATAATTGATTGAACTAAGGTGGAAAAGTGACAATGATGAGCAATGTCTAACCTTCCTTAGCATACGTAGATTAAAAACACATTTCTTGACCACGGAGTTAATTTGCATATTTTAGCTAGCTCTGTTGGAAGATGTCACCCAGTTAGCTGTGAGAATATTCAGCCTGCTGTCCTCTGAGAACACCTGCTACAGGTAACTAACTTTGCTATACCAAAAATAACTCATTTGCAGACAAGGCTATTTCTTGTCAGGTGGAATTTTTTTTCCTATTTTCTCCTTTTTTTTTGAAGGCAGCTTATGTCTAGAGCTTTCAATTTTTTTAGCTCCATAAAGAAAAGTGGAGAAAATAATTTACTAAATAATGTCAATAGTCTTACATATGCCAATGAGGATATTTTATTGCCCTGTTAGCACATCTCATTTGTCAAGTTAAGGTTTTCTTAAACCTTTTTTTTTTTTTTTTTTCTATCTTAGGCTGCAGGATTGGGTCGTATGAGACCCAATACTCTTGTTGTTGGATTTAAGAATAATTGGTTGCAGTCTGATATGAAGGATGTGGATACCTACATTAATATATTGCAGTGAGTATAAAAATAATGTTGAGGTACCTGTAGCTCTAATATTTATAGCCTTTTTTTCTACAATAAATTATAACTTGTATTTTTACCAATGTGTCAGGAATGTGGGGAGGAGAACAGAAATAATGCTGCTTGAAAAGAAAGAAGGACATGGCAAAGAACTGTGCTTGATATGCCAGTATTTGAGTCCAGCCAATAACAAGTTGTGATCAACAAGCTTGAAAACAGTGCTCAAATCCAGGGATACTACTAGGGCAACCCTGCCCAAACAGAAATAGAATGCAGATCACTGAGAAGTGAAGCCACAGCAGTTTTGATGTTCTACCCAGGTCTAAAACCTGATTCACAAGGGTGTAGGACATTAAAAGATTCAGTATGCTGAAGCAAATGGGAAAGAACTATTTCTTTTTTGGTTTTAGATAACAAATTGGAGGTTGGAAATAGCTCTGTAGCTAAGGGATAGGGACAGATCTTGATTGAGCTTCTTCAGGATTAGATAAGCTATGACATGTTTCCACTCAGAAGGTGCTAGACCTCAGTGAAGACCATTTTAGCTATAATTTTCCATACTGTTTTCTGAAACTCCTGAAACCTACAAGAAAAGGATATCATGAGCTAAAGTTCCTTTGTCATTGTTGCAGGGCCAACATTTATTAAAGGAGGAAAGTTAGTTTCACCACATACATTTTGCAGTATTCAAAATGCATGATAAGCAAATTATAAAACAAATGATCTAAATTATTATATTATATGATATATATTATATTTGAATATAAGTTTTGGGAGGGTGGGGTGGGATATAATCTTTTTCTTGAGAAATTGTAGAGCTTCAAGTGATGTTGTATATTAAATGATTTTATTGTACACTTGTTGAAAGATTTAAAATGAATAAAGATTTATAAACAAAAAATGCATGATAAGTGAAGTACATTTAGTAAAATGTACTGAAACTAGACAAGCAAAACACTCAGCAAACTTTTGTTTCACAAACCGTGCACTGCCCCGATAAACGAGCACTTACAGCTGCAGGCAACGTCACTTCAGATGGATGCCTCTTCCGTCCGCCGGCCAGCCTTCCACACCGGGTGCCTTCTGCACCATGTTGGAGAGCCTCAGAGCCCACGCAGCCGAGTGCCGCCCCACCTGCACGTTGTGTAACATCACGCACAACGTTGATGATTATATATAGTCATGTGAAAAAATTAGGACACCCCATGAAATATTCAGTTCTTTGTTAAGAAATGTTCACAAATTGATGTCAATTTTTTTTTTTTTTTTTTTAATTTATCTCTGGAAAAGAAAGTGGTGTAATTGCAGGCAAACAACAAATATTTTCCTTGATTTATTCATGAAACAAAAATATCCACAAAATGTGTATTCTAGCAGAGGAATAAATTAGGACACCTTACAGCCTAATAGCTATTGTTACCACCTTTAGCTGAAATAACTGCAGTGAGATGCTTCTTGTAGCCATCTACCAGTCTCTGACATCAGTCTGAGAAAAGTTTGGCCCACTCCTCATTGCAGAATTCTTTCAGCTGTGAGATTTTTGAGGGTTTTTTGGTTTGTTTAGTTTTTTTTTTGCATGTACAGCCCATTTCAAATCACCCCACAGCATCTCAATTGCATTAAGATCAGGGCTTTGACTTGGCCACTCCAGGACTCTCCATTTTAAGTTTTCAGCCAGTCCTTGGTGGATTTATTGGTATGTTTTGGAAGGCAACAACAAACAAAAAAATCCAACTTAACTGCAGGCAAATAGCAAAACAAAGAACTAAAAGAGCAAAGATTGCAGTGATGATGTACAGGACGCCAAGACTTTATTAAGCAATCATAAAACACATAAAACAGTTTGTTTCCAAAAGGACTGATAAGACCGTACC
Source organism: Geotrypetes seraphini (assembly GCF_902459505.1). Classification (NCBI taxonomy): domain Eukaryota; kingdom Metazoa; phylum Chordata; class Amphibia; order Gymnophiona; family Dermophiidae; genus Geotrypetes; species Geotrypetes seraphini. The sequence continues at coordinate 520,320,486 of NC_047084.1, read as the reverse complement.
CAACATGGTCCGTGTTTTGAAGAAACACTCCTTCCTCGCATGTTTCCCAGGTTTTGAAGATGGTAAGCGTGGATATGAATGTCTGAAACGACTAGACCTGTGCCCAGAAGAATGATGATGTCCTCGCACACGCTCATGAGAAGCTGAATGGTACCTAGAAGAGTGAAGCTTCAGAGAAGGTGACCAATGCTTTGATGGTCGACGCTTTGGAGAAGCTGAGGACCAATGCAGGTGAAGACGATGCTTCGGTGCAGATGAAAAACAACGTTTCGGTGAAGGTGAGAAGCATTGCTTCAGTGGACGTGAAGAATGACGCTTTGATGCAGGAGACCGAAACTTTGAGGAACGATGCTTCGATGGAGTAGAGCGATTCCTCGAAGACCGGTGTTGAGAAGCAAGGCTTGAGGAGGAGGATCAGTATGGTTGAGGTGGTACCAATGAGGCAGCCTTGGTACCTTCACTTGGCATGGAGTGATTCTCAGGCTGGGCCAGTACCAGAGGAGCCGATATGGGAATGAGCATTTGAAACATGCCCCCAAACTCTGACTTGAAGAGAGCATCGAGCTTCTCTTTAAAAAGCTTGCACCAATACCAGAGGGGCTGATGCCGGTATCACTGGTGCTGCGGCTCACTCCGGTGAGGAAGACATCGCAGAAGGGATCTGAACAAACTAGAAGAATGGGCAACGAGATGGCAGATGAAGTTTAATGTGAAGAAATGTAGTCTTGCATGTAGGATACAGAAACCCGAAGTACAGCTATACGATGGGAGGGCTGGTAATGGGTGAAATTACCCTAGAAAAGGACTTGGGGGTAATAGTGGACAAGACAATGAAGCCGTCAGCACAGTGCACAGTGGCCTCAAAGAAGGCAAATAGAATGCTAGGTATTATCAATAAAGGTATTACAGCCAGAAGGAAAGAGGTTATCCTGCCGTTGTATCGGGCGATGGTGCGCCCGCATCTGGAGTACTGCATCCAATATTGGTCGCCGTACCTTAAGAAGGATATGGCTTTACTCGAGAGGGTTCAGAAAAGAGTGACCCGATTGATAAAAGATATGGAAAACCTTTCATATGCTGAAAGATTAGAGAAACTGGGGCTCTTTTCCCTGGAAAAGCGGAGTCTTAGAGGGGACATGATAGAGACTTACAAGATCATGAAGGGCATAGAAAAAGTGGAGAGGGACAGGTTCTTCAAACTTTCGAAACCTACAAGAACGAGAGGGCATTTGGAAAAATTAAGAGGGGACAGATTCAGAACCAATGCTAGGAGGTTCTTCTTCGCCCAAAGGGTGGTGGACACCTGGAATGCGCTTCCAGAGGGTGTGATAGGACAGAGTATGGTATTGGGGTTCAAGAAGGGATTGGATGATTTCCTGAAGGAAAAGGGTAAAGAAGGGTATAGATAGAGGATTACTATACAGGTCCTGGATCTGATTGGCCATCGCATGAGCGGACTGCTGGGCACAATGGACCTCTGGTCTGACCCAGTAGAGGCACTGCTTATGTTCTTAAGATGCCCCTCTAGATGTGGAAGCGAGCTGCATCAGGGGTCTCCGTTTGGCTGATACAACTTGACTCTGTACCTTAATGGCCTGAGACCCTATCTGGGAAGCTGGTGGTTTCTTGGCTGGCTTACCTGCAGGAGCAACCAATGGCGACACCGTCTTGGACGCCGGTTCTTCTGGCGATGTTGATGCCTTGTATATCGAGGGTTTGGTTGGTGTTGGAGGTACCGAAGCAGCATCCATACCTGAAAAGCTGCTTTTGCTGGATCAAATGGTTCTTGATAGACTGCTTCTGTAGTGTTGCACAGCGCGAACAAGACTCCACAAGTTGGTCTGGCCCCAGACACTGGATGTACCACTTGTGGGGGTCCGTTAGAGAAATAATGCACTGGCACCTGCTACACTTTTTAAAGCCAGTTAATGGGCGGGACATGGAAGGGAAGACTGCCTCAGCCAAATCAAAGTCTGAGGTCTGAGGTGGAAGACAAGGCCCTGCCATCAAAAACAGCTGAAAATTAAACTAAGAAAATATATATATTTTTTTTCTTAGTTTTATTAAGAGAAGAATAAAAAAAGGATCAAAAGATCAAATAAGAAATTCCGCGGCGAGAAGGCACACAAAAAACTTGTGGAGTGATCAAAGACTTTGCTGCTCCACAGAGAAACGAAAAATGAGGAGACATGTGCCTTGCGTCTGGCGGGAAGGCACTTGCGCATGCGAGGTGTGGTCAGTCATGAACTTTCTAAAGTTCTTCATGCAAAAATTCTTTTGCAGCTGTCCGCATCAGAGCTCCATGGATGGCATCACCCATATGTGAGAATATCTGCCTGCTGCCCCTGGATAACATCTGTTAACAGTAAGTAAGTGTGCTATATCTCCCTTCCCAGTGAAGGTGGCATGGTATTAAAGATGCCCAGGGCCGCATGCTGGATTTTGTTCATAAGAAGCTCTTTGAGGCTGCAATCTCATGTTTGAAAGCAACTGCGGTGGTGTATTTTGTCACCTGGGCTTGCTACTCCAATTTGAACCACGATACAGAGACTATTGTCAGGAGGGATCTTCAGTTTTTAATGTTTTAAAAGTTTCTCAGATTTTGTCAGCCTTTTATGGAAAGCCTATTTAATGGGACCGGGAAGCACTGTGCTGCCCAAGGGCACATCATTTCCACTTAAGGGGGATCCTTCCTCCAAACAGGTGTCCCTGCTTCATACCATGCCAGCTTCCACTGTCATTCAGTGCAGGACTGGTATGATTGGAAGTCCCTTCCCATGCTGCTGTTTTCGCTGGGCTCTTCAGCAACAGTAGCTGATGTGGGATCCCTTTCGGGGGGTCCAGTATCCAGGGGCAGGTGTGGCGGCAGATCAGAGATGATCACTCCATGAGTAGCCATTTCATGTCAGCGTCGGTCTCCGATGTCATTTTTGATACGCTGTCTATACTGAAGCTAGATGCCCAGCAACCTTCCACCTCGTAGTACTCCATCATACATGGCACTAATACACTTATGAACTTTTTTCCAGCTCACCCAGATCTTATCTCCTTGGTCACTGACCAGTGGGAGAACCATGAAGACCAACTTAAGTGGCCAAAGCTATGTCTCTGCTCTATCCTATGACTTTGGACTTCCAGCTACTGTTTGTCCAATTGAAGGTGGACTCCACAGTGGCGTAAGTGACCAAGCGCATCGCCCTTCCTAGTGAAGGTGGAGTGATGCTGAAAGACACACAGGACTGTAGAGTGGATGCGGTCCTGAAAAGACAGAATGAAGCACTGACTTTGGGTATCAAAGCTGCTGCAGCTGCTTCCATACCAGACTGCAGATGAGTCCCTCGGAGCTTGGGGACTCCTGTCTTTACATGTTTAAGGAGGCTATAGATTGTGGCTGATACTCTTTGACATCATTAAACTCCTGGGTAAGATTTCAGCTTATTCTATTTCAGCCCACCGGATGCTCTGGATTAGACAGTGGGTGGGCGACTCAGCCTCCAAGGCCACTCTCAGCAGATTACCCTTCAAGGGGCAGATGCTGTTGGTTGAAGGGTTAGACGACCTCATAGCCATTGTGGCAGATCGTCACCCCAAAACCCTAACAGATAGTAGAAACAGTCAACCTGGGTAACCACTGCCAGATGGATCCGTATGGTGATTTCTTCTTCTTACATTTCTACTGGGAAACAGCTGCCTCTTTCCCTGGCAATGCATTCCACCAGAGGTGTAGCAACCTCATGGGCAGAATCCCAGGCCAATTCACCTGATGAAATCTGCAGAACTGCTACTTGGCCTAGTCTTCACACTTTTTTACTAAGTTCTATAGAGTGGATGTGACAGCTCAAGAGGATGCCACTTTTGGATCCTCGGTACTGCGAGCAGACTCATCTGTCCCTCCCTATATGTATGACACTGCTTTGGTATGTCAGCTCATGTATAGACTCCTGTGTATCTGCAACAGAATGACAGGTTCTTACCTCTGTAATCTAGGTTCTTTTAGGATACACAGGAGTCCATATTACCTTCCCTATGAGGACTTGTTTTGATTCGCTTAATTTCTGCCTCGGATATTGCCGATGTTGCCTCGAGACCTCTTCTAGTATTATACTTAAGATTACGAAAAGATGCGTTTCAGATATTGGAGTTTCCCTCTCTCTTCTCTCCTGGGAGGGTCACATATCTCCTGCTTGTTTTCCTTAGCAGGTTGGATCTGAGTTGCTCGTGATTTTTTTACTCTGTTTACTTGTTCAGTGTTTTGATTATTGTTCTATTTCTAAGTTTCAGAGCAGAATCTGTTTCAAGTCAGGGAAGTTCCCCGTGCCTCTCTCTCTTCTTATATTTCAGTAGAGTTTGATTGCCTTGGTACAACTGAGGGCTGGATGCACAAAACTCGCTATGTTAACTATTGTTAACCAGTTTAGCATTGAAATATTTCAACTATCGTTGCCCAAAACGGCAAATTGAGGTCTTTTCCAAGGTTTGTAACAGCCTCTAATAATGGTATGTAAATACATTATGAGCTTATCAGTATTAAAATGAGCACTCCGATTGATGTCCACATGATGCACAAAATGAATCGCTGGCCTTTTAACAATCTAAATTTAGCGACAGGTCAGGAGATGCCGGTAGAGTTGAAACGTGCATGTTGGAAGCATATACTTGGCAGGTCTGGGCCTGCGATGCATGTGGGAATTCATTGAAAAACTTTTTTATGGGATTGAATCTTAATATAATGGGTATGTGTTAAAGGCGGGTGCATCTCGTATGCGCTGGTAAAAACTGCCGTGAAAGTTCCAAAGGGGAAACCGTGGGGGTAAGGGCAGGTGGCATATCTAGAATTGTGGCTCATGCATGACATGCTTTTTCTGGCGCATGTGCATATTTGTGCCGTTATACTTGATGTATTCTGCGCATGTGTCAGGCGCTTTCTCTATCAACTGATCAGGTGGGATAACGGCAGTCCTCCGCAAAACTCATTTACATGTGAAGTTGTTTAAGCATCAATCACCGTTTTCAAATTGGACAGTGAACCATCCCCACAGCAACCCACATGATTTTAACTATTTTTGTGCATCTGGCTCTGAGGAGGATTCTGTTTTCCTCTGCAGAAGGGGGAGGAGTTCTGAAGTTCTTAAAGGAATATCCTTTTGCAGTTCTCGGAAAATGGGAATCAACAGCTCAAGTATGGACTCCTCTGTATTCTAACAGAACCCAGATTACCAAGATAAGAACCTAATCCGTCGATTTCTTGAAATGTTACCAGGTCCAGTTTCCCCATAGACAAAACTTTAAATTGTGTCTTAAGCCAGCTTACTTTAGTTTTAAAGCTTGTTTTGGTTTAAAGTCCATGTTGTCTTAAGTATTTTATTTTGTAATGGCATAATTTTGAACAATTTTATTTTTCATTACAGTGATGCTTTTGACTTTCAGTATGGGATAGTTGTCATTCGATTAAAAGAGGGTTTAGACATTTCTCATCTTCAAGGACAAGGTAAATTTTCATTTGCACTGAAATATTTTCATGGGTAAAAGGTAAAACAGAATGGCTAAACTGTATAGAAAAGTGTACAAATTTAAAATTAATTTAGCTGTTTCCATTTCTAAATACAGATTGTATATGTGATTCAAATTAGATTTGGGACATTTGCTCTTAATGTTGGGGGAAAATTAATATTTTAAAACCTTATGATATCTGTAGTATCTTTTAGTTAAATTTATTTTTATAGCATTTTCTCTTGCCAGTAGCTACCTTTAATATGTTTGATTACTGCCAGCACTGTATTTTCTGGGTTTTTTTTTTTGCCTCTGGGAAGCTCTGAATTTCTCTGTACAATTAAGCTTCTTGTAGGCGAAATGGCCTACATGTAGGCATATTTATGCCTATGTGGCATAAATACACATGAGGCGAGTCTTTCAATTGAAAGGAAGCTCCGTAATGAGATGGCATAGGATCATGTTAAGAGGTGATAGGCTCAGGAGTAATCTAAGAAAATACTTTTTTACAGAAAGGGTGGTAGATGCATGGAATAGGCTCTCGGTGGAAACAGACTGTCTGAATTTTAGAAAGCATGGGACAGCAATATGGAATCTCTGAATCTGAATGGCTGCCACCAGTCCTCGCAGGATGAGACTGGCGGCAGCCATTCAGATAGGGGCGTGGGGCCGAGCAGGGAGCATGAAAAGCTCAGTCCTGTCGGATGCACCGCGAGATTAGAGGCAGTGGCTCAGCACGAGGCAGGAACGCGGAAAATTGCTCCTGCCCCATACACCGCTGGCCACCAGGGATTAAAACTGGCGAAAAAAGTACGGGGGGGGGTTAAATTAGTTGACCGGGACAGGGGTTGGGTTATGACCCGAATATAGGACGAGACCCCCCATTTATGGGCCATTTTGACCCCAAAATCTCATCCTATATTCAAGTATATACGGTAATAGCCGCTAAGATATTTTGGTGTGTTTTGCCATAGCATTATTTTTCACTTTTGGGAGTTTTTTTGACAATGGAATTTGCTAATCCCTGTTTTGTTTTGGCTTCAATTCCAAAATGTCCTGGAAGTCGTCCTTAAATTATTTTGCCTTAATAAATACATTGGCCATGGGACTATTATAGCTAGTTTTGTTTAAAAGTATAACCTGTTTACCTGTTTCTAACTGTTTTGGAGGCGTTCCCCTGAGAAGCTGCTGTCATCTGAGGCAGCTCGCTCTGGTATATAATCTGTGCTGCACTGAGCGTGGGGAGAAGCTACTATATATAATTGTGCTAATAATGTGAGGAAAAAGACCTTCTTACCTGACACTAGCTATTTTGGAAGAGCCCCTCTTGACTGTAGAGCATCTGCTGAAGTTATCTGAGATGGCCTCTTTTGGTAACCCCCCACATTATACTGAAAACTTCACTTTTCCCTAAAAAAACAGGGAAAAAGTTAACTTTCCAGAATAATGAGGGGGGTTACAACCCCCAAACCCCCCCCAACGCCGCACAACGCTGGCGTGATCTGTATTCAGTAAAGGGGGGGTTCCCCACCAACACCCCCCCATCGGAGCCCCTTAAAACACTGTTTTTCTTCGGTGCGGGCTTCCGCCTTGTGCTCAGTTATCTCGGCGCGCCTTTGACTATGAACCGGCAACAAGAGTCTTCTCTGCTGATCTGCTTCCTATCATCTGCAACATCCTTTCATTATATGCCCATCTGTTGGAGCATCTTATTGTTACTGCAATAGATTAATCCATTATTGCTGGCATTAAGGACATTTATTTTCCTGTTCATCCACTACACAGTTCAGATTTTCTTTTACACCCATGTCTGAAAAACAATCCAATTATCTTGCCTGTAACAAATTGTCTGATTCAGTACATCAAGCTCTGTCTTTGGCAGTATTCAAATCCAGACTCAAAGCCCACTTCTTTGAAGTTGCTTTCAATTCCAAATTCCAATCTACTTGCTAAGGACCAATATCTGTCTTAGCATTCCTTCTGTAATTCCTCCCATCCACCTGAGCACTGTGTATAGATGCACCTTCATGTCTAGTTTGTCTTGACTAGATTGTAAGCTTTTTTTGAGCAGGGACTCTCTTCTATGTTTTGATGTACAGCACTGTCTATGTCTAGTAGTGCTGTAGGAATGATAAGTAGCAATATGATGTAGAATATGATGTAGTAGCACTATGATGTAGAAACACAGGCAACTGGATCTGCGGAAAGGTTGTACCATACTTAATTACCATACTAGATCAGACCAAAAGTCCATCAAGCCCAGTATCCTGTTTCAAACAGTGGCCAACCAAGGTCTCTAGTACCTAGCTAGATCCCAAGTAGTAAAACAGACTTTATGTTGCTTATCCTAGGAATAAGCAGAGATTTCCCCAGAACATTTCAATGACCTATGAACTTCTTTTGTAGGAAATTATCCAGACCTTTTTAAAACCCTGCTAAGCTAACTGATTTCACCACATTCTCTGGCAACAAATTCCAGTGTGGCGCAGTGGTTAGAGCTACAGCCTTAGCACCCTTAGGTTGTGGGTTCAAATCCATGCTGCTCCTTGAGACCCTGGGCAAGTCACTTAATCCATTGCCCCGGGTACATTAGAGTGTGAGCCCACCGAGACAGATAGAGAAAAATGCTTGAATAACTAAATGTAAACCACTTAGGCTATAAGTGGTGTATAAATACTATAAATAAATGTTCTGTGAATAAATATTTTCTCTGGTCTGTTTTAAATCTACTACTTAGTAACTTCATTGTTTGCCCCCTAGTCCTAGTATTTTTGGAAAGAGTAAACAAGCGATTCACGCCTTTTCCTTTCCACTCGGCATTTTATAGACCTCTGTGATATCACCCCTGAGCTGTCATTTTCTTCAAGCTGAAGAGGCTTAGCTGCTTTGGGCTTTTTTTCATAGGGAAGTCATTTCATCCCTTTTATCATTCGCCCTTCTCTGTACCTTTTCTAATTCTGCTATATTTTGAGATATGGCGACCAGAACTGCACACAGTATTCAAGTTGCGTCCAAACCATAGAGTTATACAAGGGCATTATAACATTTTCATCTTTGTTTTCCATTTCTTTCCTGATAATTCCTAACATTCTATTTGCACATTGGTCTGAGGGTTTCAACGAATCCTCAGCAGTGACACCTAAATACATTTTTCCTGCCCAGTGACTCCTAATATGGAAACCTGCATCACATAATTAGAGTTCCTCTTTCCCACATGCATAACTTTGCACTTACTCACATTAAACGTCATCTGCCATTTTGATGATCAGTCTCCCTGTCTCGCAAGGTCCTCTTGCAATTTTTCACAATCCTCTTGTAATTTATCAACTTTGAATAACTTTGTGTCATCATAAATTAGCAATCAGAATGAAAAGGTTACATTAAAAAATAGTCTCAAGACATGCATGTTATACTGGAACTGGAAAGCATGAGTCTTCTTGGCTAGTCCCAATGATAAAATAAATACATTGCTTCATCTTAATGGTCATGACTACCCGATTATTAAAACTATCAAAATTTTGGGAGTCACACTAGACTGCAACTTAACATTGACGGAACATACTAACTTAGTAGTACAAAAATGCTTTTTTGCATTGTGGAAATTAAGGACCATAAAAAAATATTTTGACCCTTTATCGTTCAGACTACTGGTGCAGGCATTAATTTTTATTCATTTTGGATTATTGTAACATCATTTATTTGGGAGCTCCCAAGAAAATTCTAAGGAAATTGAGGATAATTCAGAATTCTGCTATCCAATTGATTTTTGGTTTAAAAATGAATGACCACATCATTCCATACTATCGTTTACTTCATTGGCTGCCGTTGGAGGCAAGAGTATTATTTAAATTTTCTTATCTGTTTTAAGCTGATATTGGGATTGTCTCCAGCTTACCTTTTTCCTCATTTTGTGTTGTATAGACCAGGGGTGTCCAATGTCTGTCCTCGAGGGCCGCAGTCCAGTCGGATTTTCAGGATTTCCCCAATGAATATACATGAGGTCTATTTGCATGCACTGCTTTCATTGTATGCTAATAGATCTCATGCATATTCATTGGGGAAAACCCGACTGGATTGCGGCCCTCGAGGACCGACATTGGACACCCTTGGTATAGACCATTAAGGGAAACTAAAAGTTCTCACTTATTTGCTTATCCAAAAATTAATGTTTGTAGATATAAGACCTACCCTAGTGTTTCAAGCAGGTAAACTGCAATCTTGGCTAGATAAATGTATTCACCAAGCTATGTCTTACTGTTCTTTTCGGAAATTAATTAAGACCACTTTGTTCGATAAATTCATTACCTAATAAGGGTTTTATTATTTGAAACTGTATTTTTACTGAATGTTTGCATTTTTAATGTAACACTGTATTTTGCTGATTGTCCAGCTCTTTTTTAGTGTAAACTGCCTAGAACTTTTGGTTAAGGCGGTATAAAACAAAGTTATTATTGTTGTTACTTTTATTTATTTTTTTCTGCAGAAGAGGTGTCATCCCAAGAGAAATCTCCAAGCTCAAAGGATGTTGTAGTGAATGTTGATTACAGCAAGAAAGTTGAAGCAGACACTTCAAAAGCTTTCTCTTCATGCAGTGAAAAGAGTCCAGTCATGCAGAAAGGTAATTTTTCATTCAGCTTCTATTCTGGAATGTATTTATTTTAGTTTGAAAAACTTACAGTAAATAAACATATATCTGAATTTGTGCTCAGTGATATTAATACGTAAATATTCAGCAACACTATATGGAAAGTCCCACTCAGTATTCCGTATGGTCATGGCACAAACCATAGAGCAGAAAAGGACGTTACCCAGAGAGCAAGCAATGTTCAACCCACTATCCAAATAAATTAGAATAAAAATAAAAAAAACTGTCCCAGAGTTATCTGGATAATGGTTTGAATGTAACTATTATTCAGATAAATCATACTTAAATGGGCCAACAATTTTCACATGGGAAAAATATCACTCATCTACTATAAATATCCTAGCTGTGCATTTTATCTAATCAAGTATATCATACTCCTGGCGGAGTTCTGCATGACTGCATAATGCAGAATTTTTGTAGAATTGCAGTCACGAGTATTCCCTTTTTCCGCACAGAATCTTGACCATGTCAGCTTCTTCGAGCCATGATATTGGCATCAGTTCCCACACACTGCTTGCCACTAACCTGGAAGTCTTTCCGCAACAGAGGAGAGGCTTTCTGGTTAGCGGCAGGCAGCATGTGAAAATCGCTGCCGATACCGCGACCCAAAGAAGCAAGACTTCAGTATAGGGAAGGAGAGCAAGGAAAGTTGGAGGCACAGGGAGAGGATGAAATTACATATAATTAAGGGGAGGAAGAGAGAGAGATGGTACATAGAGGGGTACAGAGATCTGACACAGGGCACAAGGAAGGATGAGAGAGAGCTGTTGGACATGGGAGTGGATGATAGGAAGGGAGAGATACACAGGAGGAGGGGAGAAGGTGGGAGATGTTGGATCCAGGAGCAGAATGGAGTGATGGAAAGATGTCTGGAAGTGAGGTAAGAGAATAGGAAAAATACTGGACCAAGGGGGAGAGTGCAGCAGGGAGGAAATAGGGAGATGTCAGGCTTCCAGGGTGGCTTCATTAAAGAGGGGGAAGGGATTAATGTAGTTTGATTAGCTTTCGAAGGTAACCCCTTCTTCCTCAGATCAGAAATAGGCAAATGTTAGCAAAATCAGTATACAGCAATCAGGACACCCCATGAAATATTCCATTCTTTCTTAAGAAATATTCACTTATCAATGTCAAATCTTTATATATATATATATATATATATATATATATATATATATATATATATATATGTGTGTGTGTATGTATGTATGTGTATATATATATATATATATATATATATATATATTTGGAAAAGAAAGTGATGCAATTGCGGGTAAACAACAAAAATATTCCTTGATCATTAAGCTCATATGAAGGGCGCTTCTGCTTCACTGCCCACAGTAGATAACTATTTAAGGTCATACAAGGAGTAATTGTCATAGAAACATACTTATGATCTGACCAAGGGACTGGAATAACAATTGTTTCTAAAGTGATATCAAAAGAAGAACCTTTTTGTACAAAGATTAAATCTAGAATATGCCCCCCTATTTGTGCTATATCTGCTACCAACTGGACATTAACAAGTCGAAATCAGTTACACAGTCATCCATACCAACCTCATCATAATACCACAGTATCATTGCCTAATATAGAACATTCTGCCAATGCTTCAATTAAAAATGAAAAATCAGCATATAAAACCCTGGTGGATAATAAAATAATAAAATTTTTAAAACGGAAGTCAAAAATAAACATTCCACATCATTCTTTACCACACAACTTTTGAGATTGATTCAAAATTAAGGAATCCCGTATGATTACTAAAACTCCTCCACTTCTTGATCTTCCTCTAGGCTGAGAGATGGAAACATAAAATGGAGGGACAATTTGAGTATAACTATATCATAGTCCAATAGCCAATTCTCTGTAATGCATAACACATCACTAGCATAGTCCACAATAAGATCATAAATAACTTTGACTTTGTTACGTACAAACCTAGCATTAACAAGTACCAAATGCACTTGACCCGCTGTTTTAGTAGCTTTACAATTAGTAAAGTGCAATTCACATGTGATAGGAACTAAATATCTTATTGTGTTGTTTTCCCTCTAACCACCCCAAGTATCCATATCTTCCCTGTCCCAATACAACAGGGATGTATGAAAAACACATTTCTACACTTTAACTAATAAATAGCACAAGAACTCTTGACTCAGTTTCTACAAAAGTCACTAGGCAAGGAGCGCGCTACAAAGCATGCTTTCCACTTGCACTATGGGCAGTGCACCAGTAGATGCCACCAGTATTCCCTCTAAGCGGGCGGGTGTTGTAGGCAAACTTTTTTCACTGTGAGCTAAAAATATCGGGCGCCAGCAAGTTATGAGCCAAATAAATATGTTGTCAAAGTTGCTGATACATGAGGACGAGGTATTCAAAGGAATTTTAGGCCTACACGCTAAATTAAATAAGTATAAATACATTAAAACACCCCCACCCCGACGTCCGATTCCTCCCCCAGCCTCCCCTTACCTTTGCGACGCGTTACATGGACTGCCAGCTCGCCTGCCTGCAAGCACGTGTGTGCGCTGTGACGAGAAACTTGTGCGCTGCGATGTAATATTTTGTGCGCCAGCGCAGCTTAGCGGGAACACTGGATGCCACACCCAAATATTGATGTCGAGGTTAGCAGAACAAGCACACATACTCTAACACAGTGTCTCGCAAACTTTGCAAACCATGGCACACTAAACCAGCGGCCGTGGCTTGAGAGTACCCATGTGATGTCATCACGTCAATGTCCGCGCAGTGGCCCTCCAGACGGGGCACTGAGCAACCAGTGGGGTGGGGGAGTGTGCTGCAAAAGAAGATGCATGGAGAGGAGGAGAGATGCCAGGAAAGATGAGGCACTGGCGGTGGCTGACTGCCTACAGGATGTGCCTCTTGCCGTGAGAGGCATGTCCTGTAGGCAGTCAGCGGGCGCCTCTCCTCCTCCTCGGCATCTCGCAGCATACTTGATATCTCAGGCCACATATTAGTGTGCCATGGCACACAGTTTGTGATTGCTCTAACATCAGCAACATGAAACAAGTCCCCAGCAGTTTACATAGCTCGTACTTCTACTGGTTCCCGAAACAGATAACACAAAAAGGCTGAACGCTAATAAACCTCAGAAAATCAAGCTTCAAGTACCTTGGAAAATCGGGCTCAATTTGCTTCTCAAATGCGCTTCGCAAAGACACTTTCTAAGGCGCACACCTACACCTTGCATCTTAGATGTCATATCGAATGGCGATGCACCGTTTGACATCTCAATTAAATAGCAAGTTGTCTGACATCACACTTGGGCGGAGCTTGCTCCCTTGCCACACCAAACAGCACATCCAACACTCAAAAGGTCTCAGGAGGAGTCTTAGCTGGACAAATTCTCTCTCCTGCTGCCAGGTTTTTAAATAGCAAGGCATCTGGCATCACACTTGAGTAGAGCTTGCTCCCACACACTGAACAGCACACCAGACACTCAAAATGTCTCGGCTGGAGACATGGTAAGATGTTAGCTGAAGATGATGAAGAAAGATAAAAATCCAGAGATAGAGAAATTAATTTATTTGATATGTTGGGGTTCCAGGAAAGGGTTCCAGCTTTTCTTTTGTTATGCCCTCTGAGGCTTTTTTTCTGTGGCCAGTATATATTCATCCACCGAGCATCCTGACCTAGAGTAAAGTGTGTGATAAATAAGATGAGTATAATCTGTATAAAGAGGCAATCTATTGATATCGCGGAAATAAATCAAATATAATATGCAGCAAAAATTATTACCAGAAGAATTCTGCCAGTAAGGATGCAGGGACAAAGAAAGAATAGAAGGATATCACCTCCTTGCAAAAAATTAATTGAAGGAAAAATAATTGTGAGCAGAAGTGTCAGATGTAGACAGGTATCTGACGTATGAATATAGGATTGCTTATAATTCTTTACATCAGTATCCAGCAAGGCAATCAGTGAAGAATATTGCAGGATACAAAAATTAGTACTGAAGAGTCCTTTATCACAGAATATGATCCAAGCTATTAATCAGCTGGCAATTTCTGCACTCTCATACGGCTTTGGAAGTTCAAAGAAGAAAACTTCTACATGCCCAGAGATGTAAAAGAATTAGTGTAATCACCAATATGTAATCACCAAGCTAAAAGAGGAATGGGTCTCAAAGAAATATATTATACCTATTGAGCTTTGAGACTTAACCAATTCATCAGATCTAAGTTGTGCAAAAGGTGTTTGATTCTGGATATTTTCCTTCATATTTTATCTTCTTAAAATTTGGGCCCTGTTTTATCAAGTCACGGTAGTGAGTGCCATGTGGCAAATGTACTGAAGCCCATTCAATCCCTATGGGCTTTGGTGCATTTATCGCACCGGCCCGCGCTATTCAGCAATATGAAAGAGGCCCTTGGGCAAGCATTCAGCAAGTAGAAGGAATGAGTGAAAATTCACTCGTACCATAAGAAAAGAAGCACCAATTTGCAATAGAGAAAATACTCTTCAAAGTATCAGCAAGTGAGGTAAGACAAGTGGCAGATGCATAAGTACAGTAGGAAATACCAAGTGTTACTCCTCCAGGAACTGCTCATTGATCACAGCCAGATACATGAATAGTTAAGGAGAGCTAACTTAAAACTAAGATGATCATTTGATAGTTACAGCAAGCATAGAAAAAAATTGGTATAACAGTCATCTGTAAATTCTGTAAGAAAGAGCTGGAAATTGTTACTTGTAAAGAGTTCTGATGACAAAATATTTCTATGCAGAAAAGCACAACAAAGTGGTACATGTTTATTGGAAGCTCTGTAAACGATACTTCATCACTGTACCAGAAAAGCATTGGGATCTCTTGACTAATAAAAAGCTTTCAAGAAAGAATATAGTGGTAAAAGAGAATCATCTGTGAATTATATATAGAGAGGAGAGGCCTTTTAAGGACCAAGAAATGCAGTCCAGGACCAAGAAATATTTTTAATTTTAATTTTTTTCTTTTTGTGCCACAGGCTTGATTAAAAGGAGTTTCTAAGCACACCTAAGTTGCCAATACATGTTAATATCTTATGAACTCCAGAAGGAAGTTCTTCATCATAGTGCTAGTACTATATCAATTATTAGCAATAAATTTTGAGATTGAGATTATTTTCCATGTAACCTAGTTTAAGACTGAGGTTCATTGCTGTCACAGATGCACAAAACCAGCTCATTGAAGATATTACCCAATAATGGGGGGTTAAGCATGCATAGGACAGAGGAGTAGTAAGAGGTAAGAAACAGAGGGTTTAGTTGGTGAACTAGGTTTAGAAAGTTTACAGTATATTCACATTGACACAGAACAAATAGAGAGCTAGAAACAAAAAAAGTGCCACATACAGAACAGCCTTACATTTTTATCAAGCTCTTGAAAAGATGAGAACTGACCAACATTCAGCAGTGACCAGGGCTTGAATACATTCTCAGATATAATTAGGTGATAAGATTTATAGTAGGTGGATGTATGCAATGCCCTCCCAAAGCAAAAAAAAAATTAATAGGGCTTACCCAGAGCACAGAGAATCTTTATTTACTAAAAATAGAGAGCTGAAAGCTAGACCTAGTGGTACATGTTAATTGTACTTATCTGATTTACTAGTATAAATGACAAAATGATTAATGTGAAATGTTAGATGTCCTGGAGGAGATACAAGCACCATGTCACTGATTCTCAAACAGGTCCTGGGGGGAACCTCAGCCAATCAGGTTTTCAAGATATCTACAATGAATATTCATGAGGTCATTTTGTTTGTACTGCCTCCTTAGTATGGAAATCTATTTCGGGCATATTCATTGCTGATAAAGTATACCCCCGCAAATTCATGGTTCGCAGTTCGCGGACTCAGTAATTTACGGGTTTTTCCGTGCTAGCATTACCAACCTGGATACGAATGAATCCCTCTCATAACTGCCGTGTATGGAAACAGATATCAAGTCACACGCGTTAAACTGCCCTCACTTGAGCACAACGATTCGGGGACCACTTCCCTTCGGTCCACCATCGTTTCCTGGTCTCCTTCCCAGACTGCTGGACACGATCTGCCAGCTCTCCTTCAGACACCCTCTTCCTTCACCGCCCATCTCATACTTGAGCTTTCCCATCAATAATCCCACAGCACTCTTTCCCCTCTGCGGGAAACAGGAAACAACCTTGGAAGAGGGCGAGCCCCAGAGAAGGGAATGATGTGGGTGATCTCGAGATGAATTGAAAGTACTGTACAGGCTAATTTACAGTATTTGCAGTTTTTCAAAATTCGTGGGGACTCCAGGAGCATAGCCCTCATGAATTTTGGGAGAATACTGTATCTTGAAAATCTGACTGGCTGGGATTTCCCCAGAACAGATTTGGGAACCCCTGTTTGGGTTTTTCAATGATGGAAGAACTGACTAATATGTGGGTACCTCCTACAGACTACAATTTATGTAATAAACACAATGTTGCATTAGTTATTCAGCCTTCTTTTTGTCTTGCAGTTAAGTGAGGGATCCAAGAGGCTCAATATTCAGTTAATGGCATATTATTTGGACAGACTGTTTAGAATACTGCAGAGCTTTGTAGTTGGGCATAGGAGGGAAGGAGACTGGATAGAACTAAGTGAAGCTCTTGTTTGCTGTTATACCCAAAATGAACATAAGAATTGCCACTTTTGGGTCAGACCAGTGGTCCATCATGCCCAGCAGTCCGCTCATGCGGTGGCCCTCTGGTCAAGGACCAGCATCCTAACTGAGACTAGCCCTACCAGTGCACGTTCTTGTTCAGCAGGAACTTGTCTAACTTTGTCTTGAATCCCTGGAGGGTGTTTTCCTCTATAACAGCCTCCGGAAGAGCGTTCCAGCTTTCTGCCACTCTCTGGGTGAAGAAAAAGATTTGAAAAAGAAGACAAAACTACTCTGGATAAGGTGTAAAATCTTGCAGATGGTCTCATCTTGTGGCTGAGAAATTTCCTTAGCAGTGTGAACATAAATAACTGAGCAGTTTGGTCTTTCTGTTGTTATCTGCTATATTATGGCATCCTAAATGGTGCACTGATTATAGACAAGTACATCACTAATAAAAAATAGTAAATATAAACTACATCAATTGGTACATAAAACAATCCTAAAACAGTAAAAACATATGAAACAAAAAAGGAGCTGACCAGATTAGGCTCTTTATAAATAACAGTAAATAATAGCAGCATAAAGCCATGTACATGGAAAACAAAATACAGTAGGAAAAGAATCGCGCATTAACCCCCCCCTTTTTTTTACAAAACTGTGATAGTGTTTTTTAGTGCAGGCTGGTGTGCTGAATGCTCTGTGCTGCTCCCAACACTCATAGAGTTCCTATGAGTGTTGGGAACAGCGCAGAGCAGTTTTGTAAAAAGAGGGGGGGGGGGAGGTAAGAAGTCCATTGATAGACCATATGCCCGAGGCAAAGCAACAAAATTAATCAAAAGAAATTCCACAGGAAAACAGGAGAAACCACAAAAGACAAAAGCTCTGTATTATTGGATTTTTAAAACTGCACCCTCTATTGCAAAGGCTTTTAAATAAACTATTGTATCAAGATCATCGATTCCACAGCTTTTTGTCTTTTGTGTCAAATCATATGCCCAGCATGTTTCAACATCACACTGCCATCCTCGGGGTGTTGATGCTCAAAGAGAACAGCCAACAGTGACCATTGTATAGCTGGTGAAATATTTGATGCTGAAAAATGTTGGATGGACTTGATGATAATGTTTATTTTAAAAATTTCTATACCGTTTAAAACTAAACGGTTTACATAATTTACATACATAATTTTGTAAAAACATAATAAAACAAACACACAAACATTGCATTTTAAAGTTTTATATGTGTATGGTTTTATGTTAATATTCTTTGTTATAATAAAGTACCATTGTGTATGTTATTATTTTATGGTAGTTTTTACGTACAAATTGTTTTGGTTTATTTTTTATTTGTATTATCAATTTGCTAATTGATAATCGGTGCATCATTTACCTCCTCTTCTACGAAACCACGCTAGCAGTTTCTAGTGCAGGGAGCCGCGCTGCTCCCGACACTCATGGGAACTCAATGAGCATCTGGAGCAGCGAGGGCCATTCAGCATGGCGCTCTGCACTAAAAACCGCTAGCACGGTTTCGTAGAAGAGGGGGTTAGTTTGTCGTCACATGTCTCATATCCATTTGCATTTTTGTTTGCTGTTTTGTACATAACCTGTTATGTTATGGGTATTCATGGTGGTCCTCTCTGAATGGGTCGTAGCTTTCTAACTGCTTGTTTTCTCATGGATTTCTCATCACAATATGTGTTGCTCATCAATGTACTAATTTTATTTTTTCCATTTACATTCAGTATGAAGGAAACTAACATTTATTTTGTATTTTTTAAACATAATCTAGATGAGGAAGAAGATGGCAAGACTCCAACACAACCTCTGTTGAAAGAAGGCATGCATTTTCCATCTTTTTGTTTGATTTTATTTTGGGGATGGTTCTCAATTTTATTTTAGCCTGCAGTTTCTTTACATGTTGTGGTGTAGTGCTGTGTATGTGTTCATCTGTTAAAAAGAAAACTTGCCATTATAATTCTTCCTTTTTTAATAGATTTTTAAGTGCACATTTTAAAAAATATGCAGAAGAGTATCTGAAGATATCGCCCTAGTAGAAGTTTTTACCATGGCCCAGAGCACTAAATGCCCCAACACTCATAGAATTCTATATGTGTCCGAGCATTTAGCGCTCAGGGCCGTGGAAGAAACCGCTACCACGGCTTAGTAAAAGTGTGTGGAGGGGGAGAGATGATAGTGATGTATCTATTTTTATCATCTATTTATAGTTGCTCCCTTAAATGTTAGATTTATTTTAAATCTCATATTTTCAAACTCCACTACCTATTTGAAACTTTTCTGCTGTGACTGGGCTTGTTTACAACCACAGTATCATTAGGGGAAGTAGTATTCATAATTCCTCTTAATTTTAGAATAAGATTTTATGCACACCAGTTATTTCATATTAGGAAATTTTAATAGCACGTTTAAGCTTTTTCTCCCTTGCAAAGTCATGACTCTGAGCTTGAAATTCTAAAGTTCTACAGGGAGAAAGCAACTTAGGAATTTGTAGGAGGCCAGAAACAAGTGGAGGTGTGGTCTGTGGTTATCAGTAATGTATTAAGGTGACAAGCAAGCAGTAAATTAAAGTTTTTTCTGATGCAAAGACCACACATGCATTTTTTTTAAAAATAAATTTTGCACCAATTTTGAAACAAAAAGTGTAGATTATACTTCAAAAATTTCCATGTGCACAAAAACTACATGTGGTCATTTTGCTCCTGATTCTTATGCAGGGAGAATTTTTTATGGGAAAGACACCCCCCCCCCCCCCGTTTCTCTCCCCCACCCCCACCAAGTTTGTCCCTCTTCCTGCAAGTGAAAGTCTACAATTGACTTTTTTTCAGCTATACTGAAAGTGAGCAGCTTTCAGAGATGTCCTTTTAAGCAAGCAATACCTGTGCAAAAGATTTTGAAATTTCCATAAATAAGATTTTTTGAACAATATCAATATTGGTGTATCCCCAGTATGTTTTCTACTTGAGTGGCTATATCAGTGGCAGGCCTGACTCAGACTGATGGCTACTTTAGCTGAGAAACGTTTTACTGTTGACAATTGTAAGTCTATATACATAACTTACACTAGGTCTGTTTTCATATAGTCCATGTAAGATTTGTTTTCTTTTTCTATACAGCACTTAAATTGAAACACAGGATAGCATGTGTTGAAATTTTTTTTATACGTTTCCTGTTCACATAGATTGCTCATACTCTACTGCTTGTTCTTATTCTGCCTTGATAACTATAAGCCTTCCCAGAACCTATTGCCACTTCAACCCCCCCCAAAAAAAAACACCCCCCAAAAAACTAGATATTCAGAATAGAAAAATCTATGCTTTCATAAAACCTGGTAAATGTTCCCTTTTGGGAATTTAAATCTAAACATAAATTAGTTTTAGTCAAATTGTGAGTACAATAAGTACAATGAAAGTATCTTTAACACTTTATCAGATTACTACAAAATTTAAAGGGCCTTTTACTAAAAATAAATTAGGTGGTTACTCATTAACTGCTACAAGACACATTTAATTGCTATGGGCTCAGCTACAGATAACATACACTAACCTCTAGTAAAAGACCTTTTTAATATATGTATGTTGTGGTGACATGAACATAAATTTAACTGTTTACTAAACAATGGTGAAACATTGGAGTTCAACATATTGATTAAAACGTAAGTTTTCTACAGGCATTTCAAGCAATACATACAGTGAAATAGACATTATCCCAGGACAAGCAGGCAGGTATTCTCACTAGTGGGTGATGTCATCCGACAGAGCCCCGATACGGACATCTTGCAAGCATGTCTTGCTTGAAGAAACTCAGAAGTTTCGAGATGCCCGCACCGCGCATGCGCCAGTGCCTTCCCGCCCGATGTACCGGGCATGTCTCCTCAGTTCTTTTCTTTCCGCGGAGCTGAGAAGTTTCACTTCATTCTGCGCTGACTGAATTTCAGTATATTTGCCTTCTTTACTACCGCGTTTTGTTATTTATTTGATTTATTTCAATTTTAAGTTGTATTTAAAAAAAAAAAAAAAAAAGTTAAAATTATTTCTTCCGGCGGTTCGGCCGGGCCGGCCTCGTGGCTTAGGCCGAGCGCCTTCGACCTAGCGGCGACAATTTTCCGGCCTATGTCCCGGCCAATCACCGGCTTTAAAAAGTGCAGCAAGTGCCAGCGTGCGATTTCGTTGACGGACCCGCATCGACGCTGTCTTCAGTGTCTTGGTCCAGAACACGTTCCGAAATCGTGCCGGCCTTGTTCCACGCTCACTGCGCGATCGTTCAAACGGCGCTGCTTACTTTGGGAGTCGATGTTTAAGATGGAGTCTGCTAAAGAGCCGTCTGCTTCAACTTCCACTGCGGTTTCGCCAGTTCGTTCGAAGCCTGCATCGACAACCCCTGCATCTAGCATCGTGAAGCCGGCATCGTTCACCCCGACTTCTGCTTCCGGTTCAGCATCGGTGCCTGTCCCTGTCTCCTCGGCTCAGGTACCGCCTTCCACTGTCCCTCCGGTGGTCATCAAAGTGCCTAAAGCTAGCAAGCAAAAGCACTTGGCCACAAAGGAGCACGAAGACCGTGCTGGAGGACCCCCTTTCGGTGCGGATCCCTCCATATCGGCTTCGCTGCGATCCCTGCTGGAAGCTCAGTTTGTCGAGCTTATGCAGTCTATGGGACTCCGGCTTATCGCCTCCATTCAGGGTGACCTCCCGGTCTCGGTCCCGGGGGGCGGCCCGCCCTCTCCCCCTCCTCCTCGTCGTACGATCTCTCTGCTCGACGAGGAGGATCGGCGGAGGGCGGCGGGTGCTTCCAGGCGGGCTTCATTTAGTGATATGCCGCCTTTGGAGCCCATCACGCCCCCTCGACAGCAGAGTGCTGTGTCAGCCCCTGATAGTCGAAGTCCTGGGCATACTGCATCGCAGGAAGAGTTCTTCCGCACTCCATACCAGACTTGGGTGGCACTGCGTGAGTCCGCATCCTTACCACCTCTGCGATCCACTGCATCAAGTCCCATCCATTCCTTAGAGGCTTCGGGGGATCGTGCGATGCACAGAAGATCTCGCTCCCCATCCCGTCACCGGGAGGGGCATCGATCTCGACACTCATCTCGACACTCCTCACGTCATTCGGAGGTGTCCCCGCAAAAGAAGATCCAGCGTATGGGATACTCCTCGTCAGATTTATCCCCGCCTGAGGGACCGGAGTATGAGGAACCATCTACCTCCTATTCTCCTTGCCGCTCTCAGCTCTCTCTGGATCCGGAGGCTTCCACTTCTTCTAGTCCGTCTCGCCGGCCGGCGCTGGCGGACCAACTATCTTTTTCATCCTTCCTTCGACAAATGGCGGATGATTTGGATGTGACGTTGGACACTGGTTCTCGATATTCTAAGGAGTATCTGGACACCATGCACTTGCCTCACCCCCCAGCGGAGACGCTTCGCCTTCCTCTGCATAAACTGCTTGACCAGACTTTCATGCGTTGTTTTGAGACACCGTATTCCATCCCTGCAGTTCCCAGTAAATTGGATGCTCGATACCGCATCGTCCATCACAAGGGGTTTGAGGGAGCGCAACTTTCTCATCAGTCACTTCTGGTCGAGTCCTCCCTCAAACGATCTAATCCCTCCCAGGTTTACGCCTCAGTACCTCCGGGCCGTGAAGGGAGGACGATGGATAAATTTGGTAGACGTATCTACCAGAATTCGATGATGGCGACTCGAGTGCTTAATTATAATTTCTTCTTCTCTTCATATTTGGACTTCTTCTTGCCGGTGCTCCGCAAGTTCATCCCTTTTATCGATGCTCAAGCTCGATTCGAATTTGAAGAGGTGGTGGCGACCCTTTCTCAGTTACGCCTGCAGCTAATGCAATCCTCCTACGATGCCTTAGAACTCTCGGCACGTGCTGCGGCCTGTTCGGTCGCCATGCGTCGCCTGGCATGGCTTCGTACCATTGATATGGACCCGAACCTCCAAGACAGACTTGCTAATGTGCCTTGTGCGGGGGCTGATCTGTTCGATGAGTCTATCGAGACTGTTACTAAAAAGCTTTCGGACCATGAGAAGTCCTTCCAGTCTATTCTGCGGCCTAAGCCTAAGCCTCAGCAGTCTCGTCCCTCTAGGCCGCCTCTGATTTACCAGCGGCGTTATCAGCCGAGACAGACTCCTCCTGCGAGACAGCCTGCAAAGAGACAGCCTCCTCAAAAGCCTCAGCAGAAGCCTCAGATGCCGGCTGCACCCAAGGCTACTCAGCCTTTTTGACTCTCTTCCAGGGAGCATAACCGACTTCGTTCTGTCTCCTCCCATTTTTCCCATCGGGGGTCGTCTCCATCATTTTTGTCATCGATGGGAGACAATCACCACGGACCTCTGGGTCCTTACCATCGTAAGAGAGGGATACTCTCTTCATTTCCAACGGGTCCCCCCGGACCACCCGCCAAGAGAGTATCCTTCCAACTCGACGCAGACCGCTCTTCTTCTACAGGAGGCTCAAGCTCTTCTTCGGCTTCGGGCCGTCGAGCCGGTGCCATTAGATCAGCAAAACCGGGGGTTCTACTCCCGGTACTTCTTGGTTCCGAAGAAGACGGGCGATCTGCGTCCCATTTTGGACCTTCGAGTCCTCAACAAGTTTTTGGTCAAGGAGCGGTTTCGCATGCTGACCCTTGCTTCTCTCTATCCCCTCCTCGAGCAGAACGATTGGTTATGCTCTCTGGACCTCAAGGAGGCCTACACTCACATCCCGATTCATCCGGCCTCCCGCAAGTTTCTCAGATTTCGGGTGGGACATCTACATCTGCAGTATCGAGTGCTTCCATTCGGCCTTTCCTCGTCTCCCAGAGTCTTCACAAAGTGTCTGGTGGTGGTGGCCGCTGCACTCCGGAACATGGGTCTTCAGGTGTTTCCATACCTCGACGACTGGCTCATCAAGGCACCGTCGGCTCCAGGGGTCATTTCGGCGACCTTGACTACAATTTGTTTCCTGCAGAGTTTGGGCTTCGAGATCAACTTCCCCAAGTCACATCTTCAGCCCACCCAGTCTCTCCCCTTTATCGGGGCTGTTCTGGATACCATTCAACTTCGAGCATTCCTTCCTCCTCAACGCATGGATGCTCTCCTTCTACTCTGCCAGTCGGTGTCTTCTCGCCCGTCCATCTCGGCGAGACACATGATGGTCCTCTTGGGCCACATGGCATCTACAGTTCATGTGACGCCTTTTGCCAGACTACATCTCAGAATTCCTCAATGTTTTCCACCATGACAAGGTGGTCCTCCGTACTCATCCAAAATTCTTGCCTAAAGTTGTTTCAGAATTTCACATCAGTCAATCTATTGTTCTTCCAGTATTTTTTCCAAAGACTCATTCTCACCCTGGAGAAGTGGCACTCCATACTTTGGACTGTAAGCATGCCTTGGTTTTCTACAGCCTCATAGAACAGCCCCACAACTTTTCATCTCCTTCGATCCAAATAAGTTGGGGCATCCTGTCTCTAAGTGAACCATATCGAACTGGATGGCTTCTTGCATCTCTATCTGCTATGCTCAGGCTGGTCTCCCTCTGCAGGGTCAAGTCACGGGCCACAGAGTTCGAGCAGTGGCGGCGTCTGTAGCTTTCCTCAGATCAATTCCTCTTAAGAAAATCTGCAAGGCTGCCAATTGGTCCTCAGTTCATACATTTACCTCTCATTACTGCCTGGATACTTTCTCCAGAAGGGATGGCCATTTTGGCCAGTTTGTTTTACAAAATCTTTTCTCATAACTTGCCAACTCTCCCTTCATCCCACTATGCTTAGCTTGGAAGTCACCCACTGTTGAGAATATGCTGCCTGCTTGTACTGGGATAAAGCACAGTTACTTATCGTAACAGTTGTTATCCAGGGACAGCAGGCAGATATTCTCACAACTCACCCTCCTCCCCTGGTTGGCTTCTTAGCTAGTTATCTGAACTGAGGTACCTCACAGGAGACGCGCGCCCTCACTCGGGAAGGAAGGCATTCGCGCATGCGCAGTGCAGCACTCGTAAGCTCTTACAAAGATCTTCAAGCAAGTCTGCTTGCGAGGCTGTCCGCTGCGGGACTCCGTTGGTGATGCCACCCACTGTTGAGAATATCTGCCTGCTGTCCCTGGATAAAAACTGTTACGGTAAGTAACTGTGCTTTTCAGGCACTCTTAAGTGGCACACGTAGGGGGAGTGGACAATTCCCAAGCCGATTTTCTCAGCAGACAGACATTGGATCAGTACAAGTGGATGCTGTTGGCATCAGCTTTCAAAGCCGTTGTCCATCTACGTTGGGAGTCGGCCATTGTTCAACCTCATGGCAACAGCAAAAAACATGAAAGCGGATAGGTTCTTCAGTCAGAGATCTGAGCCTGGAAGTGCAGGTCTGGATGCTGTGGTCCAGCTGTGTCCACGGAGTGTGCTGTTATATGTGCTTCCTCCATGGCCCATGATAGGACAAATCCTTCAAAGGATTAAAAGTCATTGGGGGAAGGTCATTCTGGTGGCCTCAGACTGGCCACACAGATCTTGGTACGCAAATCTGGTATGTCTTCAGATGCGTCCTGGTTTCAGGCTATAGTTGCAACCGGACCTACCTTCTCAGGGTCCAGTGGTCTTAGAAGATCCAGATTGCTTTGCTTTTATGGCAAGGCTATTGAACACGAAACGTTGGCACAAAGGGTACTCAGAAGTAGTCATTGTCACTCTCCTTAAATCTAAGAAGCTGACAACTGTCTCAGCTTATGCTAAGGAGACTGCTGTACCCAGGAAAAGTTGGAGCTGTTTTTGGCTCCAGTTGCTGAGGTGTTGGTTTGCCTCCAAGCCGTCCTGCAAGGGGCTTACAGTGGCTTCCCTTCGGGTCCAAGTAGGAAGGTTCTCTTGTTTCAGAGCTCAAGATCGCAGATCTATGCTGGTGTCTCATCTGGACATAGCCAGAGTTCTGAAGGGTGCACTACGTATAAGTCATCCAGTAAGACCTCCTTTCCCTTCGTGGGATCTTAATTTGGTTTTGCAGGGCCTAAACCAGGCTCCTTACAAGCCGCTGAAGGAAGCATCTTTGATGGATCTGATGCTCAAAACATTTTTTCTAGTGACTGTGACCTCAGCAAGACAGGTCTTAGAGCTCCAGGCTCTTTCCTTCAGGGAGTCTTCCCTTAAAATCACGGACATTGGAGTCTCTCTACACACCGTTCTTTCTTTTCTGTCGAAGGTGGTGTTGGCCTTTCATGTCAATCAGGAAGTCAGATTGCTGGCATTCCAGTCCACAGGACCCAGGAAACAGGACAAGATTCTAAAGAAGTTGTATGTGAGAAGAGTGCTTAAATATCTTGAGGTCACTGTAGAGTTTAGGCTCCCTGACCATCCTTTTGTGTTGACAAATCCAGCTAGGCGAGGTGTGCCAGCATCCAAGACCATGATTTATTTCCAGGTGGATCCATAGGACCATTTAGTCAGCATACACATTGTGGGGAAACTGTCCCCTGTTTCCATGAAGGCACATGCGACCAGAAGTGTGGTTTCGTTGTGGGCCGAAGTTAGGGCTGACTCCCCCAAGGAAATTCATAGGGTGGTGACCTTGGTCCACTCTACATACAATTGCCAGGTTTTACAGAGAGGATGTGGCAGCAAGGAAGAACTCTGCCTTTGGGTCCTCAATTCTACGTGCCAGCGCAGTCATCCCATCCTAAAATTCTGGGACTGCTTTTGTATGTCGGGATTGTCCAGAATGACACACCTATTACACTAGAAAAAGAGATTAGGTTCTTACTTTGCTAAAATCTTTTATAGTAGAGGTGTGTTATTAAGGAACCTCGCCCTGTCAATTATTTCCTGTGCCTGCCTAATGTCTCACTCAGAATGTTCTTCTCCAAGCCTGTAACTTGGATGCCAGTCAGACCTTGGGGGCCATGAAGAGTAATCTCTTACTGGCATAATTTGGGGTACTCATTGAGCTCCATTAATGCTTCTGTTGGCATGTTTGTTTCTCTGTGTTGACGGTTCATATGTTTGTTTTTATTTAGAGCAGAACAGATTTGTTAGTTGGGGAAGTTTCTTCATATCCCTACTTCACCTAGGTTTTCAAAAGGGCACTTCCTGCTTAGAATCTAACTAGGGGTCAGCAGAGCCCTCTATGAATTAGGAGGGCTACAGAAAAAAACCTGGAGTGAATTACTTCTGCATGGCTCGTGGCTACAGGGAAATTACTCACTTGTCCAGAATGACACACCTATCTTCTAGAAAAAATATTAGCAAGGTAAAAAGCTAGGCTCATATGCACTAAAGCCAGTGTTTGCTGCTAAACCTGTTTTGACAGCTTTAGCGACGATCGCATTTGCATAAAATAGCTCACCGCATGTTTTTCCCCTCGATCACCCATTTTCCTATTCGGCCATGCAAATTATCTAAAACCCCATGCAAACTAGCTAAGCAATTGATGCACTAACATTGCTTGGCGATGCGCAAAAAAAAAGCAAGGGTTTTAGTGACAACAAAAAACCTGATAGGTCTAGTAACTGTTACTGACAGGTCTGCCTGGGTTTACACATGCAAATATCTGTCCATTCCCAACAGCCCTTGACGAACACGGCATTGGCAATACCCCCCTTTGCTAGTAAAAATCGGCAGGAGGGATGCCAATTCCCTCCAGCCATACTGCCCCCCCCTTGCGAGGAAAAAAATGGCAGGAGGAATGCCCACTCCCTCCGGCCATGCTGCCCACCCCCACCTGCTGTAGTGAAACGGCAGGAGGGATACCCACTCCTGCACGAGGAGCCCCCGCAAAAAAAAATCCCCTACCCTCACCCCAAAAAAAGGCAGGAGGGATGCCCACTTGCTCCGGCCCCACCCAATGAACCCTCTCCCCCTGTAACTTTCAAGGAAGTTGGGAGCAGGAGGCAGGCCTTCCCTTCCCTGGTGCATCATGTGATGCATGGGAAGAGGCCCTGATTGGCTCAGGTATCTCTAAAGGGGTGTGGCTTAGGTGTCTGAGCCAATCAGGGCCTTAGGCTTCTTCCCATGCATCACATGGTACACTGGGGAGGGAGAAGGCTTACATTTTTTTTTTCAATGGGTTAGATATGCATGTGTACCATGCACAGCATCTGTGCCCATTAAGGAAAAAAAAAAGGTTTCCTGCCCCGAATAGATTGAGTGGCTGGAGGCTGCTTTCAGGGCTTCCCCTGCCGGCTCTGTGCATGTGTGAGAGTCGCTCTTACAGCGATCAATCGGACGGGAGAGACGGGGAGTACGATGAACCTCCGTGTGAATAATTTGCATGCATACTTTTTAGTGCATCAATAGCTCTTTTTGAATTGGCCAAAAATCGGATTGGAGCAGGCCCATACAGTCTTACTGATCCAATTTAGTGCATCTAGCCCCTAATCTCTTTATTTATGGCTTAGTTGATGAGATCACAAATGATGCCTTATGAACCTCATAAGGGGATATGCAGCAGAAATGAATGCATACAAGCGAGCTTTATATCTACTGCTCATTTCTATATGAATATTCTTAGATATTAACAATTAATTTAAACATTCTCTAAAGAGATTAATTGAACAGTTTTCTTAATGCCTTTAGATGTATATAGTTTTATGTTTAAGGGCAATTTAAATTTTTTTCAAAAGAAGTTTACCATGTGAAAAATGTGTGTAAACCATTTGCACTATTCTGAAATTGAAGTTAACTTAATGTTTTTTTTCCCTGTTTTATTTGGGGGGGGTTTTCCCCTTAAACACCAGAAACCAAAGGTCCTGCTACTCCTTTAAGTATTACTGACCAAAGACTACTTGAAGCTAGTCAACAGTTTCAAAAGAAGCAAGGCAAAAACACTATTGATGTATGGTGGTTATTTGATGATGGAGGTAAGTTTGAACTCTGTGAAAGGATGGATGGCTACTAATGGGACTTTTGAAACAGCTGAGCCCTTTTACAAACATATGCTTTTGACCTGTGCACATTAAATAACAAGGCTCCCATTCTGCTCCTATGGGCGGCTCAGCATTTAGTGTGTGCTGCTTGGCAGCGCACCTCTGTAAAGGCCCACCACTGACAGCTCTGAGCAGAGAGACTTCACTTAAAATCAGAGCCATAGATTTACTTTAGTGAAGTTATGCAAATCTAGTCAGAGTATTCTTTTCTGTTAATTTTCTGTTTCATGCATTTCACAAAGCCAATTGTTTATTTTCAGAGAATATCAAATGTTCTAGAAAAATATCTGGCAGTTGTATGAAATCTGTTTATATACCATTGTTCTATTGCCCCTTCCCTGGCATTACCAGCAGACTAATCCAGACAATGGTTATGTCCATCTACCATCAGGCAGAGATAAGCGAGCACTGAACTGTCTTCTATAATATAGGCTGGTACTCTCTCTCACTGCCAACTCTTATCTGCCTGCTGTTGCCATCCAACATATTACTAATAACTGGAAAGATCATACTAGGTTAAACTTTAATTTTTGGTGGAATTCATTGTGCCACATATATAGAATGGAAAGATCAATTGCGACACAAAATGGAAATTATAATAATTTTATTAAAATATGGGAGCCATTAGCGTCTTTTTGTCATGATTAAATGTCATTTTCCTATTAGTCAGACATCATATAATAACATGAGGGGGGAGGGATACAAAGATATGTTTCGTTACATGAATGAAGGGTTTTGAGGGAGGGTGGGGTGAGGGTTACATTTATATGTTTAGATTATAATGTAAGATATGCAAGTGCCTTGTTTCATTGTGTTGATTATGAATATTGTACACTTTGTTTTTGGACTTCTGGTTCCCTTTTTGTGCCAGATAGAGCTTGGCCAGGCCCTGTTTTAGGATCCGTACGATCTCAGGGGTGTCAAACTCAGCAGGTCTCATGCTGGGTCCCTCCCACCACCTTCCTTCACCTCATCATATTTTTGTAGAGGTGCCTCAGCCAGCGGCCTGGCCCCCTGGTTGGTCAGCTCTCCAGCTTTGAGAGCTATGGAGTCTGTTCTGTAAAAAAAAAAAAAAACAATTCCTGAGGTGTGCCAGTCTAAAGGGCTAATTTCCCTTTAAAACTTTCCTTTTTACTGTATTTTCTCATCTAATCAGCACTTTTCTTGCAGCTAGGGCAGTTTTCAGCACAATGAGTACTTTTAAAGGGAAAAAGTGTTCATTGTGCTCCAGACGCGAGGTACTCACGGCCAGCCTGTGCAAGCATTGTGCAGGCCGGAGTGGTGGGGTAGCCCCTTCAGCAGCGGATGCCAGCAGCCAGGGCACTCCGCCGCATGTATCTTGCGAGTCGGGTTCGGATTGCAGAGAAGCCCGGGCTTCGCCCAATGCCCATGCAGAGGGTTCCCAAGCCGCCGACGGTCAGGGAGAAAAGGATTCCCTTGGCGCCTGAACGTCTGGGATTCCCTTTTCACGTCAGTCGGTTCCTCGGCCTCAGCGTCGGGAAAGTCCAAGGCTTTTCAGATGCGGCAAGCCGCAGGAGCTCCGATTCGGGCGATGTTGGGTCCAATTTTGGCGGAAACCTCCTCCTTCATCTCAGTTACCTTAGGTGACCTTCCCAGCGTTGGGAGTACTCTAAACAGGCTGCTTCGCGGCCTTTTCTCACCGGGACATTCCGTGCATCGTGTTACCGATGACATCATCAGTGATGTGGCAGAGGGGAATGCCCCAGAGGGAGAAGGCCGTGAAGCAGTTTGTTTAGAGTGCTGCCAATACTTCTCTTTGTAGGTCTCGTGGTCGGAGGGGTTTGGACAGGAGGAAGAGATGAAAGATGGGAGGGTCAGCGGGGTTTTGACTGCGTGGTGGGGGTGGGGGGAAGCGCTGCTGCTGGCAATCCAGGGACATTCGGGGTAGGGCTTATATTAAGACCTACCCCGAAAATCACGCTAGGGTTTATTTTCGGGGTAGGTCTTATTTTCAGGGAAACACAGTACCTGTACTGTATTGTATTCTGTGGTTCGTGGTTCACTCGTTTGTACATTGCATGGTCTCCTATGCGCAATAGAGTTTATTTTGAAAGGCTGGGCTCCGCGATCGACTTGCGTTGCCTTTGTAATCAACGTGTTGGGCATCCCTGCTGTAGAGCATTTCAGATTGCATAATAACCTGATGTGAATTATTTTTTTCTTTTTAATATAGGCTTGACATTACTGATCCCCTATCTGCTGACTACCAAGAAAAAGTGGAAAGACTGTAAAATCAGAGTGTTCATCGGTGGAAAAATAAACAGGATAGATCATGACAGAAGAGCGTAAGTTTGTGAGAGCACTTACATTAAAAACTGCAGTTTCAACATGCATTGGACATGCAGGGGACTCAATTAGCACAGATTTTAAAACTTGTTAGCAATTGTGTTTTATCTTCATCTTCAACTTGTACCTACCACATGAAACATAAAATCTGTCCAAATTGGAACATCCTACCATTAAATTAGATCTGTTTAAATCACAAACGACTGAGCATACTAATAGAGTTTAGCACTTCATTAGGAAGCTTTAATATCGGACTTCACTTCTAATTTTTGTCTAAAGCCTAGATGCACTAAGAGGATCGGTAAGACCGGGTGGGTCTGCTCTGATCCAATTTTTGGGCCAATTTGAAAAGAGCTATTGATACACTAAAATGTTTGCATGCAAATGATTCATGTGGAGGTTTGTCATAAACCCCGACTCTCCTGTCCAATTGATGGCTATGAGAGCGACTCTCACATGTGTGGAGATGCGGGGAAGCCCAAACAGCTGAGAGGCATGGAAAAGCCTCCTGCTACCCAACAAATAAAATGGATTAAAAAGCCAAACTAATAGCCCAAACTGAAAAGTAAATATGGATTCTAATAACAAATAAAATGTGTTATGAGAGGAAAAAGGATCTCAGAAACCTGCTCAGGACCTGATGAAATACTGAAAGATTTAAGTCTGAGACTTATCAGTTCCAGATTTTTTATCACCGATCCTATAAAAAACCTCTCATATTCTCAAACACCCTATTTTGTGTATATTAATTTATATTTATAATTTTCAGTGATTTTTAATCATTTTTTATATACAATTTCCATGTAGCTATCTTCAGACACTACTGTGTATTCATGAAACCCTTATATATGTGTGAATGAAGTTTTCCTGGAATATAATCAGATGCACATTAACTGGTAACACTGACATAAAAATGAAACTAAAGAGCCTCCAAACTTCTCAAAGTTTTTTTTTCATCAGTCCAATCCCGATGGTGACGGTTTCACCAAACTTGTGTCGGCTTCTTACGGGGATACACACAGGAGTGAATTATACAGGACTGGCTCAAAAGAATTTTTTGTTATGTCTGCTCAGATAACCTAAAGATGCCATTGAAAGAATACATCTTTAGGCTATCTGAGCTGACATAACAAAAAATTCTTTTGAGCCAGTATTTCATCAGGTCCTGAGCAGGTTTCTGAGATCCTTTTTCCTCTCATATATAACTAACACCTTTCAGCAAAGCCTCCTGCTACTCAGCTGTTTGGGGCAGGAAAGAAACCTTTTTTTTTTTTTATGGGCATGTTGCACACGCACAGTATGCACGGCTGATATGCACGGACGGGGAAAGGGACTTTAGGGTGATAGTGTCCGAAGATCTAAAGGTGAAAAAGCAGTGTGTCAAAGCAGTGGCTGCTGCCAGAATAATGCTGGGTTGTATAAAGAGAGGCGTAGCCAGTAGAAGGAAGAAGGTGTTGATGCCCCTGTACAGGTCATTGGTAAGGCCCCACTTGGAGTATTGTGTTCAGTTTTGGAGACCGTATTTGGCAAAGGACTTAAGAAGACTTGAAGCGGTCTAGAGGAGGGCGACGAAAATGATAGGAGGCTTGCGCCAGAAGACATATGAGGAGAGACTGGAAGCCCTGAATATGTATACCCTAGAGCAGGGGTAGGGAACTCTGGTCCTCGAGAGCCGTATTCCAGTCGGGTTTTCAGGATTTCCCCAATGAATATGCATTGAAAGCAGTGCATGCAAATAGATCTCATGCATATTCATTGGGGAACCTGAAAACCCAACTGGAATACGGCTCTCGAGGTCCGGAGTTCCCTACCCCTGCCCTAGAGGAAAGGAGAGACAGGGGAGATATGATTCAGACGTTCAAATACTTGAAAATGATAGGAGGCTTGCTCCAGAAGACATATGAGGAGAGACTGGAAGCCCTGAATATGTATACCCTAGAGCAGGGGTGTCAAAGTCCCTCCTCGAGGGCCGGAATCCAGTCGGGTTTTCAGGATTTCCCTAATGAATATGCATTGAAAGCAGTGCATACAAATAGATCTCATGCAGATTCATTGGGGAAATCCTGAAAACCCGACTGGATTCTGGCCCTCGAGGACCGACTTTGACACCTGTGCCCTAGAGGAAAGAAGAGACAGGGGAGATATGATTCAGAAGTTCAAATACTTGAAGGGTATTAATGTAGAACAAAATCTTTTCCAGAGAAAGGAAAATGGTAAAACCAGAGGACGTAATTTGAGGTTGAGGGATGGTAGATTCAAAGGCAATGTTAGGGAAATTCTACTTTACGGAGAGGGTTGTAGATGCCTGGAATGTGCTCCCAAGAGAGGTGGTGGAGAGTAAAACGGTGACTGAGTTCAAAGAAGCGTAGGATGAACACAGAGGATCTAGAATCATAAAACAATATTAAAAATTGAACACAGGCCAGTTCTGGGCAGACTTGCACGGTCTGTGTCTGTATATGGCCGTTTGGTGGAGGATGGGCTGGAGAGGGCTTCAATGGGAGGGTGTAAATGGGCTGGAGTAGGTTTTAACGGAGATTTTGGCAGTTGGAACCCAACCACAGTACCGGGTAGAGCTTTGGATTCTTGCCCAGAAATAGCTAAGAAAAAATTTAAAAAAATTTAAATTGAATCAGATTGGGCAGACTGGATGGACCATTCGGATCTTTATCTGCCATCATCTACTATGTTACAACATCTGCCCCATTAAAAAGGAACCCCAATGATGATGGCTCTCCCAAATGCACCGGCACAGTGAACCACGCCCCCATCCCCCCTGCTGCAGCGAAAATGGCAGGAGGAATTCCCACTTCCTCCTGCAATGCTGACCCCCACTCCCTCCATGAAAGAAAAATGGCAAGAGGGATGCCCACTCCCTCCTGCCCTGGTGATCCCACCCCCATGCAAGAGAACATTGGCAGGAGGGAAGCCCATGCTCTTCTGCCAATGGAGGTCCCCCAAACCATCCCCTACCCTCCCAGTCCCCCCCCAAAAAATAAAAATAAGGCAAGAGGGATACCCACTCCCTCCTGCCATTGGATGCTCCCCCAAACCCTCCCCCCGTACCTTTGTCCATTGGAAGGAGGAGGAAAGCACGGTCCCTCCTTCAAGACCCGCTGATCCTAAATGGTGGGTCTTGCCTCCTCGATGTATCATGTGATGTACAGGGAGGAGCACAAGACCCTAATCGTCTCAGACGCCTAAGGCCCCTCCCAGGATTAATGGGTCACAGTAGGCTCAGGTAGACACATGTAACACAAAAGCATCCACCTTCACAAATATTACCTCTACAGAATTCCTTTGCTCCACTACTGCATTGCGATAGTCAAGAAAACTGAATTGAGGTGGGACTGGAACCAGTGAAGGTAACTCGAAGCGAGAATGCACACCCTAAGAACAAATAAAAAAAGCCCAAAACAGAAAACTATTGCTGCTGAGGGATTTCATCATCAGAGGCATTAACTTTGGAACACAGGGCAAGGAGACCAAAATAGTGAAATATCTTCTAGGATCCTTGTCTACCAGGAGTACCAGGCAAATACTGACTATAATTAAGGATGAAACTAAGGATTCTAACACTGATGTTACCCATCTGGGAACAAATGACCTGATCAACAACTCCAAACTTTCAATGTATAAGGAAAGGGAGAGGACTTCAATAGGTGGCTCAAAGTCAAAAGGGGATAGATTCCATACAAATGTGAGGAAGTTCTTCTTCACCCAGAGAGTGGTGGAAAACTGGAATGCTTTTCCGGAGGCTGTTATAGGAGAAAACACCCTTCAGGGATTCAAGATAAAGTTAGACAAGTTCCTGCTGAACCAGAACGTACGCAGGTAAGGCTAGTCTCAGTTAGGGCACTGGTTTTTGATCTAAGGGGCTGCCGCGGGAGTGGACTGCTGGGCACGGTGTACCATTGGTCTGACCCAGCAGTGGCAATTCTTATGTTCTTATGTCATCAAGAAGGCTTTAAGTACATAGGAGGATGGAGAAATACTTTGAAAGACAAGAGACTACACTTCTCCCTCAGTATTCATGGTTTCAGCTATCGCGATTTCGATTATTCACGGTTTTTAGCTTGCTGGCTCCTCCCCCCAAATTATGTCAGCTTGCATAGAGAAATCACTGATTTCAAGCATTTATAGAGAAAATTGCCGATTCCTAGCACTTTCATCACCATGTTTTGCCTCTCATTCAGGAACAGGCCAGGTCTCCTACCATGTTATTTGCGGTTTCACCATTTTTACGATGGTTTTTAATAGAAAACAGCGAATAACATATGAAAAAGTTATTTGCAGTTTTTCTGTATTTGCGGTTCTGTTAATCCCCTATCACAGCGAATACGGAGGGAGAAGTGTATATTGTAATGATGGACTACATCTCATTATAGCAGAAAAGAGAATCCTTGCTGAGAAATTTAGACAATATTCTGAATAGGACGCCTGGTCTCGGCAGCCGCCTAAGTGGCTTTTGAGAATCGCACATGGGCATCCTATATAGACTCGCATCTGTCCTGACAGACGCCTAACCCCACCCCGATTCTCTAACCAGCGTCCATGTCACAGGCACCGGTTAGAGAATTGCATTGCCGCTGAGCTGATCGTCAAAAGGGAATCTCCCTGCGGTGATCAGTTTAGCGGCTGCAGCAGAGAACCTGCAGAAGGGTGATGGAATGATACGTGGAATGCATCTAGTCTGGGCTTCCACGGCGGTATTTTTAAATAACTTCCACGCC
The DNA here is from genome assembly GCF_902459505.1 of Geotrypetes seraphini. NCBI lineage: Eukaryota > Metazoa > Chordata > Amphibia > Gymnophiona > Dermophiidae > Geotrypetes > Geotrypetes seraphini. Next base: position 520,284,779 of record NC_047084.1, on the reverse strand, counting down.
TGGTTTACAGTCCTAACCTTTGCAACTGATCCTTTTAACTTCTTTTTAACCATTTTCCTCATTTTATCATAGTCACCCTTTTGAAAATGAAACACCCCTACAGTAGATTTCTTTTGTGACATTACTCCTGGTATCAGCTCAAATTTAATCACGTTATGATCACTGTTTCCCAGCAGACCCAACACAGTTAACTCCTGTACTATGGCTTCCACTAAGGACCAATTCTAAAATAGCACCCCCTCTTGTCGGTTCCCAGACCAGTTGTTTCAAGAAGCAGACATTTATGACATCTAGGAATTTTACCTCCCTAGCACTCCCTGGTGTAACATTTAACCAGTCAATGTTGGGGTAATTGAAATCACTCCTACTAACAACTATGTCCTAAATGGAAACACAGGAGACTTCAAAGACACTGCAAGGCCGCACACCCCCACACCCCACACCCACACACCCACATGGACTCACACAAACATAAACCCGAGCATTCAAATTCAGGAAAAAAAACAAAAGTGGAGGCTTTTTCTCCACTTTTCTTTGTTTTTTTTTCTGATTTTGAGTGCTCGGGTTGTGTTTGTGTGAGCCTATTTAGATGGGGTGTACGGCCTTGCAGTGTCTTTGAGGTCTCCTGTGTTTCCATTTAGGAAATAGTTGTTAGTAGGAGTGATTATATGTGTCCTTTTCTTTAGTGAGTGTGTAATTGAAATCACCCATTATTATAGTGTGGCCTATTTCTCCAGTTTTCCTAATCTCTGAAAACATTTCTTCATCTGTCTGCTCATTTTGTCCTGGGGGACGGTAGTATAACCCAACCTTTATATTCCTTCCCTTCACATATGGAATTTCTATTCATAAAGATTCCACACTGCTTTCTATGCCAAGCAGAATGTTTATTTTATTTTATTTGATTCCCTCTTTAACATATAGCACAACCCTCATTCCAATTTGATCTACTCTATCCTTGTGATATAATTTGTACCCAGGTAACAGTGTCCCATTGATTGTCCTCCTTCCACCAGGCCATGGGGAAGGTCATGGTGCTCATGTGACTGACCACTAATGTTTCCAGTTGTTGGTTGACTATTTAATTGCTTCTTCCATTAAAGGCTCGGGAGCGATTATATTCATGCAAGATCTCATGATTTACAATGCAATATGTGCAACAATACAGTTTATTCCACTTTAATGAGAGCTACATTTTCAAAAGCTGAAGATGGGTCCTTAATTTTACAAATCAGCCAATCACCAAACAATAACTAAAATGGGCAACTTTGATCATTGCACTATTCAAACTTCCAAAATTGCATGTTAAGGCTTGCTAAATTATTATTTTATTTCATGGCTTTGCAGGGTTAATGGAAGATTAGATGTAGAACAAAAAAAGTAATATAGGGAACTTCAGACAAGCAAAAAAAATGGATCTTTGCAGAAGAGGGAAAAGCTGAGATGGAGGGAAACTGGAAAACAAAACATATATATGAAGATATTGTTGGGCATGCCAAGGAATTTGGCCTGGAGGGGTATGCCAAGGAATTTGGTTCTATAGGCAGAGAGAGCTATGCTCCCCATGCACATAAAGCCTGGGCAATCATCAGTAGGTTTTCTGTTGGAATTCTTGAGGAAATGGAATAAGTTATTAGGATTTTTGGCTGTGCACTTTCCATTTAGTAATCAGTTCAAATCTGGGGAGAGGTAAGTGTGGATTTACATAATATGGGAAGCTCCTTGATTGATTTAAGTTACATGTCCATTTGTGAAAATTAAATGACATAAATTCTATTATTTTACTATCTATGCTAAAGTTGTAATTCATTGCTGTCATGTAGTTCTGCCTACAAAATCTAATCTAATATTCTGATTCGGCATCACACATACCTAGGCAGGCTCAAGGCAATTTACAAAGAGAAGAGAAGAATGGAGAAGGAAGGGTAGAGAAAGGGGAGGAGAAAATGGGGGAATATTTGGGCAGAGGGAGATCTGAGAAGTTCAAGTGTCAAAGAGGTTGGTTTTCAGTTTTTTTCTGGAATGTGGTGTAGTTGGGTTCTGTTCTGGTCGTTTCAGTGAGGTCATTCCAGGTTTTTACTCCTAGGAAGGTAAGTATTGAAGATTCTTTGTTGAGGGAAGGTTTAGTAGTATCCTGTTAAAGGTTCTGTGGGAGGTAGCCCATACCTTTGAAAAGAGTTGGATGATTGGAGCTGCTGAGTTTCCGTGAATTATTTGGTATAAGATGCATGAAGTTTTAAATTTTATTCGTGATGGGATGGGTAACCAGTGTAGTTGCTTGATGAAGGCTGATATTGAGTTATATTTTTTCAGGTTGAAAATTAGTCTTACTGCTGTGTTTTGTATGAGTTGCATTTTATGGATCAGTGCACTGTTGATTCCCAAGTAGGCGGAGTTACAGTAGCCCAGCTGTGGTAGGATCATCAATTGCACAATTAGAGCAAAGTGATGTTGATGAAAGTATGGTCTGAGTCTTAGTTGCTTCATGGTGAAGAGGGACTTTTTCTGAGTATTAGAGATTTGAGCTTCCATGGTTAGTGTGGAATCAAGAATGCAGCCTAGAATTTTGGAGGCTTTATCGACAGTGAGGGTGTGGCTCGAACGGAGAGTGATGCTTGTCGGTGCTGTCTGTTGGGCTGTGTGGAAGTATAAGATTTTGGGGGGGGGGGGGTTGGTTTAGTTTTAGCTTGTTGATTGTTGCCCAATTTTAGATTCTTTCAATGTTGATTGAGACTTTGTTGGTGACATCTGATTGGTTGTTGGTTATGGGGATGAGGAGCAGAATGTCATCTACGTAGGACATTATGCTTTCATCATTAAATTTGATGTTTCTGAGGGAGCTCATGAAAAGGTTGAACAGGAAGGGGGAAAGTGGAGAGCCTTGAGGCACCCCACAGAAGGCTTTCCAGAGGCTGAGATCTCTTCATTCTTTTTGACAATGTATTCTCTGTACCAGTTATACCGATTTCTGATAGTTTTGTTAGGTGATGATCCACGGAGTCAAAGGCAGCTGAAATGTCAAATTGCAGGAGTATTGCCTGACGTCCCATACTGAGTAGTTGTTTGGTTTTTGTGATAGATTGAGGATGAGAAGTTCAGTGCTGTGGTGTTGACCGAATCCGAATTGGTTGGGTGGAGACATGAATGTTGCTTGATGTAGGTTACAAGTTGTTTACTTACATGGATCTCGATAATTTTTGTTAGAATAGGTATTCCAGTGATGGGTCTGTAGTTGGAGGACATGGAGAGATCTGCCTTTGGATTTTTTGGTATGGGAGTAAGAGCAGTTTTTCCCATTGTTTCTGGTAGTTGGCCTTGATTTAGGGAGGTATTGAGAAGACTGATGATCCAGATGATGATTTGTTCGGGTGCGGTTGTAAGGAGGTAGGTGGGGCAGTTGTCTAGGGGACTGCGACGTGTTGACAGTTTGGATAATAGTTTTATTGTATCTGAGATGGACAAGCCGGAGAATGAAGTCCAGATTTGGTCTGCTTTAATAGGCTCTGTGGAATGCCTCGGTATGTCAGGAGAATGATGTTTCGTAATAATCGCTTTGGCTACATCGGATTGGACTGTCTTTATTATTAATGACTGATTTAATTTTAGTGGCTTGTATTGATTGAGTCTTATCTCATTCAGTTGTTTCAGGACCTTTGTTTACTGCTGTTTTTCTATGTACACTGCCTTTGTAACCTTCAAATACTCAATAAAGAAATTGAACTAATAGAAATAAGTTTGCTAGTTCCTGTGTAGTGATTTTGTTGGGGTGACCTGTGGAGCCTTGGTTCGGTGGGGTAGTTTGCTGTTGCACCAGGAGGAATAAATTTTTTGTGTGTTTAATGTTTTGTTACCTAGTTTGGAGGCCTAACAGTTTTTATTGGCCTCTGATAAATTGATTTTGTAATTATTTATTGCTTTGCACCAAAGTGTTCTGTGATCTTGTGTCCGCTTTTTCTCCATTTCCTTTCCAGTCATCTGCATAGTTGCTTGTCTGTTCTCAGTGATTCGGTGAGCCAGGGGGGAAGTTTGATGTTGCTTATTCTAAAACAAAACTGTTTAAAAAATTTTTTTGTCTTATTTTTTAAAATATATTCTCGTTATGCTTTTCTGCAAATATCAATGGTAGGTAAAATTAACAGTTACTGTATGTATTTAATCACAGATTTTATCTTTTATATTAATGTAGGATGGCCACTCTGCTCAGCAAATTTCGAATAGATTTCTCAGACATTATGGTCCTTGGAGATATCAATACAAAACCAAAGAAGGCAAAGTAAGTGGATTCTCTCATTTTTAACTGAAATCAGACAGTTGCATACTTATGAGATTAAAGACTACTTTTGGTCCTGTAGAACAGGTCTCATATTTAAATGTAAAGATTAGAGGCTGACTAAATTTTGGTTTCGGTCTTAATGCCAAAACTGGCCCAGAATGTTTTTGTGTCTGGGTTCAGTTTTTGTCAAAACTAACCATGTGTTTTTGGTGGAAGCTGAATATTTATGCTTTATCCTGTTGGTCTCCCATCCTGATTGTCTCCCTCCCTTTTCCTCCCCTCCAAACATTAATTGCCTTCCTCTCTGCCCACTTATAATTTCATCCCCTTAGTCTATCTTACAATCCCTGGCAATCTAGGAATATAATCAGAGCAGGAATGATCCCCAGGTGCTCCTGCCCATGCTGGCTCTGATCTCAAAATGGTTGCCATTACCTCTTCTGGCAATCTCGTGAGATTGCTGCAAGAGGTCACAGCAGCCATTTTGCCATCCTGCCCTGACTATACCACTAGACCACAAGGGATTGTAAGGTAGTCTGGGAGGGGGAGCTACTCTTTTTGCGTTCTTTTTTGTTTTTGTGTAATGTGATTGCAAGCAATGCAGTTATAATCTTGCATCATAGTTTATATGGTAGAGTGCTCCAAATAAATGCTTTTGATAACAAAGGTTTACCAGGAAATTGTTCCAGTCTCCTCTGCTTGCAACCTTGGAGTCATCTTCAATTCTGATCTCTCATTTTCTACATACAGTGGTGCCTCGCAGAACGGCCGCCTCGCACAGCGAACGCTGCGCACAACGAACTTCTTGTCTTGATTCGTACAACGGACTTCGTTTCACACAACGAAGTCGCCCGAGCTGCATCGCAAACCTCCCCCCGCCGCCACCGCATATTTTTAAACCTCCCCCCGCCACCACCGCATATTGTTAAACCTCCCCCCGCCGCCACCGCATATTGTTAAACCTCCCCCCGCCGCCACCGCATATTGTTAAACCTCCCCCCGCCGCCACCGCATATTTTTAAACCTCCCCCCGCCGCCTGGGCCTGCGCTGATCTCTGAATGGCTGCAGTCAGCTCTCGCGGGACTCACAAGAACTAACTGCAGCCAGCTCTCGCGGGACTCACAAGAACTAACTGCAGCCATTCGGAGATCGGCATGGGCCCACACAGGCGTGCAGAGGAATTGCTCCTGATCTCTGCGCTTCTGGCCTGTACGCCACTGGCTGGGAAAGATGGGAGGAATTAAAAAAGGTACTGGGGAGTATGTGGGGGGTGATTATAATACACAGCAAGGATCAACAAAACCCCTGTCTCCCCTCCCCTTCACATATATCCCCTCTATATCATGCTAACAGCTCTAACAAGATAAATTTATCTTTTTTTATGTCATCTTAGCATATTTTATGCTACAGAACGAATTATTTTTTTTTACATGTATTGTTATGGGAAAACGCGTTTCACATAACGAACTTTTCGCATAACAAACTTGCTCCTGGAACGAATTAAGTTCGTTGTGTGAGGCACCACTGTATATCCAACATGCTGCTAAGACCTGTCGCTTCAATCTCTTCAGTATCACCAAAATTTGCCCCTTCTCTGAGCACACTACCTGGACCCTTGTCCAAGCTCTTGTAACCTCACACTTAGATTACTGCAATTTACTCCTAAATGGTATCCCTCAGTGTCGCCTCTCCCCCTTGCAATCTGTGCAAAACTCTGCTGTTCGACTCATCTTCTACTAACCTCGCTACACTCATGTCACAGGAGGCAGGAAAAGAGAAGGAGAGAAGAGCAGAGAACAGGAGAGGGGAAGAAGGAGCAACAGAAGGCAAGAGAGAGCAAGGAGCATTGGCGAGAGGTAGCTCCGCCCACCCCTTGACATCATCCACTGGCGCTCCTCCTTAAAAGGGTAGGGGTCAACGACGCTCATTTAAACAGGCTTGAACAGGAAGCAGGAAAAGAGAAGGAGAGAAAAGCAGAGCAGAGAACAGGAGAGGGGAAGAAGGAGCAACAGAAGGCAGGAGAGAGCAAGGGGCATCAGCAAAAGGTAGCTCCGCCCACCCACTGACATCTACCACTGGAGCTCCTTCTTAAAAGGGGAGGGGCCAATGGCGCTCAGCTATTTGGCATGCGTCGAGGGCAAGCGTTAAAGGCGCTCGCCTTAGCGAGAGCGCCTTTGCGAAAGAGCCTTGAGAAGGGATGAGCCACCACTAAAGGAGAGCAGAAGGAGACCACAGCAGGCGCAGAGCACACACAACCAGGCAGACACAGCAGATACAGAGGGGACACAACCAGACAGACACAGGACACAGCAGGCGCAGAGGACACACAACCAGGCAGACAGCAGTCGCAGAGGACACACAACCAGGCAGACACAGAGGACACAGCAGGCGCAGAAGACATCCACAGAAGACCGGCAAGTGGGCAGCAATGGAAGAAGAATACAGAAGCAGGATGCTGAGCTACCCAGTTTTCTGCACCGTCTGCCATATGTATGACTACCTCCCCTCTGGGAGGCGGTCTTACGTATGCGCTCGTTGCGGAAAACTGGAGAACCTGAAGAAACAAGTCAGACTCCTGGAGGGAAGAATGCTGGATCTGGAGACACTTCAAGCAGTGGAGGAGGAAGACAGAGGATGCAGAGAACATCAAGACAGAGGACACCATCAAGGAAGAAGTCTGAGAGCTGTAGAAGTTCATAGAGGAGGCATACAGGGAGGCCGTGGAAAATCACCAGCAACAGTGGAACTGCCGAGATATACCTACAGACAACCACCAGGAAGAAATGGGTGACACAGCAGCGAGATCTGAAAACTGCGGCGGGAACCCACAAGAAGACGATGCCAGGATGAGAGAAAATGGATGGGAACGAAGGACATGAACCTATGGCTGGAGAAATCGACATATACCAGGGACATGGACCTGCAGCTGGAGAATCAGGAGAAGATAGAGAGGACAGCAATCGTCTTGGGGGACTCCATCATCAGACAAGTCGACAGCCACATAGCAGGAGGAAGACTGGATAGGCTGGTGACCTGCCTACCGGGAGCCAAGGTAGAAGTCATAGTGAGCCACATTGACAGGATCATCGACAGTGTGGAAGAAGAAGATACGGCACCGGTGATCCATGTGGGGGGACGAACAACATGAGCAACAGGAACTACAACAGGGAAGTACTGAAGGACCAGTTCCGGATGCTAGGAGGGAAGCTGAAGACCAGAACGTAGAGGATAGCATTCTTGGAGATCCTGCCTGTACCCAGGGACAACGAGAAGAGGCAGATGGAGCTGCAAGCAGTCAACATGTGGATGCAGCGCTGGTGTGAGGAAGAAGGATTCCACTTCATGCGCAACTGGACGACGTTCTGGGGGAAGAGCAAGCTATTAATGAAGAACAGCAGAGATGGAACGAGGCTACTTGCAAGCAACATCGAGCGATAAGTTGAAGTTTTTAAACTAGGAAGAAGGGGAAAGCCGACAGTCAACCGAGAGAGAGAGTAGATGGTTTGTGAACCGGTATACCCGGAGGATACCGTGCAAGAAGATAGAGGGGAAGACTCACTGGATCACAGGCAAGGCAGATTGAAAGGGACACATGAGGGAAGGAAATGCAAGAAAGGAACAGGCCACAAACTCAAGTGCATGTACACGAACGCAAGGAGCCTAAGGAATAAGATGGGTGAATTAGAAGCTATGGCACAAAAAAGATAACATGGACATCATCGGCATCAAGGAAACATGGTGGACTGAGGAAAACATCTGGGACACTGTGCTACCCGGGATACAAACTATACCGCAGAAACAAGAGTGGCTCAAAAAGGTGGGGGTATTGCCATATACGTCAAAGAGGGAATTGAATCTATTGGAGAGAACAAGCCACAACAGATGGATAAATTAGAGTTTCTCTGGGTCAAAATTCCAGGAAAAAACGGACTGGAAATAATGATCGGCATCTACTACCGACCCCCAGGGCAGTCCGAAGAAATTGATGGAGAAATGACAGACGAGATTAAATGCAACTGCAAAGGAGGCAATACGGTTATCATGGGTGACTTGAACTATGCGGGGATAGACTAGAACCTAGGAACCTCCGGCTGTGCTAGGGAGACCTAGTTCCTGGATGCTATAGGCGATTACTTCCTGGAACAACTTGTCAAGGAGAATACAAGAGGAAATGCAATTCTGGACTTAATTCTAAATGGACTGCAAGAACCGGCACAAGGTGTAGAAGGGACGCTGGGAAACAGCGATCACAACATGATCCGCTTCAACCTGGAAGCAGGGGCGAAACATCGGTCCAGAACAACGGCCACGGCACTGAACTTCCGAGAAGGGAATTACAAAGGGATGAGACTTATGGTGGGGAAGAAGATTAAGAAGAGGATAAACACTGTAAAAATGCTAGAGCAAGCTTGGTCCCTTTTCAAGGAAACAGTCACCGAGGCACAAAATCTATATATAGAAACATAGAAACATAGAAAGATGACGGCAGAAAAGGGCCAAGGCCCATCAAGTCTGCCCACTCTATAGACCCTCCCCTTATACTATACAGTGTTTTACCCTGACCCACTTAGGGATCCCACATGGGCGTCCCATTTATTCTTAAAATCTGGCACGCTGCTGGCCTCGATCACCTGTACTGGAAGCTTGTTCCATTGATCAATCACTCGCTCCGTGAAGAAATACTTTCTGGTGTCGCCGTGAAATTTTCCACCCTTGAGTTTGAGCGGGTGCCCCCTTGTGGTTGAGGGGCCTCTGAGAAGGAAAATGTTATCTTCCACTTCTATACGTCCGGTGACGTATTTAAACGTCTCAATCATGTCTCCCCTCTCCCTGCGTTCCTCGAGAGTGTAGAGCTGCAAATTGTTTAGTCTTGCCTCGTACGAGAGACCTTTAAGCCCTGAGACCATTCTGGTGGCCATCCTTTGGACCGACTCGACCCTCTGCATGTCTTTGCGATAATGTGGCCTCCAGAATTGCACGCAGTATTCCAGATGAGGTCTCACCATGGTCCTGTATAATGGCATTATGACTGCAGGCTTTCTGCTGATGAAACTTCTACGGATGAAACCCAGCATCTGTCTTGCCCTTGAGGAAGCCTTCTCCACCTGATTGGCAGATTTCATGTCTGCACTAATGATTACTCCTAAATCTCGTTCTGCTGTAGTGCTGGTCAAGGTCTCCCCGTTCAAGGTATAAGTTCTGCATGGGTTTCTGCTACCCAGGTGCATGACCTTACACTTTCCAGCATTGAAGCCCAGCTGCCAGGTTGAGGACCAGCATTCCAATGTACGCAGGTCCTGCGCCATAATATCTTGTAGATTGTCCTCGCTTACCATATTACATAGTTTGGCGGCGTCGGCGAATAATGTTACTTTACCTTGAAGCCCTTGAGTCAGATCTCCTATGAATATGTTGAAGAGGAGTGGACCCAAGACCGAGCCCTGCGGCACCCCGCTGGTCACCTCCGATGTCTCAGAGAAAGTACCGTTAACCATCACCCTCTGAAGTCTGCCACTCAGCCAATCATTGACCCATGCCGTCAGAGTCTCTCCTAACCCCATCGATTTCATCTTGTTTAACAGTCTGCGGTGTGGGACGCTGTCAAAAGCTTTACTGAAGTCCAGGTACACAATGTCTAGTGAATCTCCTTCGTCCAGTCTTTTTGTTACCCAGTCAAAGAAGTTGATGAGGTTTGATTGGCAGGACCTACCCTTGGTGAATCCATGTTGATTGGGGTCCCGTAGATTCCCTTCGTCCAAGACCGTGTCCAATTGGCGTTTGATCAGTGTTTCCATGAGTTTGCATACTATCGATGTCAGACTCACCGGTCTGTAATTTGCAGCCTCTGTCCTGCAACCCTTTTTGTATAGAGGAACGACGTTAGCTGTTTTCCAGTCCAAGGGGACTGTCCCTGTACTCAGTGAGAGATTGAAGAGCACGGCTAACGGTTCTGCCAGGACATCACCTAACTCCCTGAGCACTCTGGGGTGCAGATTGTCCGGTCCCATGGCTTTGTCCACCTTGAGTTTTGTTAGCTCAAGGTAAACCCCGCTGGGTGTGAATTTAAAATTCCGAAACGGATCTTTTGTGTTTGACTGTGGCTTCAATTGAGGGCCGGACCCTGGCGCCTCGCAGGTGAAGACCGAGCAGAAGTATTCGTTTAGTAGTTCGGCCTTTTCGGGATCCGATTCTGCGTAATTCCCGTCCGTTTTTTTCAGGCGTACTATCCCGTTTGTGTTTTTTTTCCTGTCACTGATATACCGGAAAAAGGATTTGTCCCCTTTCTTAATGTTGTTTGCTAGAGTTTCTTCCACTCGAAGTTTGGCCTCCCTGACTGCCGTTTTGACCTCTGTGGACTTGATCCTGTGTAGCAGTTGATCTTTGCTTTTCCCCGTGCGTTTGAAGGAAGCAAATGTGTTTTTCTTCTCCTTAACGAGACGTGAGATCTCTGCGGTGAACCACTGGGGTTTGTCTTTTCTTCGCCGTTTGTGTGATGATTTTATGTAACGGCCGGTTGCCTCGTGTATGACAGATTTCAGGGATGACCACATATCCTCCACATTCCCTGTCTCAGTTTGGACCTGGGATACCACGTATCAACAAGGGATCCAAGAGGAAAAAGAACAAGGAACCGGCATGGCTCACTGTAAAGGTGAAGGAAGCGATCAGAGACGAGAAAACTTTGTTTAAGGAATGGAAAAGGTCAAGAATGAACGAAAACTGGAATAAGCATAAACAACAACAAAGGCCAGAAGGCGGTAAAAAGAGCCAAAAGCGACTACGAGGAAAAAATAGCCAAGGAGGCAAAAAACTTCAAGCTGTTCTTTCGATATATTAAGGGGAAATGACCCGCGAAAGAAGCGGTGGGACTGTTGTATGACCATGGAATAAAGGGAGTGCTAAAGGAGGACAAAGCAATCGCCGACAAACTGAACATATTTTTTGCGTCTGTATTTACCGAAGAGGATATACACAGCATACCGGAACCCATCAGGCTGTATGCTGGAAACGAAGACGGGAAACTGACAGGGTTGACGGACAGTCTAGAAGAGGTATGCAGGCGGATCAATAGGCTTAAGAGCGATAAATCCCCGGGACCGGATGGTATCCATCCAAGGGTCATCAAGGAACAGAAAGGGACTATAGCTGAACTGCTTCAACTAATAGCCAATCAGTTGATCAAATCGGGAAAAATTCCCGAAGACTGGAAGGTGGCGAATGTTAGCTGATCTTCAGAAAAGGTTCGAGGGGAGATCCGGGAAACTACAGACTGGTGAGTTTGACCTCAGTACCGGGAAAGATGGTAGAGGCACTGATAAAGGACAGCATCATTGATCACCTTGACGGACACGGTCTGATGAGGACCAGCCAGCACATTTTCAGCAAAGGCAGATCTTGTTTGACGAACTTGCTGCACTTCTTCGAGGGAGTAAACAGGAAGATAGACAAGGGCAACCCGGTCGATTGTATATCTGGATTTTCAGAAGGTATTCAACAAGGTTCCATATGAACAACTACTTCGGAAAATTACGAGTCATGGAATCGAGGGTGAAATACTCACGTGGATTAAAAACTGGCTGGAGCATAGGAAACAGAGTGGGGGTAAATGGACAGTACTCAGACTGGAAAGCGTCACCAGTGGGGTGCCGCAGGGCCCGGTGCTTGGACCCATACTCTTCAACATCTTTATAAACGATCTGGACATTGGTACGACGAGTGAGGTGATCAAATTTGCGGACGATACGAAGTTATTCAAAGTAGTGAAGACACAGGGGGATTGCGAAGATCTGCAACGTGACATAATCAAGCTCGAGAAATGGGCATCGACATGGCAAATGAGGTTCAACGTGGATAAGTATAAAATGATGCATGTTGGTAACAAAAACATCATGCACGAATACAGGATGTCCGGGGTGGTACTTGGAGAAACCTCCCAGGAAAGAGACTTGAGCATTCTGATTGACAAGTCGATGAAGCTGTCCGCGCAATGTGTGGCGGCGGTGAAATGGGCGAACAGAATGCTAGGAATGATAAAGAAGGGGATCACAAACAGATTGGAGAAGGTTGTTATGCCGCTGTACCGGGCCATGGTGCGTCCTCACCTGGAGTACTGTGTCCAGCACTGGTCGCCATACATGAAGAAGTACACAGTACTACTCGAAAGGGTCCAGAGAAGAGCGACTAAAATGGTTAAGGAGCTGGAGGAGTTGCCATACAGTGAGAGATTGGAGAAACTGGGCCTCCTCTCTTGAAAAGAGGAGACTGAGAGGAGATATGATCGAAACATTCAAAATACTGAAGGGAATAGACTTAGCAGATAAAGACAGATTATTCACCATCTACAAGGTAGGGAGAACGAGAGGGCACTCTCTAAAGTTGAAAGGGGATAGATTGCATACAAACGTAAGGAAGTTCTTCTTCACCCATAGAGTGGTAGAAAACTGGAACACTCTTTTGGAGTCTGTTATAGGGGAAAACACCCTCCAGGGATTCAAGGCAAAGTTGGACAAGTTCCTGCTAAACTGGAACATACACAGGTGAGGCTGGACTCATTTAGAGCACTGGTCTTTAACCTGGGGGCCGCTGTGTGAGCGGAGTGCTGGGCACGATGGACCACTGGTCTGACCCAGCAGCAGCAATTCTTATGTTCTTATGTTCTCCTTAAGTCACTTCACTGGCTCCCTATCTGCCATCATATACAGTTCAAGATCTTATTGCTGACCTACAAGTGTGTTCATTCTGCTGCCCCTCAATATCTCTCCTTGCTTCTCTCTCCTTATACACCTCCCAGAGAATTCCGTTCCTCAGATAAGTCACTCTTAATGTTACCCTTCTCCTCCACTGCCAATTCCAGACTTAATTTCTCAACAGCTCTTCAGTCCATCTTCGCACAGTGAGGCACTCTTCAGGTGGACTTGTTTGCAGCTCCACACAATCACAAGTTTCCCTAGTTCTGCTCCAGACTTTACTCACTTCACCCTCTGGAGGCGATGCGTTTCTCCTGGATTGGATACAAATGTTTCTCTATGCATTTCCTCCCACTCATCTCACCTTGAAAACTCTTTTCAAACTCAAACTGGAATAGGCGACCATGATACTCATAGCTCCTTGGTGGCTCAGATAGCATTGGTTCTCCCTTCAACTCAGCACCAGGAAGCCTATACCTCTTCCAATCTTTCCGTCTCTGTTTACACAGAATCAAGGAGCTCTTCTTCATCCTTACCTGCAATCGTTACACCTGACAGCTTGGTATCTCTTGGGCTGAACTCAGCTGCATTACACCTCTCTCAGCCTGTCTGCAGTAGTATCAACACCTCCAGGAAACCAGCCACTCAATGTTATCATCAACAGTGGACTTGGTTTTCTTCCTAGTGTCGTCTTCATCATCACAATCCAACTTCATTGTCGGTGGACTTCGTGTTGGATTATCTTCTTCATCTGTCTGAATCTGGGTTCAAATCTATGTCTATCAGAGTCCATCTCAGTGCTATTACTGCTTTTCACATGCCAGTTGAGGGAAAACCTCTTACTGCTCATCCTTTGGTCTCCAGATTCTTGAAAGGACTTTTCAATGTTAAACCACCTCTCAAACTTCCTCCTCTATAGTCTGGGATCTCAATGTAGTTCTTTCCAGGTTGACGAAGCCACCATTTGAACCAATGGCCACAGCTCATCTCAAGTTTCTTACCTGGAAAGCTGGTTTTCTTATCTCGCTCACTTCAGCCAGGAGGGTCAGTGAGTTACAAGCGTTGGTGGCAGAACCACCCTTCACTGTTTTTCACCATGATAAAATGGTTCTACGCAAGCATTCCAAAGTTTTTCCTGAAAGTGGTCACAGAGTTTCATCTCAATCAATCGATTGTTCTTCCAGTTTTTTCCCTAAGCCTCATTCTCATGCTGGAGAAACGACGCTGCACACTCTGTACTGTAAACGAGCTTTGGCCTATTATATTGACAGAACAAAGCCCCATAGAACATCTCCCCAACTGTTCATCTCATTTGATCCTAACAAGTTGGGGCATCCTGTTTCCAAGAGAACAATTTCCAACTGATTGGCTACCTGTATCTCGTTCTGCTATGCTCAGACTGGACTGCACCTGGAGAGTCGTGTCATAGCCCACCAAATCAGAGCTATGGCAGCTTCTGTAGCTTTTCTCAGATCTACTCCTATTGAGGAAATCTGTAAAGCTGTCACCTGGTCCTCAGTTCATACCTTCACTTCTCATTATTGTCTGGAGTCTTTCATCAGACCGGATAGGCACTTCGGCCAGTCAGTATCAACAAAATTTATTTTCTTAAGGACCAACTCTCCCACCATCCAATTATAGTGTGAGAATATGCTGCCTGCTTGTCCTGGGATAAAGCATAGTTACTTACCATAACAGGTGTTATCCAGGGACAGCAGGCAGATATTCTCACAACCCACCCTCCTCCCCTGGTTGGTTTCTTAGCTGGCTTACCTTAACTGAAGGACCCCGTGCCTACTTTGGGCGGGAAGGCACATACGTATGCATGGTGCGGGCTGATCGCGAACTTTCTAAACTTAGTTGCGATTCACTTTTCAAGTGTATGTTCCGGGGCTCCAGGGCTTCGTTGGTGACATCATCCATGTGTCCTTTTGAGGACATCTGTAAAGCAGCCACCTGGTCCTCAGTTCATACATTCATGACCCAGTACTGTTTAGAAAATCTTACCAGACAGGATAGTCAGTTTGGCTGCAAAGTTCAATCTCTAATTAGAAGCCAATTGCCCTCCAACCCCATGTGTTAGCTAGGGAGTCCATACATATGAAAATATACTGTCTGCTTGTCCTGAGATAAAGTACAGTTACTTATCTGTAGAAGGTGTTATCCAGGGGCAGCAGGTAGATATTCTCACAACCCGCCCATCTCCCCTTCTTGGCTTCTTTACTTGTTGTTAAACTGATGTCCCACAAGCTGGCAGTGGGCAGGAAGGCACCTGCAGTATGGGCAGTCTCTTGATTTCTTAAAGTGACAGTTCTTTGGATGATCTGTGCTGGGTTCTGTGGATGCCACTCCATGTGAGAATATCTGCTTGCTGTCTCTGGATAACACCTGTTATTTCATGTGAAATAGGATACACAAGTGTTTTTTTAACTTGTATAATATAAATGTATTGTTACTTTTCAAAGATACATTTACAACTCTCATTCAAAAATGATGATAGTAAATTTTATCAATTTGCCTGAAACATTGCAGACAATCATATTTAGAACACATTCAAAATTAATTTGGAGTAGAGGTAGGCTTGAATCATGTACTGATGTAGTTTTAATTCTTGTACTGTCTATTTTACTTTAATATCATGTTTCTCAAAAATATGAAGAGAAATATAAAAGTAAATTTTGGTTGACGAGTACTACGGCATGTCATGTATATATAAACAAAAAAGGAGGGTTTCTTAAGAATTGTAAGATATGTGCTAACCCTGCTTATATGTAATATGTACACTTCTCTGGATAGAAAAATTTAATCAGGTATCTTACTTTAAAAACCAGTTGTAGCATATGTTGACTCTAATCTACATTTTAGTGTTACAGCTTTTGAAGAAATGATTGAACCTTTTAGACTTCATGAAGATGACAAAGAGCAAGATGTAGCTGATAAAATGAAAGAAGAAGAACCCTGGAGAATCACAGATAACGAGCTTGAACTTTTCAAAACAAAGGTACACTGACTTATTTCATTTTCTTCTCTGTTTGGTTTAATTTTTTTTTCCATAATTGTTTTTTTTAAGATATAAATCTAACTGACAGGGTATTTCTTAGACGAATGCATATAATAAATCCATCAACAGCTCAGCGCAAGAATGCTTTTCTAGAAGAATTAGCAAAGGTTTTTGAGAAGGCTCAAAATGCATACACCTTACTTCCTGCCTACTCTGCAAGACCATTTCATAGCTCTTTCAATGGAGCTTATTGAGCATGTCATCAAAGATCCTCCTCAAGACTTCTGATTTTTTCATGATTTGCTATTTTTTTTTAGTTTGTTAGTTATATAGATCCTGCAATGTGCCTTGAGTAGGTCTTTCAGCTGGTGTTTCACTTTTACTTGCTTTAGGCCTGCTGTGAGGAAGTAAATCCAACCAACTTAAATGGAGACTTTTCACATAATGGGCAAATACTCAAAAGTTGTTTGCCCGATACACACATATTCTCCTATCTTCTACACCAGTGGTTCTCAAACATGTCCTGGAAAGCACCAGCAAGGGGCAGATTAGGATGCCCTTCACTTCCATTATATACTAATCTCTCCAATGCTTATTCAATATTATGGAATGCCCTTCCATCCTATATTCAAATGGCTTCTTCTCACCAACAGTTTTAAAATGTCCCTTAAAACCTATTTGTTTCAAAATGCTTTTGAACTATGAGGTCCCCTTTCTCCTTTGTTGTGGACTTTTGGGTGTAGGGCAGCCAATGGTGTGTCAGATCTGCAGGACACATCTCTAGTTCTTCCTGCCACTTTTCTGTCCTGGTGAATTCTATCTACCTCCTCTCTTCTCATTCCTGCTATTGCTACCTCTCTTATGTGATTATTATTTACTATATAAAGTACCTTGATTTCCTAAAGGACAGAATACCAAATAAACCTGAACCTGAAACTTGTCTACAAAGAAGGTGGAGTTGCTTACCTCTAACAAGGGTTCTCTATAAATGGTAGAGGAATGCAGCTACGATTTACCCTCTACCCTACCCCAAACTCTCCATCCATACACCCTCTGAAATAAAGAAAACAACCTACCCACATTATATACTTAAAATAAATGTTAATTGGCTGATGAGACAGACAAGAATCCCTGCTCAGCCTCAAAGAAGCTGTAAAAGGCTCCTTTACTGGAGGAGGGCTCCAGGCATGTTGCCTCTGAGTGACATCACCAGCAAATGTAACTGCAATGTTAAATTGTCAATATTTTCAATGGGAAAGGGTAGATAGTGGGATTCCACAGTAATCTGTGCTGGGACCCCACTGCTTTTTAACATATATATCAGTAACTAGAGATGAGAATAACTAGTGAGGTAATAAATTTGCTGATAACTCAAAGGTGTTAAATCACAAGAGGATTGTGAAAAATTGCAAGATGGAGATTAGTCATCCAAATGACAGATGATATTTAATGTGTAAAGTGTAATGTGCAAGTGTAAAGTGATGCATGTAGGAAAGAGGAACCCAAATAATTGCTATATGATGCATGGTTCCTTATTAGGAATCATCACCCAGGAAAAGGATCTTGGTGTCATTGCTGATATGTTGAAACCACCTTCTCAGTGTGTAGTGACGGCTAAGAAAGCAAATAGAATGTTAGCAATTGATAGGAAAGGAATGCAAAACAAAAATGACAATATTGTAATATCTCTGTATGTCTCGTTGGTACAACCACACCTCGTATATAGTGTGCAGTTCTGGTCACCACATCTCAAAAAAGTTATAGTAGAAATAGAAAAGGTACAGAGAAGGGCAACATAAATGATAAAGGGTATGGCATGACTTCCCTATGAGAAAAGGCTAAATAAATTAGACCTCTTTAGTCTGGAGAAGAGACGGCTGATAGAAGATATGATAGAGGTCTATAAAATACAAGGACTAGAGGGTACGCAATGAAACTAAGTAGCAAATTTAAAACATTGCAGAAAATATTTCTTCACTCAACATGTAATTAAACTCTGGAATTCATTGTCAGAGAATGTGGTAAAAGCAGCTTAGCAGGGTTTAAGATTTGGATAATCTCCTAAAAGAAAAGTCTATAAGCCCTTACTAAGATGGATTTGGGAAAATCCACTGCTTATTTCTAAGATAAGTAGCATAATATCTGTTTTACTCTTTTAGAATCTTGCCCAGGTACTTGTGACCTGAATTGGCCACTGTTGGAGACAGGATACTTGACTTGATGGACCTTCAGTCTGTCCAAGTATAGCAGTGTAGACAGTCTCATTCACCTGTGTCAATCAGTCTCCTTCCTTCGATACACTTCTGCACTTCAGATGTTAAACCTTCTCAGTTACATAGCATCCACAGTTCTATTGGCATTTCTTCACCTCGGAGTTCCACAATGGACCCTGTTGACCCAATAGTCTCAAGCCATGGGACATCTGTCTGCTACAATCCAAGTCATCTCAGATCTCCATCACTCTTTCCAATGGTGGATGGTTCCTCACAATCTCACTCGCGGTCTTCCTTTCCAGCCCCCCTTCCCCATCACAAACTTGAAACTACAGAAGCTTTGATGTTAGGTTGGGGTGCTCCATCTTGACAGCCTCCACCCTTGAGTATGGTCTCACCACAAACTAACCTTCATATCAATCTTCTCATACTGTGAGCAATAGGCAACATTCTCAAAATATTCCGGCACTGTCTCCTCCAAGAAGTAGTCCTTTTATGTACAGACAATCAAGTTGCCATATTCTGCCTGAATAAACCAGGGAGCATGAGATCTCACCCCACTTTGCATGGAAGCATAGAGATTTGGAATTGGGCAATTGCTCATGGCATACTTCTCAGAGCAGTTTGATAAGGGGAAACGGAACATCTTGGCAGACAAATTGAGCAGACTCCTTCAGCCTCACAAATAGTCTCTCAGCACATCTGTCTTATGTCAGGTTTTCTCCAAATGGGAGACACCAGACAGAAATCTCTTCGCTTGGGGGGCGTGGCTTAGCGCGAGGCACGAATGGAAGTGTAGTCGCAGAGCTCCTCACCATCTAGGCACAAAATAAAAAAAAATAATTTTCCTTCTGGATAATTTCATCAAAGAAATAATCGACAAAGAAGAAGAACATAATATAAATCAGATGACCTCTTTAACTGAAATTAAAACGAAGCCTGAGGTAACTGGGAGCTGAGAAAGCAAAGTACCGTTTTTATCTATAACGATACTGTGAGATTTGAAACGCAGCGCTGAAGTAGCCTGTGAATGAAAAGCCGAAAGAGAGAAATACCGGCTTTAGAAAAGTGAGTCTTTTATAAAAAAAAGATAAAAATAACTCAAAGTTAATTGAAATAACAGAATACTTGAGTAAATTTCGCTCTCCTCTATCACAGCTGCGATTGGGCTTGTGAGAGGAGCTGCAGGAGGATTGCCGATTTTTTTTTCTAAGCATTGAAACGGCGCGATATTGAAGATAAGTGACAGATCGGTGTACCATCGGAGACAAATAAATGACAGGGGGAAAAAAAAAGTTTAAATAATATGGTGAGTGACTGACAGCGAAAGGATTTGGAGAGAGAAAGAGAGAGCTGACAGTTTGAATCTACCCCCTTTAAAAACTGTGAAAAGACTCAAAACTGCAGATTTTATTTCACTGCTGAAACGGCAAGACATCGAAGAGCTGGAATGGTGAGGCAATAAAGAAGATATGCTGATATTGAAAAGAATAGTAGCTAATTAAATAAAATTTGCTGATTCTACCAAAATGTCTTTAAGCTAATGTGAAATGACTGTGAGGAAAGGCTGATATATTGAATTGGCAAACGGAAGGAAAATGTTTCAATACAGTTTTAAATTAATACTGCTAAAGCTATAATTATTAGAAAATTTATGTAAAAGTAAAAATACTAACTAAAAAAAAAAAGTATAAGAAAGATTATACTCTTAATGTGAATGTTGTCAATAGAATTCTTAAGTGTGGCAGTTTAAAGCGGCCATTTTCAGCTTAATGAAGAAATGGAACACAGAATAACTAACTGAACTTCTGTCTGAAACCTATCTATTTGTTCATTTTTCTTCAATAATAGATAGATATTGAGATATATTACAAACAAGAAACTGCTGACATTGAAAAAAAATAAGACTGAGAAGAAAATAATTTTTAACAGCTTTTCTCTGACTGATACAGAGAGATAGTGAAGCCAAGCTGGGGAAAAACTGACCAAAAAGAGGAAAGTTTCAAAGCGGTACTAAAATTAGTACTTGAAAAAACTGAAGCAGCAAGACATCGTGGCAATTAAGAGAAGCTGAAAAAAAAAAAAAAAAAAGACAATTGCTTCAAATTGCTCAAAATAAAGGAAAATAATTCTATAAAGTGTTGCTCTCCTCAATCGGGGCTGCGATTGGGCTTGTGAGAGGAGATAAAAATAAATAAATAAATACCAAGAATTTTTTTGTCAACGCTGAAACGGTGTCTCATTGAGAGAGAGAGTGAAAGTCAGGAGAGATTTAAGAGAAGGAAATGTTGTTGGACTGAATGTTCCCTCCTTCATTGAAACAGTAAAGTGAGAAAAATAAAAGAAAAAAGGAAAGATTTTTTAAACTGACATAAGAAAAGGGCTTAAAAAGAAAATTTCTACTTCAAAAGATAAAACTAAATCTTGGAAGAAAAGAGATTAAAAACCTAAGAATATCAAATCTAAACCTAAGAGACTAAATATAAGAAATAAGAATAACCAAGAAAAAGAAAACAACAACATGACAAGTACCAGACAAAACAAAAATGAGGCTGGTACATCTGCAAAAAGACAGAAACAAGACCAAATAACACCAAGCAAAATACCACTTCCTATCGAAGAATCAGACACATTAAGCAAAGCTGAAGTCATGGAAGAATTAAAACAAATCAAACAAATGCTTAAAGAAACTATAACTAATATGTCTGAAATGAAAGAAGAAATTTTAAATATACATAGACAAATGGAAGTTAACAACAAAAGAACAACTGAACTAGAATCAAAAATGGAAACTATAGAATGTGAATCAAAAAGATGTAAAAACGACAGCCTAGAATTAAATAAATTAAAAGACCAACTGGAGGATTACGAGAATAGAGGAAGAAGAAAGAACATCAAACTCTTTGGAATACAAGAAAATTTAGAGGGAAAAAATACTATCCTTTTCCTTGAAAATTTAATTCCAAAAATTCTACAATTAGACTTGAAACAACCAATTGAAATTGAAAGGGCGCATAGAATCCCAATTAAAAATTTAGAAAATAAAAACAGACCAAGACCAATCATTTTCAAAATGTTGAGATACCAACAAGCACTAGAGATACTAAATGCTGCAAAAAAAGATAAAAACTTAAATTATAAAGGATCAAGATTATGGTTTTTACCAGACTTCGCCAAAAACACAGCAACTAAAAGGAAAAGACTACTAGATATGAGACCTCTACTCAAAGAAAAAGGATTTAAATATGGTCTATACTACCCGGCGAAAATGAGAGTGTCATCTGGAGACAAGTCCTTATATTTTGAGGATCCCGAAAAACTAAAAGAGTTTCTCTCTAAACCAGAACCTATGATATATTAACATAATATATTAAGATGGTTTTGAAAACTCTATGAAAAATTAGAAAATATAACATATCGAAATATTTGAAGAAAAGGAGGAAAACAATACAAAGAAAAGACAATAATAATTATATGAAAGAAAGAACAGAATATAGGAGAAATATTAAATAATACACTGCATATATGTTTAAAATAATTATATGTTGAAATCATAACACTAAGGAAATACAAATTAACATATTGTTAAATGGAAAATGATACATTAATAAAATGTTATGGAAAATGATTAAATATATATAAAAAAAAACAATATAGATAGATAGAAGGGAAATTTGTTTAAACAATTGAATATTGATTGCCTGGAATGGGGAGAATGTTAGGATTACAGTTCCAATGTGTATCCTTAAGCAGCCAATATATTGGGTGGGAAAGGGAGGGATAAGGAGAATATTTATTAGAATAATTAAGGGAGATATATTAGGGTTAAATATGTGTGTCGTGAAGAAAATTTTTTGGATATTAAATATGAAAGAGGAGAGGAAGAATAAGATAATGAAAAGTATTAAAATATATAATGTCTTTTAAAATATATTCTATTAATGTCAATGGCCTAAATCACGTAATTAAAAGGAAAAAAATATTAACATTTTTAAAAAAACAAAATGCAGATATTTACTGTCTGCAAGAGACCCATCTTAATATGAAGGAATCACAGAAACTATCAGGTGGATGGATAAAAGAATGTTTTTTTGCTCCAGCAGTGGGCAAAAAAGCAGGGGTTGCAATCCTTATAAACAAAAAATGTATGGCCAATATAAAGGTAAAAAATTCAGATCCACATGGTAGATGGATACATATCGATATAGGTATGGGAAATGATACCCTGACGTTATTTAATATATATGCCCCTAATTCGAATCAATCAGAATTTTTCAAAAAGCTACAAAATATGTTATTACCACTGGCTGCCTCTAATTTAGTGGTGGCTGGAGATTTTAATGCTGTAATGGATCCATTATTGGATAAAAAACCAGGTAAAAATATTAAATCTTTAGGTCTAGATAATTTAGTTCGATCATGTGATTTGAAAGATATATGGCGTATTCTTCATTTTAATGATCAGGAGTATTCATTTTGTTCACAGGTTCATAAATCATTTTCAAGAATAGATTATATTTTTGTTTCAACAAATAAAGTGCAACAAGTGATTAAAGCCTCCATTGATCCTATTATCATTTCGGATCATGCGGGAATATGGATAGAATTACAATTAGATCAATTAGAAAATAATAGACCTCTTTGGAGATTTGATAATGCATTGCTTGTGGATGACAAATTTTTGGAAAATTTTAAAACACAAATTAATGAATTTTTTCAAATAAATTTAGTGGAAGATACATCTATAGAGAATGTATGGGATGCATTTAAAGCAACTATGAGGGGTAATATCATATCATATTCAGCTTTTATTAGGAAACAAATTAAAAAACAATATATAGAATTAGAAAAAGAAATAAAAATATTAGAAGCTAAATTGATAAGCAAATGGGAATATGAAGTTTTGCAAGCTCTTTTGAAAGTAAAAGGTAAATATAATGAATTAACATCAAAAATGATAAGAAAAGATTTGTTTTCCAAACAAGCGATGTATTATGGAAATTCTAATAAGGCGGGAAAATTATTAGCAAATTATCTTAAGGCAAAAAAAAGGAGAACTAATATTAATGGAATAAAAGATGATAATGGTATAATAACAAATCAAACAAATATAATATTAAAACAATTTTTAAATTTTTATAAGGATCTATATTCTTCTGAACCTTATTTGGAGAAACAAAAAGATGGAAAAAAATTTTTAGATTTAATAAATGGACCTAAGATTCCTGATCATATAAAACGAAGTTTAGAAGAACCTATATCATTAAAAGAATTAGAAACAGCATTGAGATCTCTTAGAGTTGGATCCGCTCCAGGTGGTGATGGTTACACAGTAGAATTTTATAAAACATTTCAAAATATCCTCTCCCCACATTTAATAAAATTATATCAGACACAACTTATAAAAGGTAATATAAAAGGTACTATGGCTGAATCAATAATAATTGTTTTGCCTAAGCCAAATAAAGATCCTACTTTGGTTTCAAACTACAGGCCTATATCTTTGATAAACGTTGATAATAAACTTTTGGCGAAAATTTTGGCTTTGAGATTAGCCAAAGCTCTCCCACATATTATAGATATGCATCAAACGGGTTTCGTTGCTAAAAGACATTCCTCCAATAACTCTAGACTATTATTTCACATGCTAAACTTATCAAAAAAAATGGATGAACCGGCTTTTACAGTTTCATTAGATGCTGAGAAAGCATTTGATAGGGTAGAATGGAATTTTATGTATCAGGCTTTAGAATGGTTTGGTATAGGTTCTGGATTTATACAAATGGTAAAAACATTGTATAGCTTCCCGATTGCAAGATTAAATATTAATAATAAGATATCTGATGGTTTTCAATTGCAGAGGGGAGTTAGACAAGGTTGTCCTTTATCTCCTTTGTTATTTGATGTTGTATTAGAACCCTTATTGTTAGCAATACAGCAAACGAGGGAGATACAAGGAATTCCATATTCAGATATGGAATATAAAATTTCGGCTTATGCTGATGATATTTTGCTTTATTTGAGAAATCCAGAGTCTACCTTATCTTCTTTATTGGAATTAATTGATAAGTTTGGCAAATTTTCAGGTTATAAAATTAATTGGAATAAATCTGAAATTATACCCTTGAATGTTTACTGTGTAAAAGGATTATTTGACACTTTTCCATTCATATGGAAAGAAGAAGGATTTAAATATCTAGGCATTCAAGTTAAAAAAACAATTGAAGATACTGTAAAAGAAAATGAAAAATATGTATTAAAAAAAGTAACGGAGTTATGTGAACAATGGAACCCATTACATATATCTTGGTGGGGTAGAGTTCAAACTATTAAAATGATGATGTTGCCTGTGGTTTGCTACCAAATGAGTATGATACCTATTTATTTTCAGGGGTCCTTTTATAAGAAGCTTAATAGAATTTTAACTAAATTTCTTTGGCTTGGTAAAACACCTAGAATAGCTTTAGTAACCTTACAAAAATCAATTAAGGAGGGAGGGGTAAATTTTCCAAATTTCTATAGGTACCATCAAGCCTATATTCTACGTCAGGGTATGTATTGGATCCTCCCAGAACTTATAGATAATGCACCAGATTGGTTATATTTGGAATGGCGCCTTATGTTTCCCCTAAATTTAGTTCATTTACCAAGTATTAATATACCTAAAAGATACAGAGAAAATAAAATAATAATGGATACTTGGAAAACATTGAGATTTATTGATAAATTAACACCCATCCCAATATATAAATCAACTAATCAATCCATATGGATAAACTCCAAGATCAAAGTAGGCGGAGCTCAAATCCTTTGGAAGAACTGGATTATTGCAGGAATCAGATCTCTAGATGATATTATTTCAGAAGGTAAACTGCTGGATTTTTCACAATTGCAACATAGATTTGGTCTTAATAAAACACAAAGTTTTAAATGGTTGCAATTGAAGCAGGCCATTCAGGTTGGGTTCCCTGAATGGAAATCATTAAACAATCAATATAGTTTAAAGTTCTTATGCTTTAAAGCAGACTTCCTAGGACATCAAGCCGCATTGTGGTATAAATTAATATCTGGATATTTAATTAAAAAACCAAAAAATGGTCTAAGAGACATTTGGAGCATTGAGATTGGACATCAAATTAATGCATCTCAATGGCCACTAATTTGGTCTTGGAGAATGGGATGTACAGTGTCAGCGTCTATGAAACAAACATGGTTCTTTTTATTACATAGAGCTTTTTGGACCCCTACTCGTTTGCAAAAACTAGACAGTTCTAAGTCTAATAGATGCTGGCACTGTAATCTAGAACCAGGGACATTAGATCATTTATTATATCATTGTCCTTATATTAAAATTTTTTGGAATTCAATTTGGCCACAAATTAATAAATTAATGGAAAATCATATTGCAATATCATATGATACAATTTTATTTGGAACAATGATGAGAAAAAAAAGTCAAATTTCACCAGAAAATAATAAACTTTTATTAATTATGACAGGGGTTGCCATTCAACATATAACTAATAATTGGAAAAATTACAACAACCTAAACTACACATTTTGGTGGAATACAATATGCCATGTTTTTAAAATGGAAAGAACAATAGCAGTACAAAAGGGGACATATAATAAATTTATAAAAATATGGGGGCCATTGACAAAATACTGCAATGATTAAATAATAGAATACTTTTTCTTCTTTTCTTCTTTTAGAGATTTTCTTTTTTTTTTTTTTTTTTTTTTTTTTTTTTACGACACACATATAGGGGGGATAAGGAAAACAATTTATATATAATATATTATAATATATGATACAAAATGTAACAAATGATTAAAAAATAATAGAAGGGTGGGGGGAGGGAAATTTATCCAGAATATATTGTAGTAGATATAAATATGTTATTGAATAATTATCAATTATATTCCAATATGTTGTATACTTTTATAAAATTTGAAAATATTATATTAAGGCAATAAAAGGGTGGGGGGAGGGTGAAGGGGAAAATCAAATTCAGACATACATTGTGTTAGATATAAAAGTGATACCATGCATATATCAAATGTATTTTATTATTATGTACACTTTTTGTAAAATTTGAAAATAAAAATATTATAAAAAAAAAAAAAAAAAAAGAAATCTCTTCGCTTCCCACCTCAACAACAAACTGCCACAGTTTTGCTCCAGACTCTATACTCCCAATCACATTACATCTTTCACTGTGAAGACAGATCCTCTATGCATTTCATCTGATACCTCTCATCAGGAAAACTAGTCAAACTTCAATAAGATTGAGGTACCATAATCCTTATAGCACTGCTTTGGCCATGCCAGATTTGTTTTCTGCTCCTCCTAGAGCTCTCAGCCATGAAACCTTGGTTGCAAAGTTCCCAACACTACTAAAGAGGAATGAGGAATCCTTCTTTCATCCCATCCCTTGCTCATTAGCACTAACAGCATGGTTCCTTTCACTGAAAAGTAAATGCTTTCTGCCTCTCAGCTGTAGTATCTGCTGTCATAGATGCATCTAGAAAACCATCAGCACAGTGCTGCTACCAGTTCAAATTGACAAGATACTCTTCTTTGTCGCTCTCTAGACTTGTACAGTTCTTAACTGATGGGTAATAGCTCACTGTGACCAGCAGGTGAAGACTGAGACCAAAACTTTGGTTGTAGTATATTAGCTGAGGATCCCCCTCCTAAACCAGTCTTGCTCAGTCTTTAAGCAAGTGGTAAGCAAAAAAAAAAAAATAATTAGTTTCCCCTCGTTAAAAGTTGTTGGAATTTGTTTAGGGTCCCTGGTCCCCTTTTTGGCACCAGATGGAGCTTGGACAGGTTCTGCTTGTGGGTCCGTCCGACCTCGGGGTGTGTGAAATCTGACAGGTCTCAAGTTGAGGGGGAGGCCTCCCCCCCTCCTCCATCTCCCCAAGTTTTTGTAGAGGTGCCTCAGCTGGCAGCCTAGCCACAGATACTGGTCAGGACTAGAGACCCAGTGAAAGTCTATTCTGGAAAAAAAAAACAAACGACCCAAATCCTGAGGCTGTGCTGGTCTAAAGGGCTCTTTTCCTTTAAATGTGCTGTATTTTACTGCTAACCGGCACTTTGCTCCAAGCTAGGTCATATATTGCACAATGAGCACTTCACAGGGGAAAAAGTGCTTATTGTGCTTCAGTCGCTGAAGAAGCTGGCTATTTCAGCCTCTACAGAAAGACCACTTGACTCCCTTTATGCTGGTTCAAACATTATAAGTTTAATAATCAAATAGTAATAGCTTACAGGAACAAATCACACAACATACAGAGTGATAGAGCATACACCAGGCTGGCCAGACTGATGGAGAACTTCCATAGAGTTCTGAAGCTCTGGTCCTGGGAGCCCTCTTTTATAGGACTCTTGACAGTTCTGGCCCACCTTGATGCATGTTACATTTCACATTTTCATTGGTTAATCATATTTATTATCTCATTTATTAATCTAATGATTGGTTAGCATAATGAGTGATACTGTGTGACCACACCCCTAATGATGTAATCCTACCCGGTGTCCCAATAAATGTCCTGTTAGTATACCAAGCCCCCCCCCTCCGAGCACCTGACCTAACGTTTTTTAGCTCTGTGGTTAGTTTTTACTTCCTTACATCCCTTGTTCTTACGCTGCACAGCGCAGTTTCTTGGTGAGTTTCTTACATCAATTTCAGTGTCTTCCTTTCCAGATGTGTTTTGTGATTGACCTTTCCTTCAAGAAAGCAGAAGTGTCTTTCAGAGCTGACAGTTTGTTAGAGTTTGTTAGTCAGAGTCCATTTTTACTTTTTCAGCATCCATTTTAGGCTCCATCTGTATTGGCCTGTTTCTGCTTAAATGGAGGAAATTTCAGGGGTCTTCACCTGGTCTCTTCTACACAGGAATTCTATACCCTTCCTCATTCCCCTCTTCGAAGATTGCGAAATCTTCAAGGTCAAGATATAGTTGAAGGTCATGCTGATACTTGGTTATGGCTCTGGTACTCAATAAGTAGGCTTGATATGGATTAAGAGGACAAATAAACTAACCCAAGCCCAACTAAACTATAATGGCATGTGTCACAGTATAACTCAGCAATTCTATAAGGCCATATATGCAACTAGTAGTAGAAAAGAATAATGGTGATAGATTATTAATTTACTGTTTGTCTAAGCAAAGAAGGTGCTATACCAATGACTCTTAATGACTTGTCATATCCTGATCCACATGGGCAATATTGTAGGTGTAGGGAGTCGCTATTTCAACTTTTGAGATAGTTCGGGCAACTAAGCATCTGGGGGGGATTCATAATCTGATATTCAGGATGTGGATCCAGTGACAGTAAATGTGGGTGGCTAACATTTTAATATACTTTTCTTATGGCTTCATCCTGTCATGATCATACTATATCCAAAAAGGGATAAATTAACCAGTTAGATTATTTCCATGCCCCTCCAAAATAGCTGGGATCAGTGAGACTTGACTAGGTCCAGATGCCATCAGGTTACGCTCAATGCCAGGGTGGAAGTTCAGGTTATCGCATCAACTCTTCTTATGTCAGCTGGGCTCGTTGCTTCTTCTTCTTCACTGCACTTTCTCACAACTAAGGAGCAAGAAAGGGGATGGAAAGAATC